>NC_137797.1:54923705-55296820 GCF_963383645.1 Muscardinus avellanarius | reverse complement strand
CCACCACACCCGGCTTAAATCATATTATTCTTAAATACACATATATGTATGTGTATATATACACATATGTCTAATTAATCTGTAAAATGTAATTATGATTCTTTACACTGGTAATAAGATGAACAGTGAACACAAATTTTGCAAATGGTTTTACTTTAAAACATTTTAGCAAGATATAATTAACCTTTACAAAATACCTATTTTAAATATATGGGAAATTAAAGGATGAAGGCACAGAGCCATGCAGATGCAAGCTTTGAACTGTAGTCCTACAAAAGTGATCAACTGCTTTCCTTTATTGCACTAATAAAGGAAACATTTGTGAACATTTTTATAGATGAGCCAGTTTTATTTAAATAATTTTGAATTCAAATTTTGACACACATGAATTATAAATAACAATTCATTTACTCGTTGGTTCATTTGATTTATAACTTCTTAAGCATTCGGATGTGGGGCATTTGGGCCATTTGTGCCCTTGCTTTGCCTCCTGAATATTGAAACAAGCCTTGTTTGCAGGGAAGAGTGTGATTTACTCTATCTGGAGGGACAGGGATGGTTTCACTGCAAAGGTCCTCGACAGGGTCATCCAGGAGGGCGAGAAGCTCATCAGCTTCACATCAGGCAAAGGAAAAAGAGGAGGAGTAATGTGTGCCAAACCGGGGGGTCATCTGCTGTGAATGGCAGTGAGTCTGACATGGTTGGACATGTGAATGAGGGAATGGATGAGCATTGAGCTAGAGAGAAGACTTGGAGAAAAACATCTTAAACAATACATACAGATCTTGTTGGCACTCATGCTTTTGTTCATTCAGGATTATCTTCCTGAGAGCGTATTGTGTGTCAAACGTGCTAGAGAGGCAGGAGGTTGTAACTGCACTAAGGGGCAGGTTTTTGCTCTGCAGGAGCTTAGTGACCGAGGCTAGTAGCAGTCACTGTGCACATCTCAAGAGATGCCTGGAGGGAGGGATCCTGGCACACGCATCTTTGTGATTTAATCCAGTCCAGGATCTTAAATCAATTAAACACTCTGCGAATATTTGCTGAGCTGAAGTGTAAACATTACTGTTGGAATATTTGTATGTATTCTTGAGGCCATAGTGCAGGAAGTACAGTGGTGAGAAGTCTTTCCCATCTTCTCAACTCTTGAAAGATGTTGGGAAACCATTAGCTCATTGTTAGAAATGCCAAGAGCACTGGAGCCTTGTGGACAATCAAATTTAATAAAAATTAAAGTAACAAGTTACTGTTATTACCAATAATAACGATAGCTGCCTTTTATCAAGTACTTAGTTCATGCTCATCACTACATTAAGTGGTGTTTATGAATTATCCCTTAATCCTCGCACTAGCCCTGTGGCGTAGACTGGTTACCAAAGAGCAGTGAGATGAATTAACCAGCCCCAATACCAGTAGGAGGTGAAAGAGCAGAAGTTCAAACCCAGGTCTGCTTGGATCTAGAAAGATATGGAACGGCCCCGTCCCCAGAAGCCCACACACACAAGTAGAGGCAATGCTTTTAAAATAGTCTAGAAGTCTGTGATCACCCTCAAAATGCACTGCACGGTGTTTTTTTTTTTTTTTCTCTCTCTTCTTTTTTCTCTTTTTCCTCCCTCCTGGTGATTTTACAAGATTTGGACAATGGCCACGTCTATATGATGAACAGATGGAGCATGGACTCTTTCCATCTGGCCCATCTCTAAAGCACGCTCACCTCCTCAATGGATTGGTGCTGAGGTTCCTGTGGTGGGTTAAGGGACCTCCCCCCCTTTCCAGCCTAAGAGGAAACACAGTTATTTAACTGACAGGGCTAAGGGACAAGGGTTTCCTTTTTCAGGATTCTTAGTCCCATGAGAGTCTATTTGCCCATCAAAGAATCAGTTGAGCCTCTTTTTTCCCCCCTTCAAATTGGAAGCATTTGCTCTATTAGAAATGTTCAGAAGAATGTAAATATTGAAAGAAAGAGGGAAAAACTACTTCTCAGGGTACAAAAACTTAATGAAGAGATTTCCTTACAGAGGAATCTCAATTGTTGGGAGCCAGAAGATGACAGGAGAGTTTGTTGGGAAAAGATGTGAGGGAGCTGGGCTATCCTGTATGGCTGTACAAGTTGTTCACACTGCTTAAGGATGCCTGGTGGGGTGAGTGAGGCCCAAGTCCAGTGTCCAGTGAGCACTGTTCTAGTGAAGTCATGTGCATGGTGATGGGGTGTGTCCATACAGCGCCTAGGCCTGAGTGGCCTACGGCCTAAGGCAAAACTTTAAGTAAAGTGATTCAGCAGAAAAGGGGCAAAGATGGCGCCTGGAGGAAGCTAGGAAGGCGTGGTTTCCCCATTCATTATGGGTGGGGAGACTGAGCAGTTTTTCCCTTTCTACCTTTAAAGGAGCTTTCTGCACACATGAATGGCTCATGTACTGGCTTGAGATTGGCTGTAAACTACGTGCTAGTGATCTTTATCCCGGACAGGCTAGGCTATTTCTCATGGGAATTCCCCTCGTGGCTTGGTGCTATATATTTGATTGTTTGGAGAGAGATAAATGAGATCTTGCTTGACTTGACTCCCGGCTCGTGGGTTTGTGTTCGAGTCGTCGGTACTCATCATCCCAACAAGCCCCGTCAGCTGTCGGGCTGGATTCCCGACATATGGGAGCGGGACTGGGTACATGTTGTTGTTGTTTTAATGTGTGAATATTCACCCAATGTTCTAGTGGCAACTCTGCCTTAGAAGTCCTCCTCTTTTAGGTGCTAGGGTAAGTCCTCCACAATTTGGAGCATTTGGGAGGCTATCTGGAGGAGGGGCCCCAAGCCCTGTGCTATTCCATTCAGAAGCCACTGGCCATTTTTTGGTACCTGGATATAACTAAGAGAGATTGAGATGTTTTGTACACATAAAACACAAGATTTTGAAAATTAAATAAAGAAATAACGTAGAATATTTATTAAAATAAAATAAAGTGGGCTAGAGAAAACGTATTACTAAATTAATTTCACCTCTCTCTTTTTCCTTTTTAAATGTGGCTACTAGAAATTTGGCAGTTACTCAGGTGGGTAATTATTCCTCTTGGATAATGCTGTTCTGGAGTTGGCTGAGCGAGTTCAAACCTCGCCACTCACTTACTGGCTCAACTTCTTCAACGAGTTCCTTAATAGTTTCTATTCTGTAAAAATGAGCTTATAACCTCCGAGAGCCGACTTAAAGATTAAGTGAGATAATGCATGCACCCTAAAACAGCACCAGAGCATAAGTATTTATCTTTATTGCAGTTTTATCGTCCTGTGTCCCCAGAAAAGGGGACAGGAGAAGGTGCATATTGCCAGTTTTTTAAATGACATAATTTTGTTCTTTATGGCTAAGTAAAATTCTAATATCTAGAATATAAAAGAAGTTTAAAATCTTAAGACCAAAAACCCAAATAACCCAATCAAAAATGGACAGTTGAACTAAATATACAGTTCTCAAAAGAAGAAATATAAATGGTCGATACATATAAAATGTTCAACATCATTAGCAGTCAGGAAAATGCAAATCAAAACTACAGTGAGAGTTCATCTAATTCCAGTTATAATGTCAATCATTAAAAATACAACCAATAATAAACTTTGGGGAGGATGTGGGAAAATAGGAACTCTTGTGTGCTGTTGGGATTTTAAATTAACACAGTCACTATGGAGATAAGTATGTGGGTTCTTCAAAAGACTTGGAATGAAACCAATATATGATCTAGCTATACACTCTTCCTTGTTTTTCCAAAAGAATCAAAGTCAGAATACCATAGTGACTGCGCCAGGCGTGGTGGCGCACACTTTGATCCCCGTGCTTGGGAGGCAGAGACAGGAGGATCGTGAAGATTTGAAGCCAGCCTCTCTGGCTTAGAGGCCCTGTTTCTAAATTTAAAAAAAAGGTCTGGTGTAGCCCAGAGGTAGAAGGGTTTCCAGGAACCCCAGTACCACCAAAAAAAAAAAAAAAGAATACCATAGTGATACATGCTCCATGTTTATAGCAGCACATTCACAATAGCCATACTACGGAACCAACCCTTTTCCCTTTTTAAGGACTAAAAACGAAAAAAAAAAAAAAAAAAACATAACATGCTATCCCCCATCCACAACACTACGAGCTCACACATATACCCAGCTTTTTCTTGAACAAGTAAATGTAGGACGAAATATTCAGAGTTTTCATTTCTGAAAAGTCTTCAGCAATCTTTACTAATCCTTAGCTCAGACATGTTTCTTTGTGAGTACATTTACAATGTTTTTATTCATAAATGAGAAGTGAGGACAGATATGTTAATCTAAATGCTCAGCTTCTCAACAGAACTGAATGCTGGCTTGTCTGCTCATGCCATGTTTCAGAGGGTTGACATGAAATTTCCAGGAGCCAGCACGTTACAACCCAAGGCAGTTACCTTCATGACAATTCTTGCTTTTCTGTCGGGCCATCCTCAGGTGTCCCCAGAATTGTTTAATTAGCTGCCCCTCTGCTCAGGCTGGTTCCTGGAGAGAGGTACAGAGGTGGCAGACCCCATCTGAACTGAGTTTTTGACTAACTGGCAAATTCAAAATCGATAAAGAGGACAGCACTTTAAAAAATGGAGACGAGTCACTGGATCTGCGCTTATATGCCTTCTGGAGTTTTAAACATTTCCAACCTAAGTCAGAGAGCAGAGGGTGGAAGTGTGCCCTGAAGGCTTCGAGGGATCAGACGGGCCACAGTAAAAGGGGGCAACGAAGAGCAGTAACTGAAGAAGTCTGGACCGAATCGCCCCTCGTGATCCCTGTGACTTCCTCGCCACACCTAGTCAGAGGGTCTCTGCCCTGTTTCTCTCTCTCTCTCTCTCTCTCTCTCTCTCTCTCTCTCTCTCTCTCTCTCTCTCTCTCTCTCTCTCTCTCTCCCCTTTTGCTATTTTGTATGTGTCCAGTAGCAGGAATATCTTTTATTTTGGGGTTCTGAAAAACAGGGAGGTGTGGTCATAAGCCACTGGTTATTTTTCATGGGGAATATATTTCATGAACATTTAGTAAGTCCACGACATTGTCCAGAAATGAAAGAAGATATAAAGATAATGAGCAAGCCGGGCGTGGTGCCGCACGCTTGGAATCCCAGCATTTGGGAGGATGAGACTGGAGGTGGTTCGCGGCCAGCTTCAGCTACTTTATGAGGCCCTTTGCAACTCAGTGAGACCCCTTCTCAAAATAAAGAATAAAAAATAGGGCTGGGGCTGTAGCTTGTGGGTAGAACGCCCCTGGGTTCCATCCCCAGTACTGCAAAATAATAATAATAATAATAATAATAATAATAATAAATAAAGATAATGAGCAATGATTATGTGTGCCCTCAAGGAGCTTCAGTCTAGAGGAAGAGTTTAAAGGTGGATTCAATCCTCTGACAAATACTTATTAAGGCTTACTGTATGCCAAACATTTTCCCTATGTTAAACAAAGGGAAAACTGCAGAGAAGAGAAACATGGCTGCCATGCAGCTCAGATTCTGGAGAAGGGTGATAAACAATAAAGGCATAATTCTGTCATGTGTCAGATGTTACAGAACCAACTTAGTGCTGGCGCCCTGCCTGGTGGGTGCGCGGTGACATCACCCTTCCCTTTTTGAAATTAAACGTGACTCGTTATGGCAAATAACTTAGGAGCAGAAATTGCACTTGTCACTTGTGGGCCGGAGCTTTAAGAGCTCCTGCAAAAACTAACAGCCCCCTCCTCGCTGCTGCAGGCCTGATAAGAACGCGTTAATGCTACCTGAGCACCCCGAGACCTCGAGTAATTACTACGCGTGGAGCCCCCTGCTGGCCTGCAGTGGACACACAACGCCAGCAAGACAATTTTTGCTTTGTTTTTCCACTGACACTTGGGTATTATGAGTTACTTCAGCAGAGTTAGGCCTTTTGTGATACAAAAGGCGGTTGCGTAACCTATAGAAAAATCAAGCAGGGCAAGAGTATAGAAGGAAATGGTTTTCATTATAGGTAGGGTGGCTACAGAAGCCCTTTCTGATAAATTAATATTTGGGCAGAGCCCTGAAAGAAATCAGAGTGCTAGTCATGTGGCTATCTACGTGAAGAGCAGATAGGAAGGACAGTGCAAAAGCCCTGAGACAGGAACACGTGTTCGGTGAGACTAGTGCGGCCAAAGCACAATGGGCAAGAGAAAGAGGCAGGAAATTAAATAGAAAAGGCTGGTGGGGAGCAATCCTTTGAGGTCCATATATAATATACGTGAAGATCAAGCACAAGGGGGAGTTAGAGCTTGAGCGATGACAGTGGATGAATAGCAAGTTTGTTTTGTTTTGTTGGTACTAGAGATTGAACTCAGGAGCATTCTACCTCCAAGCTAGACCTCAACCTTTTTAATTTTTTTTTATATTGAAACAGGATATTACTAAGTTGATGAGGGCCTTGCTAATTTATAGAGGCTAGCCTCCAACTTGTGATCCTCCTGTCTCAGCCTCCCAAGTACTGAGATTACAGGTGTGCACCACTGCACTTGGCAACACAGTGCATTTGAGCTGGTCATCTTTGACTCTTCTATTTCACCACTTTCGTCTAATTCAAACCAATCTTAATTATACCTTGGCTCTGTTCTCCACAGCATGCCCCTGACCCCACTACCACTATTTTGTTTCCAGTCTTGTTAACCCAAACCTTTATAGTATGTTCTTAACTACACAACATCCTTCATTCTTGTAGCTTTCAAATTAATCTTCTATGCTACAATCACTTTCTCCAGAAATTGATCCTTGGAAAACTCAAAACCAATCAAGTCACATAGCCCTAGTTATAATCAATGGCTTCCCATCCCCTATTGAAAACTGAAATAAACCCAGCTCCTCAGCATGGCGGGCCAGGGCCCCATCACATGCTGGCCTCTGGGTCCTCTTCTCTAGTCCTGCCAGGGTCCACTCTCTCCTTCTTCCCTCCACACTTCTCTCATTCCTAGGTACATGTCTATCTTTTTTTTTTTTTTTTGAGGGTCTGGGGATAGAACCCAGGGGCATTTGACCTCAGAGCTACACCCCCGACCTATTTTTTATTCTTTATTTTTTTGAAACAGGGTCCCACGAAGTTGCGGAGGGCCTCACTAAGTAGTAGCTGAGGCTGTCTGCAAACCGCGATCCTCTAGTCTCAGCCTCCCGAATGCTGGGATTACAAGCGTGCGCCACCACGCCCAGCTCATGTCTATCTTTATACATGTCTTTCTCTTGGATGTTTCCACATCCCATCTGCCAGTCTTGCTCACACCCTGCTTAATCATGGCGTCTGCAGCAAAACTTGCCATGGTACTGCCCCCACGATGAGGCTCCTCTCTCCTTTACCTTAGCATTTTGGAGTTTACATCCAGACCTGCATGTGTGACCTAGTGGGCATTTCTATTTGTGACTGTCTCCTCATACAATGCGCATGTTCTTTGAGGATCACCTTGTCATTTACTTCTCTGATTGAGCTCTTTCCCACCATGGTGCCATTGTGGCACCTCCTTCAAAGCACTCTTTGAAAGATGTCTCCAGACTTCACCTTCCAAACCTTTACCAGGCCCAGTTGCCCTCTCTTTGCTTCCAGCAGTTGGTTTTACTCTCTGTGAGGTCCTGGGGATTAAACCCAGGGAAATTCTATCTCTGATCTACATAATCGGCCCTTTTTATTTTTAATTTTAAAACAGGATCTCACTAAGTTGCTGAGGCTGGCTTCAAACTTGCAACCCTCCCATCTTAGCCTCCCAAGTACTGGGATTATAGTTGTGTTCCCAACACTTCAACCGTGCTGGGCCATGAAGCAAAGTTTTGAAGGGTTTGAAACGTGAGCGGCAGCAGCGTCCTAAGGCAGTTTGGGTGGCCCCACCAGGCCTCATCAGACATATCTTATCTGCCTTCCCTCACACCCTCTCTTCTTGTCTTCTTTCTCACTGGAGTGCTGGAAATGCTCTCAGACCCATCGCTTAGCAACAGATTTAGTATTTGTCCAAGCCTGTCTGGAATAGGGGTACAAAAACCACAAGAATGAAGTTGCAAGCTTTTCATTTTCAATACTTGGCAATTCTTCTCAATTATGTATCCTGATACGGCTGAGAGGTTGGAATGAGCTGTACACCTTGTCAGACTCTGTTATGCTAGCAGGAATCTCTTCCTGGGGCCATTTTGCCACAAAGAGTGTGTTTTGAATTTTTTCTGCCCTGGAAAACCCCACAGAAGCTGTGAGTAAAGATTGTAACATGCAGGGGCCTGAGGTGGTGGGACTGAGGCAGCTCTTGCTTGGTGGCTCCCAAGGTTCTGGAAATTAGCCACATTACAGCAGGAAGAATTCCTAGGCAATGCTGATTTCAGGGAACAAGGGTGAAAGTGGAAAGTAAATAGAACTCACAAATGAGAATGGAAGATCAAGTGGCCTTCCTTTGCTCTGGCCTGATTGAGCCTATTGGTTGATGAACAGAAGCTCCAGCAAGGATTTGGAGCTTTTAGCTGTCTGTCCATGGTGTTCTCCTATCTGAGGGTAAGAAGACAGCTCAGGTCCCTGATGCTCTATGCTGCCTCTGATTTCCTTTTTTTCCCCTTTTCTTCTTCTTCTCCCTCTCCACCACCACCTCCTCCTCCTCCTCCTCCTCCTCCTCCTCCTCCTCCTCCTCCTTCTCTTCCTTCTCCTCCTCCTCTTCCTCTCCTCCTCCTTCTCTTCCTTCTTCTCCTCCTCATCTCCTCCTCCTCCTCCTCCTCTTCTTCCTCCTCCTCCTCCTCCTCCTCTTCCTCCTCCTCCTCCTTCTTCTACCTTTAAGTGCTTCCTTTTTTTTTCTTTTTTTGGTGGTGCTGGGGATTGCCAGGGGTATTCTATCTCTAAATTATACCAGCAGCCCTATTTACTTACTTACTTATTTATTTGTTTATATTTTATTTTTGAAAAAGGGTCTTGCTGGCTTACTGAGAGTCTCTTGCTGAGTTGTGAGGCTGGCTTCTAACTTGTGCTTCTCCTGTCTCAGCCTCCCAGGCATTGGGAATACAGGCATGTGCCACCACGCTCGGCCAAGTGCTTTCTCGCTTCAACAGTCCCCATGTTTCTGAGCTCACTATATGTCTATGTACTTGAGTTACTGACTCCACCTCTGCGTGCAGTTGTGTCTAAGGCAGATGTTAACAAACTGTAGCCCTTGGAGCTCATCCAGCCTGCTGCCTGTTTTTGAAATAAAGTTTTATTGGAACACAGTTATCTTTATTTATGGATCATCTATGGCAGCTTTTGCACTTATAATAGCAGAGGTGAATAGTTGCAATGCTGACCACATGGACCACACACAAAAAAAATACATACTGTCTAACTTTATACAGAAACTGTATGTGGATCTTGGTTAAAGGCCCTTTTCCCAGTGGTTGACTTAGGAACAAAAGAATAAGCTATTTGTGGCCAACCAGTTATGATGAGGTGGCTGATGCATTTCCCTAAGACAAAACAAGAAGAGAGAATCTCTGTTCACCCCCTGGCCATTGCCATATCTGAATACAAAAGCCAACCTCCTGAAGACAGCAGAGAGGAAGGATGGAATCCTGTGCCCTTGATATTGTGGAGTTCCTCAATCCACTCTACAGACTGCTCCACTCTGGACTTTTAATATCTAACATACTAATTACCTTTATTGTTTGAATCAACGTGTGATGGTGGCACTTTATTATTTCCATGTTAACTATCCTGAGTCAAATATAAGTTTCTAAAACTGACTTAAAAAGAAACTACACTCAAAACACTTACGAACATTGAAAACTTAAGTCATTGTCAATATTCTACTTGCAAAATAAGAATCAGGTTCAGAGTATACCGTGCTTTATTAAACTTTCAAAGAACAGCCTATTTTATGCTACCGCTCTAGAGAATTAAAAAAGAGAGATTAGATTCCTATTTCTTTTATTTTTTTTAATTAAAAAAATTTTATTTTTTGGTGGTACTGATGTTCCTGGAAACCCTTCTACATCCGGGCTACATTCCCAGACTTTTTTTATACTTTTTAAAAATTTATTTTATTTTATTTTTTGGGTCTGGGGATGGAACCCAGGGGCATTTGACCTCCGAGCTACATCCCCTACCCTATTTTTTATTCTTTATTTTGAAACCGGGTCTCACTGAGTTGCAGGGGGCCTCACTAAGTAGCTGAGGGTGTCCGTGAGCCGCAATCCTCCAGGTGTCAGCCTCCCGAATGCTGGGATTACAAGCGTGCGCCACCATGCCTGGGTATACTTTTTTTTTTTTTTTTAATTTGGAAACAGGGCCTCTTAAGCCAGTGCAGCTGGCTTTGAACCTGCGCCATCCTCCTGTCTCTGCCTCCCAAGCACAAGGATTACAAGCGTGTGCCACCATGCCCGGCATGAAGCTAGCAAAACTTTGGTATTAAACTACACAAAGCCAGTATAATATGACAAAATTCTGTGATAGGCTTAGCTTTGAACATAAATACTGCTGTTTCTAGACATGGGACTTCAGACAACAAAAGTTTTCTTCATCTTAATGTGTCCATATATCATCGGGTCAACAGAACCTACTCCCTGTGGGAAATAAATAAAATGATGCTAAAGACTTGTCTAATACATAAACAGCAGTTGATAAACAACAGTAATAATTATTTTATTGCATTTCTTGTTTAAACTGAAACTTGGACACTTTATAACCAATCCATCTAGTTCATTCAAGAAAGATGTACTGAGCAACCACTATATGCCACAAATACTCTTCGAGGTACATGGAATTCAACAATAACAACAACAACAACAACAACAACAAGAAGGAATCAAAGTTTCTGTCTTTCTGGAAATGACATTCTGTTGGGGAATTTTATATCCTATGCTGCCCACATGGCAAGAGATTCTTCTCCCACTAATCCCAAAGTGGAATTCTTCACTTACTTACTTTTTTAAAAAAATATTAAGATCTCTAAAGAAATAATTTTTTAAAGATTTTATGCATGAGGATTGGTTGGTATGACATTTGAAATAGCTTCAAGAGTCCTGTTATTCTGTTTTTTTGTTTGTTTGTTTTTTTTGTTTTTTTTTTTTTTGTGTGTGTGTGTCTGGGGATGGAACCCAGGGGCATTTGACCTCTGAACCACACCCCCTGCCCTACTTTTATTCTTTATTTTGAAACAGGGTCTCGCTAAGTTGCGGAGGGCCTCACTAAGTAGCTGAGGCTGTCCTGGAACCGCGATCCTCAGGTTTCAGCCTCCCCTGGGATTACAAGCGTGTGCCACCACGCCCGGCTTAAGAGTCCTGTTATTCTTGACACACTGACAAACACTTCACTTACCCTTTGAGATACATGGGATTCAACAGCAACAACAAAAAAAGGAAACGAACTTTCTGTCTTCCTGGAAATGACATTCTGCCAGGGCACTTTTATATTCTATGCTGCCCACATGGCAAGAGATTCTTCTCCCACTAATCCGAGTGGAATTCTTCACTGACTGCAGCTCTGAACAATACCAAGCAAGGCCACTGAAAGGCACACACAGGGAGGATGAGCTATAGATTCCTCAAGCACTTTTGTCTCAACATAGCGATAACCTGCTAAAAGCAAAGGTCCAGTTCTGCAGAATGGATCATGAATTCTGTAGACCTATTTCTACAGGCATACAAGTAGCAAGGTTGGTCTTTCAGATTAATCTCATGCTGCAGGAGTGAGATACCCTAAATCCAATTTGGGGTCCATGGATATATACGAGTCAAGAAGATCAGTGTCATGGTTAAAGAATGAGGGGGAATGGAAAAAATTAAACTGTCCTTATAAAATGTGCTATTTCTGGAAAAAAAATGCTTTATGTGATCAGACCTAATTTTTGAAGAGAAGCTGAAGCAAAAATTTATACATGAAATTAAGTGACTTTCCAAATAAGATCTCTCCATAGTACTGGATCAGTCAGGCATGGTGGCGCATACACGTAATCCCAGTACTTGGGAGGCTAAGACAGGACAATTGCAGGTTTGTGCCCAGCCTCAGCGATTTAGTGAGGTCTTCTGCGACTTAGTGATACTTTATTTCAAAATTTAAAAAAGGGGGCTGGGTTGTAGCTCAGAGATAGAACATTCTGGGGTTCAATCCCAAGTACTCCCCCATACTACCGGTTCAGCCCAGAAGATGTCTTTTTGCAATCTAAATAGAGCTTTAGAGTCCTACATTTTTACAAAGCAGTAGTATAAGTAATCTTTAACTCTTTTTCACTTTCTACACTGAGAAATAGTCTTAGAATTGCAAAATGTCAAGTGGACAAGATCTATAATTTTGTCTGTTGGTTTGTTTGCTATTTTTTTCTGAAGCCACCACTATTATCTAATGTCTAAGAATGCAGGATCAACCAGTAGATCCCATAATCTGAGGAGAAGCTATAATAAGATTGGAATAATGATAGATTAGAAGGAATAAAGTGTTCTCAATCTAACATCTCATGGCCGATGCTTACTCTAGCATTAGACACGGGGAGACTGGCTCATAGTCACAGATCTGTATTCTCTCTTGACGCGGCTACAAGAGCGCACATCTGTGAAGTGTTTGCCGGCATGTCAAGAGTAACAGAACTCTTGAAGCCATTTCAAATGTCATACCAATCCTCGTGCATAACATCTTTAAAAAGATTGTTGCTTTAGAGATCTTAATATTAAAAAAAAACCCTGAAATGTAATACTTTTAGCCACTTAAAAGTGGAGTTCTTTTTCACTAAGCAAAGTTGAACTTTTTAAACTTTTTATCAAACAAGCCTCTTTTTTGGTGGTGAGCAAATAAATTAGCATGTGAGTCCTAAGTGCTCTTAAAATCGTTTTGCTATAGACCTGTCCACTGTTTATAATTCTTGAATAAGGCTGAAAGTAAAGAAAGCCTTTCTCTGAAGGTTTATGAGCATTTTTCCATGAAGCAGAAGTCAAACAGAAGATCAAAGAGTTCCAACAAAACACTCTAAACTTGGAAGGGGGCAGGCTGAGGGGCAGTGAAAAGAAACCAACCTCTTCAGATAGTTTGGGAGATATGTCTTGTTATTTAAAAATAAAACAAAACCCAAACATGATAGTCTGAGTGTATCAACCTGACATTTCTGAGCTCTGTTGTTAGAAGTATCTGCCTTTGATATTTTACCCATAGCATCAAAGGCATTTTAGAAGGAATTTAGTCCACTGCAAATATGACAAAGGCTGATGAGCTTCTTATCTTTCTCTTCTTAGTAACCATTTTCTTGGTGGCTTGTAAGACTGCAAAGGGTGGACTTTTTCAGATCCCCAGTGGATTAATGTATGATCTTAAATTGTCTTGAGAAGTACAACACATTTTGTAAATTTTGAATACTAATTAATCAATTCTTTAGCCTTTAAAGCGCTACGACTTACATTCTTCTACTATTTACTTTAAAATACAAAAATAAAACAAAAGAAATAAAATGAATATATCTGCCGAACAGGCAGAAATTACCCAGCCATGATTAAGCCCCCAATAAATCTGCTTCTAATCATCCATTGGTATTTAAATATATAGTAACTACCCTATTAAATTTAATTCTCTCTATTTAATGACAGTTATTCTAAATTTAATGACAGTCATTTGAAATATATACCCACAGATTATTAACAACATTTTAACAAGATTTTTAAACCGTGGAACGTGAGTACAAATCCATCAGATGTCAATAAATCAATTACCATTTCATGCAGAATGCCTGAATTGTTAAATCGAAGCAGACCCAAGTGAGAATGCTTTGAAAGCATTTCAGTGAAAAATAATTTGCCAGGGGGAGAAAACCCATCATGAACTATGAGTACAATTTCAGGGTAAAATTAAGGATCTATAACTTTAAAATATGTTTATTTTGTATGGAAATATACATTTGGAAGTGCCCACTAAAATTCTTTTTTGATCGGGAGTTGATTTCATCCAGAATGCCATTTTAACATTAGAAGTCAAGTGGTTTTAATTTTCTGTTGTCAATTAAATATGTACTAAAAGGATCACATGCTATTTTATTCTGGGGATTCACACCAAGTTTTTACAAAATACTCCTTTAGGTTGAATATAAGAAGCTTCTCCTTTTTCCCAAGTTGTGGTGTGCACCAAGTCACCATTCCTTAAACAAAATAAAGTGCTTAATCCAAATAATTTCACTTCTAGCTTCTGACATGGTTTGTTTCTCATCAAATGGACTCTGGTACCTTATCTTTTTGGTGAACATGAATGGTCCAAACCATTCCTTGTATCTTCTCCCACATCATTGGGGCATTTACTGGGACCAGAAGCATAGACTGGCAAGTGCCTGGGATGTAAGAATCCCAACCTATAAAGCCTATCAGTAGACACTTTGTAGCATGTGCCGTTTATTAGGGTTTCCATTAAAAGTATTATGTTTCCATACTCTACAACCATAAAAGAGTAAATAATTTCAAAGGATTGCTTGATAGGAGACTTCTGTTTTAAATGGAACTTGGAAATACCTGGGAAATCACTAGAATAAATGTTCTTAATAGACCCAATGCTGTGAAGTTCTTTTTAACTGTTTTCTTAAGTACATAAAAAGATAGACCATATCCTCCAACATTTTTTGAGATAGGTTTTGGTTTGGATTTTTTCTCTGTAATATTTGACTTATAAATACTTCTTACAAGACATTCATTGTTCTCTCTCTCTCTCTCTCTCTCTCTCTCTCTCTCTCTCTCTCTCTTTCTCTCTCTCTCTGTTAGTCTTTCTTCTTTCTTCCATGCTGAGGCTGTTAATTCTTAACACCAATAGGCTTTGGCCTCCATCACTCTAAACTACTGAATATGTTAAAGCCTAAAACCAGAAAGCAGAATTGCATGTCATTGAAGAAAATCTGCTGAACTCCTTGATAAATTGGAAAATGTATACTAAATACCACTATTGAAATATTTTCTTACTTGGATAAAACAAGGTCCATTCATAGAACTAAACAAATATTTTTATCAGTCTGTGCTGTATGGAAAGCCAATACAACATTCTCTGTATGGAAAAGATTAGATCAGGTCAGCTTCAGAATAAAATCATCTTTTAAAAAAATGCTAACATCAAACATTTGAAGAAAAGTTAAGTGGCCTATAAAATTTCACATTCATAATCCAACTGGAATAATCCTGATTTTCTGTCTCTATTATCCTCATTCTCTAAGAGATGGCATAAACTTCTCCTTGGCCTTGCTGTGTAGACTGGCATTGAATAGCACACTTTTATATATTGCTCCATTTCTGACCATCTTCGTTTGATGTCCACCCACGTCCCTGAGCAACACTCTCTGTCAAAGACTGATGAGTAGATAACTATGCCTGGGTTGAGATGTGATTAGCTATCTAACAGTACCAGTTAGAGGCCTCAAAAAGGTGATTAACATTTTTATACACAAAAGATTCTATTTTATTTTTTATTTTTATGTGGAACATATTGAAAATGGCATACATTTAGACTGTGTTTGGTGCCCTCTCTCCCTGACCCTGTTCCCCTTCCCCGCTCCCAACAATGAGTGTCTGAGTTAACCATACTATATTCATACTTTGACACATATTCGGATGTAACTCCTTTATTAATCAACCTCAGTCTTCTTCCTCTTCCATCCTTCCATTCTAGCTTTGCTGAGGTTTCCCCTCCATTATCTGGAGTCCCTCTGGTATCCCTAATACTCCCTAGTTTGGACATATTAGAGAAAACAAGTCCCTTCTCTTTCTGTGCTTGGCTGATCTCACTTAACATAATGTTCTCCAGATCTTTCCATCTTCTTGCGAATGACATGATTTTGTTCTTCTTTATAGCTGAATAGAATTCCATTGTGTGTATTTCCCATAATTTTGCAATCCATTCATCTGTTGATGGAGACCTAGGTTGGTTCCATAGTTTGGCTATTACAAATTGTGCTGCTATGAACATGGGTATGCATATGTTACTGTGGTTCTCTGTGTCCCCTTTGGACAAATACCCAGGAGTGATACAGCTGGATCATATGGTGGATCTATTTCCAGTTTTCTAAGGAATCTCCACACTGATCTCCATAGCAGCTGAACTAGTTTGTACTCCTACCAACAGTGTAAAAGAGTTCCTTTTTCCCCACATCCTCGCCAACATGTGTTATTTGATTTCTATATGCTTGCCACTCTGATTGGGTTAGATGGAATCTCAGCGTAGTTTTGATTTGCATCTCCCTAATGCCTAATGTTGTTGAACATCTTTTCATGTATCTATTGGCCATTTGTGTCTCTTCTGTTGTGAAGTGTTTATTAAGTTCAGTTGCCCATTTCTTGACTGGGTTATTTTTTTTGCTAGTATAGAGTCTTTCGAACTCTTTGTATATTCTGGATATTAGCACTCTATCTGAGTGGTGGCTGGTAAAGATCTCCCATTCTGTAGGCTTTCTCTTTGGGTTCTTGATGGTTTCCTTTGATGAGAAGAAACTTTTTAGTTTGATGCCATCTCACTTGTTAATTCTTGCTTTAATCTCCTGCACTTGTTGAGAAAGTTACTGCCTGTGCCTATATGTTGGAGTGTTGAGCCTATGCCCTCCTCTAATAACTTCAGAGTCTCTGGTCTAAGTCTTTGATCCATCTCGAGTTGATTCCTGTGCATGGTGAGAGGTAAGGATTTAGTTCCATCTTTCTACAAATGGATATCCAGTTCTCCCAGAATCATTTGTTGAAAAGGCTGTCTTTTCTCCAGCATATGAGTTTGGCCTCTTTGCCAAAGATTAATTGACTATAGGTGTGTGGGTTTGTTTCTGTATCTTCTATTCTGTTCCACTGGTCAGTCTGCCTGTTGTTGTGCCAATATCGTGCTGTTTTTACTACTATTGCTCTTTAGTATAATTTGAAAGCCCAGGATTGTGATGCCTCCTGTTTGGTTCTTATTACTAAGGATTGCTTTGGCCATTATGGGTCTTTTCTTTTTAAACCAAAAAATTTAAGCCAGACAAAACAACTCTAGAAACCAAGAAAATGAACATTTCACAATATCAGGTTGTCTTCCTTGACTAAGAGAAGAGGACACCAATAATTGATAATAGCAACTACCAGACTTATATATGGGGTTCAGTGCTGAATTCTTGGTCTTTATTATATTACTTAATTTACACTAACTCTCTCATCTTTGTTTTACAGATGAGAAAATCGAGGCCCAGAGAGGTTGAGTAACTTTCCTAAGATCACAGAATTAGTGACTTTAGTTCACAAGCGGTGCATCCCAAAGATGCTGGGATTTTAATCCAAGTCTGTCTGAGTCCAAAGTTTCTGTCCTTATCTGCTATGTTCCATGTCCCTACTGCTTCAGAATTAGGTAGGGCCAGAGAACAGAGCCCAAGCCAAACCTAAAAAGAAGATTGACTGTAAGAGGCAAGAATACCGTCAAGCAGTGAGTCATCCAACAGCTGTTTTGGGGGCCAAGGCAATACTGGTTTCATTGGCAGGGAAAGAAAATGGAAGATGCATGGCCAGCCTCTTACATCTGGATTAAAAAAAAAAAATAAAAGCTGGATTTCCAGATGCTATCAAGTGGGAGATAAGTGAAAGGTTCCTGTGTGTGGCAGATAGCTGATGCACTTACTTAGCCAAGGTAGCAGGTAAAGAGGATGAAGGCAGTGACAACCCGAGGCCCGTGTTAGGGTGGCCAAGGCCTTGCCCTTCACACAGAAGTCCTGCAGCCTCATGGTATGAGGACACGGGAAGGGAGAGGCTGGGAAAGGGGCAGGAGAAGAGGAATCCGGGACAATTAATCACCTCGCCTGCCCAGGAAGTGCAGTTCAAAATCCAAAGGGAAAAGCAGGGCTAGCTTCCCCAGCACTCAATCTCATGAGAGAAACAGCATAAATAGAGTCATATTTGCCAATGAAGGTTTCTAAATGTTTAAACTAGCCCGTAACACCACACAGATGGAGGAGCTAATGCGGGCGGAAGTGAATGATTTGTACTGTACTCACTCCGTGAGTCAGAGATAGAGCAGATGTAAACCCCCCAATCTCTGGATTCCTGGATCTGCACATAAACCATCAAAAACACAAACCTTCTAGCCCTGAAATCTGCCCAACCCTTTGTCTACTGTGTGGTCCCCTGTCAACCTCCAACATTGCACTGCACAGAAGGGATTTCTTTCTCCTGACACAGTCTGTAAGTCTCACGTAGCCACACGGCTGGGGCTCTGTTTTTTTTTTTTTTTAATTCTTCCACTCATTTGACAGATATTTACTGGGTGTTTTCTACATGCACTGTTCTAGATGCTGGGGACACAGTGGTGAACAAACCCTTGTTCTTCTAGAGTGCAGATTTTAGGAGAGACGGGGAGGCAATGCATGACAAATATCAAGAAAATAGCAGAGAGTGAGAGTGTTGTACAGAAAATATGGGGAGTGAGATGGAAAATGAGACCAGGAGGTACCTTAGGTCAGGCAGTCAAGATGGGCTCTGAGGAAATTTCTGAGCTGAGATCTGAATGCCAGGACAATGCCAGCCATGTGAAGCTTGGAGGAAAGAGATGTTTCCACCAGAGCATGCTCCTATGGACTCCACGGTGATGATTCTCCGGCCTACATCTTCTACCCAAGAAGGAGATTGCAAATAAGTCAAGTGACTGAAAGTGTTGTCTTACCAAGAATAAAGCCAAATATTGTATTCTCAATTTTAAAGTTTTGCTAGTAAACTTTGTTAATTTAGGCTATTATTATTCATTCTTATTAATATGAAACTCCCTACTTGTTTCACAATAGACTAAGACACAGCCATTTTTTCAAAGAGCTTAAGGTGCAAAGGAAATGAGAGGTTCACTCAAGAGCCCAATGGCATGGCTGACGTCACACCCAGAGGACATTCAAATTCACCTGCACAGGAGATGCTATACACCTGTGATTTGCCACTGTGCTCATCTCTCCCCGCTTATCCTAACTCCCAGCTTCCCAGCAACCAAGGTCTTTCTTTCATGAAGAAACCCTGGCCATAGCTCCCTGCTGCTCACCTCAGGCTAAATCACAGCGGCTTAGCTTGTGATCAGAGGTTGTTAGGTTAAGCTGTCCTTCCCCCTTCTCCTTTCATGCACTGAAAACCTGACCCTCCTTGTGTCTATATTTGAAGATTAAGACCATTAAAGACATGATTAAGATAAAATAAGATCCTAAGAGTAGGGTCCAATGGGACCGATGTCTTAAGAAAAAGGAAAGACACCAGAGCTTTCTTTCTGTGTGCACACTGGAAAAAATCCAGTGATGGCACTGTGAAGAGGCCCCTCTGCAGCCAGGAGGAGAGGCCTCGCCAGAGACCAGCCTTGGCACCACCTCATCCCAGGCTTCTAGCCCCAGAGCCTTCAGAAAAGAATTGTTTGTTGTTCAAAGCCACCCAGTCAGGTATCTATCGTGGTAGCCCAAGCGGGTGAATATGTGTGGTTATTAGCCATGTAGACCTCGCATCCCCCCCCCCTTTTTTTTTTTTGCAGTACTGGGATTAGAGAATTCGGAGCATTCTACCACTGAGCTACATCCCTAGCTGTTTTTATATTTTGGTTTGAGGCTAAGATTTTTTATTTATTTATTTATTTGTTTATTTATTTATTTATTCTGAGGCTTTTTCTTTCTTTTTTTTCTTTTTGCTGAATTGCCACGCCTAGCCCTGAGCCTGCAATCCTCCCCATCTTGGCCTCACAATTATTGGGATTACAGGCTTGCCCAACTGCACTCCCTTTTCTCTCTGACTCTCTTCCTGCTCGGCTTCCTTCTCTCAATCATTCCAGACATACAGGTGTTCTTGTTGTTCCTGCTACCTGAAACACTCCTCCCCAGATACCGACATGGCTCTCTTCCTCTCTCTTCCAAACATCCCTTCATGACAGTCCTTTTCTGACTACTTCTACTTAAAGCAAAGCCTCCATCCTCTCCAGCTCTTTGTGTTCACCTGTTTTATTTCTCTTCATAGGTCTTACCTGCTAACATGATAGATAATTAACATTTAGTTTGATGAGTTGTCTGATTTCTCCTGCTATTATGCAAGCTCTGTGAAGACAGGGAGTGTTGATGGTTTGCATCCTGCCAGCTGGGGTTGGGAGAAAAGAGAGAAGATCATTAACCAGATCAAGATTTTGCCCATGGGGGACAGTTCTATCAAATTCATTGACCAAGTTTCTTAAATGCTAACTTAAAATTTTTTTGTGTGTGGTGCTGTGGATTGAACCGAGACATTGTACCTCCAAGCTACACCCCAGCCCAATTGATTACTTTTTATTTTTGAAACAGGGTTTCACCAAGTTGCAGAGAACCGTACTAAGTAGCTGAGGCTGTCCACACACCTGGATCTTCCTGTCTCAGCCTCCCAAGTACTGAGATTACAAGTGTGTGCCACCACGCCCAGCTTCAACTTAGAGATTCTAATAAAATAAAATAATAAGCCAGATGTGGTGGTGCATGCTTGTGATCCCAGTATTTTGGAGGCTGAGACAGGTGGATCATGGTTCTCGGAAAGCCTCAGCTACTTAGTGAGGCCCTTTACAACTCAGAGAAACCCTGTTTCAAAATAAAGAATAAAAAATAGGTCTGGGGGTGTAGTTCAGAAGTAGAATGCCCCTGGATTTCATCCCCAGTAGCACAATAAATAAATATATAAAAGACAGGAAGGAAAGACACCAGAGCTTTCTTTCCCCGGTAGCACAATAAATAAATAAATAAATACATGCATACATGCATACATGCATACATACATACATACATACATACAAAAAAAAACTTTAAAGAGCCTCAAAGTGCAATGAGGAGGTACTACTGCTCAGCACCTGTCAAGCGGAGGGCCTGTTTTAAAGAGGGTCCACAATTATTTTGTGAACTAGAGTCAGTTTTTTCTCTAACCATTGTCTACATAATCTACTGACTTCCCCAACCCTGTTTCTATCATCTGATTACTGGGATCTGCAAACGTCACAAGTCAGCAAGAGCCAGGACTCAGAGTGATGTAGCCCAGGATGATGCTCAGCTGGTCACGGACTCTCAGGAAATACTTAAAGAATCAATTGGAAGAGTTCTGGTGTAACAGAAAATCTGAAGCTCTTCTACACAGCCCACTATAAGGTCTCTGTTGATTTATTTTAGTAAATAGCCTTCTTGTTTGCTTGGTTCTGAGCATGGCGGTCAAATCAGTTCACATATCCAAACTACTGTAATTTTATATTTGGAGATAAGAAAACTCAGAATTTCTTACAATACAGAATGAGCAACATTTGCACAAAACATAGTAGTAGCCTTTCACATGTGCACTTCAGAAGCTGTAGAAAACTCACAAAAAAGCACATCCTCCAAGATGTTGTTCTGAAACTTAACATTTTGAGTGAATTGTTTTTTAATGTAATAGAAAGATTCTGGGGTTAAAATTAAAAAAAAAAAGACTCAGAAGAAGCCTTGTGTAAAATCAAATTCTATCTGCAAATAATCATCCTTTAATTCATCCCGAGAGTCAGAGTAGTTTTCCTTCGTTTGTTGGTACATGCGTGCGTGTGTGTGTGTGTGTGTGTGTGTGTGTGTGTGTGTGTATGTGTGTGTGTGATTTTTTTAGAGTAGAAAGTTTATATTGGAATCGGATGTGTTGCATGCTTGGTAGTCAGTAGTCAGACAACTGTTTGTCTATTGACTGCTGCTTTAAAAGCTTTCATTTTTTCAATGACTGCTCCTAAGCCCCTCCCAGTGCCCACCTCTCAACAGGCTCTGAGTATTTCTACCAGAAAAAAATACAAATCAGTTGACCTACATATAGGTAAGTAAAAATTAGATGTGATTGGTGGTTAAAACCAATGACCAAAAATATTATGCTCTGATATTTCTCTGTGGATTCACATGAACTCGAGGCCCTAACCCATCACATTGTATAATTGAGTCATATGGTTATATACATCTTTGCAGATGACAGAGTGATTTCTCTCTAAATTCAATAAAATTCACATTACTGTATTCTTAATATGTCATCCATATTTCTTATTCTTTGCTTGGAGAGGTTTCATGTTTTCATTTTCTTTCCGATTTTGTTTATTTAACCCAAATCAGAAAGCTACCGTTATCAACTTGGCATTTGTTTGAATAGCTATTTTCCCAACACATGTGTATTCAGTGTGGCATAAGCATTAAATCATTAAAAATATTAGACATTCCTTGAGATATTGATTTTAAGTAACAGAAAAAGCTGCTCCTGCATTTAGGGTGCAGGAAACTGAAGAATAGGAGTAAAAGAAAGAGAGGTTAGTATGAGCTGAGTCTGCTGTAGGGCGGTCGGGCACCTATATATTCTATGCTGGTAAAGTGGTAGTAGTCAAAAGTTGTCCTATCCTTAAAGTCAAAAAAAGTAGTATAAATAGAGGAGGTACTTTTTAAGTCTGCTCCAGAGTTAATTTGGATTATTTATTTACATTTTTCCAACAGTGGGCTAGGGGGAGAACAAAGTTGAAACTATTAGTAAGTAATGTGATTATGTCCACAGGTTATTAAGTACCACTTGCAAAATATCAAAAATTAAAAGACAGAATTTTAAAGAAGAAAATGTATACTGGCTACAGGGGGCATTATATGACTCTCCAGACCCCAATTTCTGCAAATATCTCTCCAAATACTTATAAATCTTAGTAAAAAAAAATTTTCTCAAACAAAGTGAGGCTTTACACAGAGAGCTGAAATATGTAAAAACAGACCTTGAGGATCTATTTTGGTTCTCTGGGATTTATTAGGAAGCACAAATGCCAACACAATGAAAATTGCACACAAGGAAAAAATCCCACCATGCTTTTATCCAGGTAGGTTGAAAGTGATGTAATGAACGCACCATAATTTATGTACATAAGTGTGTGGGCAACTCATCCAGGGAGTGGCAAGTTCAGAATTCTAGTGGGAAAAAATAGTGCACATCAAAGGGATTCGACCAGCTGCCAACAACCATTAATCTCTTTCTGACCTTTTAAATATCTAGATGCCAAATAAAGCTTGTCATTTTATCCTATCCCTCAAAACAATACCTTCTCATTTATGATGTTATGAGAGAATATAGCATCATACCTTGTTTGACATACAACACATGCAGACTGTATGGCAACCTGGTGAAGATTTCATTCTTGAAAATGAGGACATTGATAAATCAATAGCCATACACCTCGAGGATAATGGTTTAAGTCTGACTGTAGTTCTCGAACTTAATGTGATTGTGATCCCATTCATCTTGCCATGGTCAGCAACCCACATCACAGAAACCGCTGTATGTGATACATCACCAACGGCCAGCTCAATAACAAGGAGAGGAGACTTCAAATAGAGATAGCATTGAGTTGTTTCAGATGCGGGAGGCATGAGTGAAACCTTCAGAATTAATGGAGATGCTTTGAATTTCACACTAAAAGGAAACATTTGTGTAGTTGTCTAGAGAGCCTAGCAGTTGTTGGCTGTAGTTACCACAGGGTTAGGGCACCCATGTGCAAACATTTCTGAGTAATAAACTTTCCAATGGTGTGGCTTTTCCAGAAGCCACATAGCACTCTTCAAATTCATAGCTTGATAGGTTTTCATGAAGAGCTTCCCCCAAAGATATTTTCTCTGGATTTTATAATTCTATACCTTATACAACTTAGAAATAAAACACTCTGTGTTTATTTACTGCCATTTCTGAAATGAATAGCCAATATTCCCCATCTTGAAACATTACTTTAGGCCTGGGGATGTAGCTCTGTGGTACAGAGCTTGCCCAGCATGCACGAGGCCCTGTATTGCATCTGCAGCAACACACACCACACACACACACACTGTTACCTTAATAAAATTAGGACCAAAATATTTCTGTTTATCTGGACATGAATCAGAGAATCCTTGCAAATAAAAATTTAAAAGTATTCAAATAATTATTCAATGCCAGGCATGGTTGCGCACACTTGTAATTCCAGCATTTGGGAGGCTGAGACAGGAGGATCACAGCTTGCAGACAGCCTCAGCTACTTAGTGAGGCCCTCTGCAACTCAGTGAGACCCTGTTTCAAAATAAAGAATAAAAAATAGGGCTGGGAGTATAGCTCAGAAGTAGAATAACAGTACCGCAAAAAAAAAAATACTGATTCAGCCATATTATTTTCTTTCCCAATACAACCTTAAAAATTATTTTTAATGGGAAATATGTATGTATAGGAAAAAGAGAATGTACATTTTCAGTCATATCAAATTTATATTTGAAAGCATAAGGCCAAAAGGTTTATGAAAAATGTTCAACATTAATAATTATCAGGAAAATGCAAACTAAAATAAAAATGTATTACCTCATTCCTGTTAGAATGGCCATTACAAAAAAAGACCAGACACAGAAAGACAAATACTACATGATTTCAATTCTACATGGAATCTAAAAAGCTCGAGGTTATAGAAGTGGAGAATAGATTGGTGATTACCAGAGGTTGGGAGTGGGTTAGGGGTAGAATGAGGAAATAGTAGTGGAAGGGTACAGAGCTTCCATTAGACAGGATGGATAAGTTTTCAAGATGTTATGGCACAGCCTGGTCATGACCATTGTTAATAATCATATACTATATATCGCAAAGTTGCTAAAGAGTACATTGTAAATATTTTTAGTAAAAAAAAAAAAGGATAAGTAAATAAGGTAAAGAATTGACTCGATTCAGAGTATATAACCTAATTCTGACTCCAAACACATGGGTATGTTGGATCTGGAGAGAGAAGAAAGGCAAAATTCATGAGGTTCAAACAACACTATAGCATTGAAGCCCTCAAAGTATTCTCTCTGTAGGTGTGTACTTTCAAGGGAGCAAAAGGAAAACGAAGCCAACAAAGCCAGAATCATTGATGAAATTATTCAGAACTGTTTTTGCTCTCTTTCTCTTGGTTAGTGGCTAGTGGTTGCTTCGATTCCCAAAACCCAAGCAGCCAATATCACTGGAAATGGGAATAGTGACTGGCAGTCAGAGAGCAGCCTGCTGGGGTTGATATATTAACATGTGCAAGACTGGGAACAAAACGGAAGACAGCACAGCAGAACGTTAGAGAAGATGGCAAATCGCACCCTGGGGTCAAGGCCGGATCCAGTGGAGGGTCAGGAGAATAATTGTCTTCTTCAAGAAACTTTCTCCCATGGAACTCAGAGCCCCTCTGATTTATGCATGAGTTTTGACAAATTTGGATGATTCCTGCCAGCAGGAACACTGGAAGAATCCCATAAGAAAGACAAACCATTTAAACAGGGGAATTGTTAAGTGGTTTTAGCATCCTGAGGTGTCCAATGTGCAGAGTCCACAGTCACACACCAGACCTTTGTGTACCTGGACAAAACCTGCCACCCACTAAGACCCCTCTGAAATTCTGTCCCTGCGCTGTTAGGCAGTTGCTCCTCTCCTTGGTGACAACAAAGCCAACTCATGTCACTTTGTCATTGCTATAGAGATTTTGGATTTTAGGTTAGGATTTGTTTTCTACAGGAGATCAAATCCAGAGGCATTCTACCTCTGAAATGAGATACAACCCCATCCCTTTTTATTTTTTATTTTGGTCAGGGTCTCACTAAGATGAGGTTCTCACTAAGCTCCCAAAGCTGGCCTCGAACCTACAATCCTCCTGTCTCAACCTTCCAAGTATTAGGATTATAAGCCTATGCCGTAGACATGGGATTTTAGTTCCATTTATAAGTGGCATTATTTACGAGAGCTGCTTCCATGCCCACTCCCTCAAATACACTTCCTCTGTCCATTATGAAGAGTCCAGGCTTATCCACCATTGCACTCACATGGTTCAATTACTAATTCTTAAAATCTCATTACTAGAGTGTGACATTTATCTAAAGTCAAATCTAGCAAGGCAAAAAGAAAAAGATGTGATGGCAATAAACTACTATTGAAGTAGAATCATAAAGTTGGATGTCAAACAATAGGGTATTGTAAACGATACCCTCCCAAAAAGGTTCCTTCTGATAGCCACAGCTGAGGAAAACATATGATAACAATAAATATGATTTCCACGACGCCGCAGCCCTTTCACCACTCATTCCATGTGGGGGCGATTAGCTAGAGCTCTGCTCTGCATTTTTTGTTAAAAATGAGATTCTTCTTGGCAAATAATAAATTTATAGCAAGGGAATTTCTTTGTGACCTGAGCTTCCATTTCTTTAACTTACTGCTTTTAAGGACATAAATTCTATTCGTTTCTGCATGGAGAGTTTTGTTAGGGCAACTAAGAATCAGTGAGAATTGGTAAGTGTCTCAGAGTGTAAAAGAAAAACATGCCATTTGCTTTTTAAAGCTTTTCAGCTGTCTGCAGTATTCCTAGTTATTTCCACCCACTGCGTGAAGCCCTATGACTTCAGTCAATGCTGGTTAGTCAACAGCCCACGTTAATTCATTATATTTGGATAAAGAAAGATCATTTGAAAAAAAAACAACATGGCATGAATAAATGTGCATAACATGTCAATCATCTGTACATGTATTTTAGAATACCAGACTCTTATTTACATTTTGGAAAATGGTTTCATTCTTAAAACGATTTCAGTGTTAAAAAGATCCATTCTTCCAGTGTTTGACTACATACAGGGCCCAAATGATAACAGATAACACGAGTACTCCTTGTGTGAAATTTATTTTACTTAAGCAAACACTTTAGTGATCTTTAAGAATCAACACTGCCCAAGCAATTAAATATTTTCTCTTTTCTTAAAAAAGTGCATAATTATACAAGGACATGAAATTACTTGAAAAATACTAGAATTGATCTTGCCATCTATAAAGGTCTTTTGTGGGTAGTGTCAGCCTCTGAGCTGATTGTCCCCATACTGCAATGACAAGCACAGTAACCAAGAGCAAGCAATTAGAAACTTTTATAGTAAGTTGGCCGATAATTTTTTTAATCTAATAGTAAATGTTAGGGATGACATTTGCATAATGTTTATCAGTTTAATTTTTTTAGAAATACATTTTTGTTATATTCTAGTAAAATATCAGTTTATGACTGATTGGAAAGTTAAAAACTGGTCCTTGGCCACAGATAGTATGAGAAGCTATAAAGCAATGTGGATATGTGAGTAACTGTATTGTGAATTAAATGTAGATTTTATACATGCATACACTCACTCATACACATACATACATGCACACACACACACACACACACACACACACACACGTCCTTATCTATATAACAGAACAGCTAACTCAAAACAAAAACAGCTCAAAGCTGAGTGAACTCATTTCCTCAGTCTCTGCAGATGTGTCACAGCTGAAAAGATTGTTCAGAAGTAGGTATGGTTTGATTAAATGATTGAAGCAAATGGGTTGAATTTAGTTCTTTTTCTATATTCCTTCACACCTTTCTTCCTTCCCTACCTGTTTCCTTTCTTTTTTTCTTTCCCTCTTTTTTTTATTTTCTATGTAGAGACAAAATCATCTTCTTTCTCTTTAAAGAGTCGAACCAGCCGGGTGTGGTGGTGGCGCACGCTTGTAATCCCCGCGCTTGGGAGGCAGAGACAGGAGGATCGCGCAGGTTTGAAGCCAGCCGCGCGCGCTGGCTTAGGAGACCCTGTTTCCAAATAAAAAAAAATGTAAAAAATTAGGTCTGGGAGTGTAGCCCAAAGGTAGAAGGGCTTCCAGGAACCCCAGTACCACCAAAAAAAAAAAAAAGAGTTGAACTAAAAGCCCACATTTATAACTATCAATAAAATGCTCAATAAAACTCACTGAGTTGGAGAAAGGGGGAGTTTAGAGATATATCGAGAAATAAACCATGACTGGGAAGCATAGGTAATATTAGGATCCAGAGACAAGTGACCACAGAAACAACAAAAGAGACATCCCTTCATTAATTCCTGGGAAACTTTTTCCTTAGTCATTTTATTGATGAATTTTAATCATCTAGAAATAGGATTTTCAATTGAATTTTTGGTTGTTTACCCATGAAAATCCAAAGAAATGTCCCCTAAAAGTTATTAAGGAACATTCCTGTTTTGCTTTGGGGGAAAGAATTGGTGAAGCCAATTCTCTCACCCTCAACAAGGAATTTCCATACATCACAGGACTTTCACTGGCTCCAGTAATTTCTCCCAGGCTATATAATATGGATAGTTAAAAATAGGACACCCAAACAACCATTTTTTCCCTCCACCCACTTCTTTATATGTACTCCAGACAGTGCAGGTTTGTTCAGCCTCACCTGTGTCTAATGTTAGATGTGTTCGCAAATCTCTGACAACGTTTGTTTCATTTCACAATCAACGAAATGTGCTGCCCAAGCTCATGAGAAAGCACAGAGAAATGAATCTGTATCCCTTAAGCTCTGTGATTCATTTTTTTTTCCTTTGTCTGTTCTGAAAACTCAAATTCCCTGGGTTGGGGTTTTATACTACAAGTTTGTCTTCTGCACATTTCTCTATAACCCCATCCCTCCCCCAGAGGTCTTTGGCTCCAAATCAAAACAGCTTTTGAGTGGACCAACTTCCAAAGCTGCTGTTTCCTAGAGATTTTCCCTTCCTTCCCAGATTTTTTTATGCCCCAGTCTTTGGAGGAGGGCATGCATCTTTAGGTGGGGTTCTGAGGGTAAGAATTGTGCCTCAGCCCCCACCTGAGCTGCAGAAGTTTGTTTGAAGTACGTTACTCTTTGCCTGCTTCTTAACTTGAGTCCTGATAGTCTTACAATGTCATTTTTCCCCCTACTGTAAATCAAGGGACAGCTGTCTTTGGAATAAATTCCAAATAGTTGGTCTGGAAGTGAACTTCACAGTGGGTTCCTCCTCCTTTCTGGATGACATTTCCCCATTAATTTCTTTTTCTCTTTCATCCATTCATTGGCTGATGAGTCTATAAATACACCTCATCTGCTTTTACTTTGCTTTTTAAGAATAAACTGATACCAAACACACTGTCTTAATTACATCCACAGGCAAAGCATAACAAGTTGGAGTGTTGTCACAATATAGTTTTAAAACTTGACATTGTTAATTATGCCAGCTGTGATAAAACTGGGAAATGAAAATCTTAATTTGAATGTGTAAATGAGTGATTCATCTGAAAAGGAATTTTGAACATTAATCAATGAGAATACCCAGAAACCTACTAAGCAAAGAAACTTGCATGAGAAACTGATAAGTGGCTTGGTAAGAAAGCAAGGAAACATGGTCCCAATTCTTCTTGGTCATGACACTTCTGAGCAAGTGAGCTCTCCTAAATTCAAATCAGACCAGGGAAAACATCATTCCCATTCCATTCTAGAGTGTCCACATTATGAGGTGGCTGCTGATTCATGAGGATCTGAATCATACAGTGCACCAAAAAGAAAGATGCAGGACAATTCTGATTTATTCCCACAAGATGATAGATTTTTAGAAAATACTACTTTTTGATACACACAAGATTAAAGAAAGGGATAAGGTATCACTCATATGTTCTTGATCGAAAATTACTGATTTTAAAACCTTCAATTGAGATGGTATGGCTGATAAAGCTCAGATAATAGTAGCCTGTTGGGATAAATTAAGTCTGAATTTTATAAAGAAATCCTCATTGTGTAAGGAAATTCTTATTTAACAAGAAGCAATGAAGAAGTGAACATCCATTTTTTGAGTAGAAAGTAAAAGTCAATAGAAAGTTTTTCAAAGATGAATCCATCATAATGCTCTAGTCTTCATATACAAAGAACCATAAAAAAGCAGTTACTTTGAGTCCTGTAGGAAAAGTGGTAAACAGATCAAAAAGTTTTAAGCAAGCCAAAAGACAAAAAGACTTCCAGATGACCAAACGGCTTTGATATTGATGAAGAAGTATACAGAAAGTGATTATTAGAACCACTGGTCAATATAGGCTCTGTGCTAGTCGTCATCACATATTGTACTCTCTGCAACAACTCAGAAATAGATGTAACTTTGAGAGGCAGATATATAGCTAGTCCTCAACTGCCATGCATTTAACCTTTATATATCATGTGTGGATAGTTATAAACAGCTTGCTGTACACCAAAAACACCATTTTTGTGCATTAATTGATAAACATACGTTTTGAGGAATCTTCCTGGTAGCATTTTTTTCTTTATGTTTCTGGGGATTGAACCCAGGGTGTTCTATTTCTAAGCTAGACGCCCCCAGCCCTATCTTTTTTATTTTTTATTTTGAAACAGGATCTCACTAAATTGCTGAAGGCCTCTCTATGTCGCTGAAATTCTCCTGTGTCAGCCTTCTAAGCGCTTGGATTACAGGTGTACACCACCACATCTAGGTTCCTTGTGGCATCTCGACAGCTACCAATTTAGTTTGACAGAAGTGCTGTCATGCAGACAGTACTATTGGTTCATGAAACCATTTGGTTTCTCACCTGGGCATAACAAAAAAGATGACATCTCCAACTCTTCTTGCATCTAGATGGGATATTAGGTCAATTGATGGCCAATGGATATGAGCAGGTGGGGTGCACTTACTCCTGGCCCAGCCCCTTAAGAAGACCTGTTAAAGTCTCCTCATTCTCTCTTTGCTCATCCAGCGCAGACCTCACGTGGAGTCCCTTATAGGTGACAGAGCCACTAAGAGAACAGTGCTGAGACCCGTGAGTCTCAACTTAAAGAACTGTCCAAGCACAATCAACCTCATTGGTCTCTGTGTGAGCAAAATGATCAAATTTAACCACTGACATTTGGATGTTGTTTGTAACAATAATAATTAACAATTACTATTCCAATGAATAACTTCTGTGTATGGAATGATCCAAACCAAAAAAAAATCAATATTTGTGTAATTATTTTAACATTTCATTGTAATTTGCCATTGTCATTCTACTAAAATGATGAAAAGCAGAAAAAATAAAAGTGTGGATACTAGTGATAAGAGTAGCATAAACTATGATCCAGAAAAAGAAGATGAAAATTACTCATCAGGTTTAAAGTGATAAGCCCTTAGCCTTAGCCAGCCCCTCACTTAAATAAGATGTGTGTAGATACTAACATTTGAATAATTAGTGTATTTAGAAAACACAACTGACATGGAAATAGGAGCATTCCCATCTTCCTGCCTCATAGATTAAATCGGTCACTTTGCTATCTCACCATCAACTTGAGAGCAAGTTTTTAGGATCAAAAGTACTAAAGAGCTTTTTTCCTCATTTTTTATTATGAGAAAAATTGAAAAGCAGAAAAGTTGAACAATTGCCCTCAAAGTCATGTTAATAAAAAAATAGAAATGTGTTCCAAGATTTGTAGCCACCAAAAGTCTTGTTTTCTTTATTATACTGCACTCTCTTTTATCTCTTTAAGAACTTGGATGTCTGCCTATCTTTGAAGAAGAAAACATATAAAATAATCTTACAGCGCCCCCTCCGAGTGCTTTGATTGTAGAATAAAGATATTCTCATAACTTTTCAATTTTGGGACCTTAGGAGCCTGGTGGAGACTACCCTTTGACTACCCGGTAGATGAACGGCCAGATATGGCTTTGGTCAACTATACTGTGCCCTCTAAAAAATAGCATCATTCTTATTAAGTCCTTTCATTAATTTAATGTGGAAAATAAAGTTATAACAACACTAAAGAGTATGCTACAGTTTCACGCTCTACAAGTTGGCAGAAAAGTTGGCCTTGGTCCCAGAATTCTGCCCCGATTGGCTCTGTCTCAGGAGGAAAGAATTCCTCTCATCCCTTTACAGCAGCCCATTCTGCTTAACTCGGACCCCCACAGAAGGGTGGTGACAGATACAAAAGGTTTACAAAGGGAGAACTGGCAAACAGAAAGCTTGGCGACACCCTACCTCTTGAGAAGGGAAAAAGTTAAATTATTTATTAACATCATAATAGATCTAAGAAGAATGTCATAAAAGCATCCTTTGTCACCACTGCCATACCAATGGAAATGTGTATGAAACACTTGAACTGGAAAACTCATCTTTCATCAACCATCCAACAACTTTGAACTTGCATGGTACTTTGAGGGTCCACTTTTACAATAATTCAGTTCTGTAGTCTTCTGGACTAAAGAAAATGTGTATGAAGTGGTTAGACTCTTGCTTGTGGATGATATCAATATAAAAATAAACTTCCAGAAAGTTGCCAACATCTTGTACCTCTGCACTCATAACCCCTTCCATAGGTATGGTCCTGACAAGACTTATACATGATGGATATTTCCTATGAGAGTTTCCCTGCCATGCCACCTATAGCATGGCATTGTGGCCTGCTCAGGGAGAGATACAGCCACTTAGGGAAGTTATTGGCCAGGTAAAGCTGCAGAGTGACTCAGAAGTTGGGATCATACATTGTTTAGGGCACCCAGTAACGCAAACAGACCCAATATCTCATCTACTTCTGGGATGCAAACATCTCAGTGCTTCCTGTTCATTTGCCTGAGTATGTTTAAAAGTGGAAAATGAGACATTGTGATGGATTGAGAGTAGGAAGAAGAGGGGAACATCCTAAATATGAATATTTATTCAATACAAGTAAAATTTTGCTGCTTAAAATAAACTAAAAGAGAAAGTTGAGCACCAGGGAAATGTGTTGGGGCTTCCAGGCCATACACAGTATGTGCACTATCAGGAGGTGTGTACCCATAGAGGGTGATGTAACATAGACCCAGGCTTCATAAATTCAAACGTGTACACCAGTCACTGGGGATCTTGCTTACATACAGGTTTTGACACAGCAGTTTGAGGCTTTTCTAATAATCTCTCAGGTTGTGATGCTTTGAGGAACAAGAGAGTAGAAAGTAATAACATGAAGTCCAAGGTCAGAGCGTAAGAACTGTGAAATCTTGGGCTTCGGTGTTCTTATCCAGAAAATGGAAATTGAGTAGCATTGTGTTATATTATTGTGAATATTCAATTTTTGTGAACATTAAATGACATGTCATGAAGTCTCTTTTCTATTTTCTTTCCAGCTTCCACATATGAGAGAAAACATACAAGCCTTGACTTTCTGAGACTAACTTATCTCACTAAGCATAATGTTCTCTAATTCCATTTTCCTGCAAATGACGTAAATATGCTCTTCTTTAAGGCTGAGTAAAACTCCCTTGTGTGTTCATACCACATTTTCTTTACCCATTCATCTGTTGATGGATTTATAGGTTGGTTCTATAGGGGTGCAGAGAGAAACACACCAAGAGATGTTGTGTATATAAAGGTATCACTTGGAATCTATAGTGTATGATTACATTGCCAATAAAATGCTAAAAATATGATATAATGTCATTTACCAGGCACATAATAAAGAATCACTACATTGAACAACATCAAAATCTTATTTTTATTGCTTTGAGCACTTGGTGGGGGAATTTCAAAATACTGATGTCTTTATCAATTTGATTGTTTAGTGGCAAAACCAAAGTGTGTGGGATGAGGTGGTGGAACATGGTGGGGCAGGAGCAGCTAGAAGAGGTGAGAAGAAAACAAGCTGGGAAGAATAAAACCATCCCCATCCATACCTCTATTCATGCTCAGAGAGTAGCTCACTCTGCATTCGCAGAGGTATTTCCTGGAGAAGATGAGGGACATGCTTTGTGCTTTCTATTTTTATACTAAAAATAAAGGCCTTGAAGTAAGACCGCAGCTACCAAAACACTAGACGTCTTTATCCTTCATATTTGCGATTCTCACAGCATAGTTCCACTGATAACACAGACTTATCAACTGAATAAAAGAAAGTAAAGTACATTATTTCCACGCATACTTAGGGGACTCTACCAAAAAGTGAGTTTTTTCCAGCTGTACCATTCCTGGGTATCTTTTCAAAGGGACTGAAATCAAAGAACTACAATAATATAAGCATATCCAAGTTCATAGCAACATAATTCACAATAGCCAAATTATGGAACCAACCTAGGTGGTCATCAACAGATGAATGAATTACAAAATTATGCAAGATACACACGATGGAATTCTACTCAGCAATAAAGAGCAAAATTATGTCATTTGCAGAAAAATGGAAGGATCTGGAGAACATTCTGTTAAGTGAAATTAGCCAGTCACACAAAGTGAAAGGTCGTATGTTTTCTCTAATATGCAAAAGCTAGGGAGTGATTGGGATACCAGAAGGACTCCTGATAATGGAGGAGAAACCTCAGTGGGGCCAGGGAGGTGGCCTAGGGGAAGGGGAGGGGAAGAGTAAGGATCAATGAGGAAATTACTACCAATGACTTTAAGTATATATGTGAAAATACCAATGTCAATCTCAGTAACCTGTATGGGGAAGGGGGGATGAGAGAGAGTTGGGGGAAAGCCCACCAAGTGCTGTGTGCCTGTATGTCACTATCAACATGATTTACATTATGATGCAAGACTATAATGCACCAATAAAAGTATATTAAAGCTGGGCGTGGTGGTGCATGCTTATAATCCCCTCGCTCGGGAGGTGAAGACAGGAGGATCATGCAGGTTCGAAGCCAGCCTCACTGGCTTACGAGACCCTGTTTCCAAATAAAAAAATATAAAATAGGTCTGGGAGTATAGCCTGGAGGGTTTCCAGGAACCCCAGTACCACCAAAAAATAATAAATTTAAGAAAGTATATTAAAAATAAATTAGTATAACCACAAACAGTATGGAAATTCCTCAAAAGACTGAGAATGGAATGACCCACTCCTTGGTATCTTTCCAAAAGAATTGAATTTAGAATACTACAGTGATACATTTATACCCATGAGTATAGCAGCACGATTCATAATAGCCAAATATGGAACCAACCTAGGTGTAGGTCAACGCATGAATGGATAAATGTGGTATATGCACACAATGTAGTTTTTTCAGCCATAAGAACAAAATTATGTCATCTGCAGGAAAATCAATAGAAATAGAGAATATGACGCTAAATGACGTCAGCATGTGTCAGGAAGTCAAAGGCCATACACTTTCTCTCATGTGGAAACTAGAGAGAAAATAGGAAACAAAATGAGCTTCATGGAAATGAGACCAGTAAAAGAATGGAAGGGATTGTGGAAAGGAGGTGGGGAGGGCGGAAAGGATGATGGGGACAGGGAACAGTTCGAATACTGTTATGTCCATATATGAAGGCATTGCTTCCAATCTCACTAACATGTATGGGAAGGGAGGAGAGGGGAGCAGGGAGGATGCTGAAGGAAATACACCAAGCACTGTGTGTATCACTTTGAACCTCACTGTGATGTATAGTTACCACGCACCCAAAAAAGCTTAAAAAATTAAAGAAATGTGCTGAGGACCTTATGGGGTGATCAGGATGAACACTTCCCTTCTCTCAGTCCCATAGATGCTAATAATGCGTCCTTCTGTGTCTTAGGGAACAGAGCATTTTGGTGTCATGATGTGAGTGACATGCTACCATTCTCTTGACAACAATCAGTTAAAGTTGAAAGAAAAAGAAATTGAATACCTTCAGTGTAAATATGATGTCGTTAAAGTAAAACAAAAAAGTATTATATTTTTTTACTAGAAATGAAAAAAATATTGAAGCATCCTACAGTTTTTATTTTAGTTTTACATAGAAAATCCATTGATCTTTATTTGCTTTGACAAAATCTGCATTATTAAAATATAAGTAACAGAACTGGAGCATATATTGATCTGAAAGATTCTCTAGTTTCTAGAATATTATATAAGAAATATCAACAGAAGGAGAAACAAAATTATAACATTCAGATGCTCCTGGTGAAGGGGGCACTCTATTTGCAGGTGAGGTCCATAGTGTGCAGCACATAAATCCAAGAAAAAATTCAATTAATTTACTTGGGTGAAATGTTTTTCCTTTCAGGGAAAAGGTGGCAAAGGGGCAGCAATGCAAAGGCATATACAGAATAGCTTCTCCATTTCAAAATGATAATAAAAATATTTAAATCATGGCACGAGGGTGCCTGTGAGGAAAACACCTTAACTGAGTAGGCTCATTGCATAATTTTTTAGTAATATGTATAATTTTCAAGTAATGAAGTGGACTAAACAAAGAAGCTCTTTGTAACAGCGGCTGTTCTTCTCATTCTCTGGGGCTTCATCTGTTCCAGTGTCGTTGGAAATTTCTGCACACAGTTTTGAGGAAACTTCCTGTTCTTGAAACACCTTGTTCTTGAAATACCTTCTATAAAGGAGTCATCAAGAATTTTGTCTCCATATAACCAGTATCGTAACCCTCGTGTGGCTAAAATGAATGAGATACTATAGATGAGCAAATAAGGCGACCTACCTGAGGGGGATGGGAGGGGGAAGAGGGAAATTCCCTAATGTGCATGATATACATTCACAAACATATTGGTCAATCACTAGGCCAAACATGAGAAAGAGGGGGGAGGGAGGAAATGAGAAGATAGGGCAGGAATTAGGTAAGGGCTGATTGGGTGATATGTCCATGTATGACTCTACCATCTTGTACTCCATTAAGATCGACTACAATGCACCAATAAAAATTTAAAAAAGTAAAAATTAGCCGGGAAGATGGCGACCGAGAAAAGCGGGGCTTAAGAGCCCTGCTAACAACCAATCTCCATTACCACAAAACCAGCGCCTTTCATAGCCAGAAAACACCATCACCAGAAAAACAAAAAAACCACCAGGCTCCAGAGAGAAAGCGGACTGAGAACAGAGCTCAGGGCCACAGAGGAGACACACGCGCCCGAGGACGCAGCAGCAGCGCCATACTGCCGGCGGCAGCGGCGAACTCATCGGACGGCTACAGCAAGCCAAGGTGAGCCGCTGCGGAACAGCCAGGCAGGATCTTTCGGCGCAGAGAGGATTTAAAGCTCCCAGTGGCTGAGCTCAGCACACGCTGCAGGGATTCAGAGTGGAAATCAAAACCAGAGAAGAAAAAATACGCCAGCCTCATGGCCGAGGGCGTGGCTGCGGCGCCATATTGCCACCGGCGGCGGCAGCAGCAGTGAATTCGCCAAATCCAGTACAGCTACATCTGCGTACTCAAGAACAGTGAGTCAAATTGCGGGCCACAGAGGAGAAATCCCGGTACTGTACCTCACAGTACCCAGTGAGGGAGTGGTGGTGGCAGAGATATCACACCATAGGAGAACGTGCAACCTGGCACCCCCCATAGTTTAAAGCAGCCTCTATCGACTCCCTGGGTCGGAGACTCTGTGATAAAACCCAGTAAAGGAGTAGTGGGGTCTGAGATACTACTGACTCGAGATCCAGAACACCTTAAGTGAAGTCATAGTGACCCAAGGGAAGAACCCAGAGAAGGCACAAGCATCCGAAATCATGGGAAAGAGGAATAATACTGGAGCAATGAATACCGCCCACAACCCCACAACATCAGAACCCGATAAAACAGAAAATCAGAGATTTCTAGAAGATCAAATTAGGAAAATAACTGTAGAAATAATAGAGGTGCTTCGAAAAGAACTCAGAGAGAGCCAAAAAGAGATAAAGGATGCAATTAATGAAGTAAAGGCCTCAATTCAAAGCACAAACAACTGATTAGAACACATGGAGAACAGAATCTCGCTCTTAGAAGATGAGCAATCCAAAAATGAACGCATAGTTTCTAATCTAGAAAAAAATATCCGACAGCAGGAATCTGACATTGAAGAAATATGGGCCCATCTTAAGAGAGCTAACCTAAGAATAATTGGAATAGAGGAGGGAAAAGAAAGTGAAACCAAAGGGATCAACAATCTCTTCAAGGAAGTAATAGCAGAAAATTTTCCAAACATAGAGCAAGAGGTTGATACACAGGTCCAGGAAACTTATAGAACTCCCTTTAGACAGGATCGGAGAAGAGGATCCCCACGCCACATAATTGTCAAAATGACCAATGTGGAAGCCAAGCAGAGAATCTTAAAGGCAACAAAAACAAAGGGCCAAGTGACATTCAGAGGCAAACCAATAAGAATCACTCCAGACTTCCCAAACCAAGTCATGAGAGCCAGAAGGGCTTGGAGTAACATATTCCAAACTCTGAAAGAAAACAACTTCCAGCCAAAAATTTCCTATCCAGCAAAACTTTCTATCAAATTAGATGGAGAAATAAGAAGCTTCCATGACAAACAGAAACTGAAGGAATTTATGTCTTCAAAACCAGCGCTAGAGAAAATACTCAAAGAGATTAACTACAAAGAAGAAATAGGTAACACACACCAGAACCAGAGAAACAAGATTTTCCATCCAACAGACAACTAAGATTGGTTATCTGTGGAGATTCATTATTTATGTTAGTCTTTTACCTATCTCTAAATTGTATTGTTTGCCTTTATTGTTGTTAATTTTTAGGATTTCTAGTTGGGATATTAATATACCTTCAGATATAGCATTTGGAAATATTTTATCCAATTCTATTAGTAACTTTTAACTCTGTTTACATTGTCTTTGGATATACAATATTTTTTTTTTATTTTTTAGGGAGTTTGTATATTCTTCTGTTGCCTGTGCCATTGAAATCATATCCAAGAAATCACTGCCAATTTCAATGTTGTGAGGTTTTATGACCCGGATTTTCTCCTAAAAGTTTATAGTCTTAAGATTTATATTTAGGTCTTTTATCTATTTTGAGTTAATACTTGTATGTGGGATTAGGTAAGGGTCCAATTTTATTCTTTTCCATGTAATTATTATTTTTCAACAATATTTAGTTAAAAGAATATTATTTCCACCACCAAATGTTCGTGGAAACCTTGTCAAAAATAACTTGACAATATAGGGAAGAATTTAGCTCTAGGCTTGTATTTAACTCCAATGGTTTATATATCTGCCTTTATAACAGTACTACACTGTTTCAATTATTGTAGCTTTATATGGTTTGAAATCAGAAAATATATATCTGCTAGCTTTGTTCTTCTTCAAGATCGTTTTGGGTATCTAGAATTCATATTCCATATTAGGATAGATTTTTTTCTGAAAAATAAATATATAAATATATGATAGTTTCACCAAAAAAACAGGAAAAAATATTCTCTGGTAAGAAAGAAAGCAAAAAGAAATATTGAAATGTTATCTTTAAATCATCAAAAGCTTGGCATCAGACAAATGAAACTGTTATGTGAGATTATCATTTTTAATTTTGGATATTGCTATAATACTAGATGTCAACCACTAAGCCAAGCATGGGAGGGAGGGATGGGGAGAGAATGGGGTGGGGATCGGGTGGGGACTGACTGGGCAATGTGTGCATGTATGTCTACAAAAGTTTGTATCCCACTATGATGTATGAATACAGTGCACCAATAAAATAAAATTAAAAAAAATAAAAAATAAAAAAGTAAAAATTAAAAGGTACAAAAATGAAATAAAATAAAATAAAATAAAATGAACTCCCCTTTTTATAGCTATATTTGAGGCTCTTCAGTGCAGGGGCTTATGAAGAAGGTTTTAATTCCTTTATCCAAAGGACAGAAGGAACCACTATAATCTTCTATTACTTTATAGTGAACACTTCTGACTCTCTGACCTGCTTTTTGTTTCAACTGTATCATGCCTTCAAGTTAGGGAATGTTAATGCAGATTATGCCATTTTTTCTGACATATTCAGAGCTCTTGGAGAATCCAGTATCTTGGTTTGAAAAAACAAAATAACCTCAATCTGTTCCTCAGTGCCCACTCCTCAACCATCACATTTCTGGGACAGCCTGGGCTCACCCAGAACAGACTTTCTCCTCCTTGGATAACTCCATCACGGGCACCTTTGTTTAGAGAAAGCAAGTCCTGTTAGCGAGAGGCTGGAATGCGAGACCTGCTCCCACCCACTTGTCTCTTTACCAGTGTCCTCGCTGCTACTGTCTCCACAAATTTTAATTTTTAAATGAGTCAGCATCAGCTTCCACAACCCACTGAAGTGAAAAAGCTTCTAGAGTTCTTCTTATTCTTATTAAAGTGGAAAAGTCCTAAAGGCCCCAAAGTGATACAGCCCCAGTGGGCCGCACCCAGCTGTGACCCGCCACGTGACCTCACAGGGAGCCATGTGAGGGAGTCCCCAGGGCTCTATAAGGCCCTCCCAGGGCTGGTTCTTGTCTATTGGTACAGGGAGTTCTTGGTGATGACCTGTCAGACTCCAGGATAGTTTGGCGGTTGGTGGCTTTAGATCTGCTTTGTTGGTTTGGGATTTTAGCTTTCTTGTTTTGTGTATGCGTTTGTTTGGGATTCTTATTTTGCGGTACTTTTGTTTGTTGGTTTGTTGTGTCTTTTTTAGTTAGCATCATTAGCTGCTATGCGGCTTTTGATGGACAGTGCTAGGAGAGAGAGTAAAGAGGCCAAGCCAGGCCCCATGGCCAGCTCTCCCTGCGAGGATAGCCTCATGGACAATTGTGTGGTCCTGAGCAACATTGGCAAACGTGGTTTTACCCAGGTCAAACTAGCCCACTGGGACTGAGGTGGCTGTGAAGGTCTTGTCTACATTTAGTGACAACCGTTTCTTTATCTGAAATGGACATCATGAGGACAGTGGAGCACCTGGACGTGGCCCAGCTGTTTTAGAGCATAGACTCAGCCAAATTCCTCTACCTGGTGGTGGAGCATGTGAGCGGAGGGGCTGCTGCTAGTCCACTGGCCTGGAGGAAGAGGAGGAGGAGGAGGAGGAGGAGGAGGAGGAGGAGGAGGAGGAGGAGGAGGTTCAGAGGATATTCAAGCAGGTCGTTAGTGGTGTGCCCTGCTGCCATGAGAAAGGCATCGTGCACTGGGACCAGAAGTGGGTGAACTTGGAAGGCAAAGGCAAAGTCATTGACTCTGGACTGAGCAGCCGCTTCACTGCCAGGCAGAAGCTGACCACGACTGGTGGCACTGCCCACCACTACTCCCTGGAGGTCCACCAGGGCCAAGGATATAGCCCTGAGGTAGACATCTGGGGCCTGGGTATGGTCCTCTAACTGCTCACAGGCCGCCTCCCATTCAACAGCACCACGTGGAGCAGCTGAGAACCCAGGCGCTGCAGGGAAGGTACTCAGTGCCCTTCACATTTCTGCCCAGGCCCAAAGCTGGGCAGAATCAATAGCTTATTACCACGCCATGTGTGGTGGTGCAGGCCTGTAATCTCCGCGCTTGGGAGGTGAAGACAGGAGGATCGCGCAGGTTCGAAGCCAGCCTCGCTGGCTTAAGAGACCCTGTTTCCAAATAAAAATATAAAATAGGTCTGGGAGTGTAGCCCGGAGGTAGAAAGGTTTCCAGGAACCCCAGTACCATAAGAAAAAAAAAAAAAAAAACCTTCCTGCCTGCTGACCCGGCCCCTGGAGGCAGAGATCCTGGGGCACCCTTGGCTGAGAAGAAAAGGAGCGTTCAGCCCCTCCTACCCAGCGGCTCCCCAAACCCGGCAATCCTGAGCGTCAAGCAGCACCTGGGATATGACCCACACCAGACCCGGCTGTCAGTAATGAACAGGACATTTGACAGCACCACACGACCTACCTGCTGATCCAACGCCAGGTGAATGGCAGGGCCGAGCCGAGCATCGGGGTGTGGTGTTGTTCCCAACCCCAGCAGACCCTTCTGCCTTCCCTCTGCCTCCGAGGAGGAGGAGAAACAGCCAGCCCGACCTTCACACCTGCCCGCTGGTGCCGTCTAAGTACCCCTCAGCCGGGGAGGACACACAACACCGGCAGGAGGGCGGCAGAAGGGCCAGGCAGCCTGCCTGCCATTTATTTCCCTGACATGCCCGACAGAGAGGACCCCTCCTCCCAGCGCAGCCCCCCAGCATGGCCCCGAGGCCCCCAGGCAGCCCCTGCAAGAGCCACAGCACACACGGGGAGACAGAGGGAAGCGGGTCCTCCCAGAGACCAGCAGAAAAAGCCTCCCCGTGCACTCCACGACCCCCTCGGGAGCCCTCCTCAGACCACAGGAAGGGCTGGTCACCTGGAGCATATGCACCAGCATCCTCTGCACACGCTGCTGATGTGTGCTGGCCCCGGGAGCCAACAGAGTCGGCTCCAGAGTGCTGGGGGCAGAGGCACCCCATGTTCAATAACAAAATCGCTCCCGAGAAGCCACACAGATGAAGTGCATGAAACCGGACTCCCTGGATCCTGACTTGAGCCAGAGCAGACTCAGTTGCAGGATGAGGCGAGGCGCTCCTACTGCCAACTGCCGGGGCCTTCACACTGACTCCAGTCAGAGCCCCACCTGGGAAACCCAGAGAGTTTTCCCAGAAAACACCTTTTCCCTGAAAGGTTTCTTAATAAGTTGTTTATCTTATATTAAAAATGAGCTTTATTTTTAACTCCTAAATCTTACCCTGGTTCCCTGCAATACAGATAGAATGATCTTATTTGTGAAAATAATGTATTAGAATGTCCTCCAAATTAATAAGTGTTTGGTGAGTACTTACTATACCATGCTATGGACCAGTAACTTGGAATGTAAAAATAAAGGAGACACTGTTATGGCCCATAAGATAGTACTTAGTTGGCAAGACATACAAATCAACAAAAAATAGAGTCATGTCAGCAAGTACAGCATAGGACCGCTGAGTATTAGGCGGGCACAGGAGAGGAGCAGGCAAGACAGGTATTGCTTCCCAGGGGCCCAAAGGCTTTCCTGTGAGTGTGGCATGTTGGGATTTGTTTGTTTGTTTGGGTTGAGTTACATTAGTTGTTACTACTTAATAAAGGAAGAGTTGTGTTCAACTCTCTCCCGAAAACAACCGAAGAGGAGGAATAACTGCATCTTTTAGATGAGATGCATTTCTCCTATTAACTGTCTCCAGTGTCACCTATAAGCACATACAGGCGCTACCCGTTTGCATTATCATCTGGGTCTACACAGACAGCTGAGTTACTCCTGACATGAGAGACGTCTTAGAGAAGTGTAAGATTCCTTCCCAGAGCGTAGATACTGCCTCTGGTAGGAGGAATATTGCACCAAAACAGGGGGCAGGGGTACCTTCAGGTGCAATTGGAAGGGAATGAATAAAACTAAGGGGACAGTCAAGTGGGTGAAAAGCCAATATGTTTGGGAATCTATGTGAGAATAGACATGAAAAAAATAATGAACGGAAAAATCACATTTTTGTTATTCATCATACGCATGTTATTTGAGGTACTCTCTATTTCTGTAGGTCCAAATTCCCATCGGGTATCATTTGCCCTCTGAAGGAACCTTTTAACATTTCCTTTGTGGTGTGTGTGTGTGTGTGTGTGTGTGTGTTACTGGGGATTGAATCCAGGGCCATACCTCTGAACTACACACCCAACCCTATTTTATTTTTTTATTTTGCAAACAGGGTCTTGCTAAGTTGCTGAAGCTGGCCTCAAACTTGTGATCCTCCTGTCTCAGTCTCCCAAGTACTGGGATTACAATTGTGTGCCAGCACACCCAGCTTAACATTTCTACTGACCTGAAAAAATTATTTTTCCTTCATCTTTGAAAACTTTCTTCACTAGGAATATAATTCTAGGTTGATAATTTGCGCTTTGTTTTGTTCTGGCTTTGCGCATGTCTTTAGATCTGCATGGCTTGTGGGGTAAAAAAGGTCTGCTATCAACACCCCCGCCCCCGGCTCCAGCTGCTATTTAGATTTTCTCTTTGGCATTGGGTTGAAAATTTTAGCTAAGTTGTGCCTTGGTATGGTTTTCTTTAGGCTATTTTTGTTTGGAGTATTGAGCTTCTTAGATCTGTGGGTTTGCATTTTTCATAAAATTTAGATAATTTTTAACCACTGATTTTTTTTCAGTGTTTCTTCTCCTTTCCACACCATATTTCTGGGAATTACACATATGTTACATTGCTTAATATGGTCACAAAGTACAATGCAGGGGAGGACTAGGAGTGTGAGGTGTGTGTGTGTGTGTGTGTGTGTGTGTGTGTGTGTGTGTGTGTGTGTTTTAACCTGTGCTTCAGTTTGGATAGTTTCTATTGCTATGTATTTAGATATGATCTTTCCTTCTACATCAAACAATATACTAGTACTTTTATCCAGCCTATTTTTTTATTTCATATGATTTTACCTTTATAGGTTCCATGAGTCATTTTTAGATCTTTCTATATTTATCATGTTTATGTTCTTTTTTATATCCTAAGCATAAGCATAAGCTTTGGTAAGATCCTTATTACTAAACCCACTATATAATTTCTAAACCTCTTTTTATTGATTTTTTTCTCATTATAAATCATATTTTTATACTTCTTAGTACATATAATAATTACTTTTTGAATTACAAATACTGCGGATTTGATTTTGTTCAGTCCTAGATTGTATTGTCCTCCTTTAAGAAACACTAGATTGCCGGGCGTGGTGGTGCACCCTTGTAATCCCAGCATTTGGGAGGCTGAGACCGGAGGATCGCAGTTTGCGGAGAGCCTCAGCTACTTAGGCCCTCTGCAACTTAGTAAGACCCAGTTTCAAAATATAGAATAAAAAAATAGGGCAGGGGGTGTAGATCGGAAGTCGAATGCCTCTGGGTTCCATCCCCAGACCCTCAAAGAAAAGAAGAGAAAAGAAATGAAAAGAAAAGAAGAGAAAAGAAAAGAAAAAAGAGAAAAAAAAGAAATGCTAGGTTGTGTGGCATATCCATTTGCCTTTCAGGTTTGCATGGTGGTTCTAGAGCAACCTTCATCCTGGGACAAATGTAAACCCACAACCAGAGTAGGGTCCTCGTGACAACTCGACCTGATGTCCTAGTGTTTTGAAATTTCTTCTCTCTGGCTAGTGGACACAGAAGCCTTTATGAGGTCTAGCCTAGTAATTTTTTTTTCTTAGAGTTCTTTCCCCAGGCTTGGTAGTTTCTTTACATGCATGTGTAGATCAATCAACTCCACCAAAGACATGGAGAGAATCTTATGCAGATATCTTGAAGGGCTCTTTCCATAGAGTTTCCCTTTCTGATAATCTGCCCTAAAAATTTTAGCCTCCTCTGCATTCATAGACCTTGATTTATGTCTCTTCAATTCAGCAAGACTTCTAGGGTCCTCTTTGCTTATCCCATTCTGGAAATATCCTGAAAACTGTCTTCAGGGGTAAAGCTGTGGCAATCATAGGGCTCGTTTTATTTATTTCCTACTCACAGGGATCAAATTGTGTTGCCCAGTGTCTAACATTTTGTCTGAATGTCAGCTGTTTACATTAGGAAGGCAATTGCTATTGCAGTTAGTCATTTGTGGGCAGTTAGTGGGGTTGTTAAATAATGAGAACCAGAAAAGCATTTTAGATAGGAATTATTGCATAAGCCAAAGCAAACAGGTGAGAAATAGCAACTGTGAGTAGCAGGAAATAACAATTTAGTGTTGCTGTACCACAAAACTAAACACTAGAACAACTTAAAGATTATCTGTGCTGGAAGATAAAATGTGAAGCTGTTGGTGCAATCCAGGACCCAAATTTGGGACCTCTTGGGAATGTGTGATTAAGAACTATGGAGTAGGAAGGGGAAAAGTAGACAGAGTTAGAAAACCTGGGATCAAGTTCCACCTTTAATTCGCTTTATAACCTTGAGCAACTTCTTCATGCTTTGGTTTTCTCATTTTTAAGACAAAAGGCTTCTTATCTAAGACTACACTTTGAGGCAAATTTTTCTTTTTTTTATACTTTAACTTTCTATTGGTGCATTGTAGTCATACATCTTAATAAAATTTTTATAACTGAGTTCAGTGGAGGTAGAGGACAAGTATTTCTTGGTTACGAAGATTTTTGTTCAGAGCTTTAGATGCATCATCTTTAATCCTACAACACTTGCCATCACACAGATTAAGAAACAGAGAGGTTAACAGGTTCACAGGTCAATGGCTAAAGCAGTTAGACTGGATCTGAACCCAGGTTTGGTGACCTACATTTTGCTGCTTCTATCCTGAAGTCAAACATCATTACATCTCTCAATCTTCTTGGGTTATTTGCATGTGCATCTAGGGCCAAGCCACCAAAGAGAAAGGTCAAAAGCAGGTTTGAGATGGCCACCTTCATGATAACAATTGGCACCTTTAACAATTCTTTCCTTCGCCCTTTTCCGGATGAGGATGCATTCAAAAGGCAAAATGGTCAGTTGCACTATACAGTCTTCTTGTGCTTTGTGCAATAGTAAAGATGGCTGAAAATATGTCAATATTAAAGTTGGAGCAAACTCAGTCCTCATTTTATGCAGTTAAGCTTTGAGAGTACATTGATGTGAATACGGAAAGATTTTACTGTAATCATAGCAAAGTATTGAAACCTTACTAGGGTTCAGGTACTGAACCTAAGCACTTTACTTGTATTATCTGAGTTAATTCATCTAACAAGCTCGTGAAGTAAGTATGGTTATTCTTGTTTTATAGAAAACTGAGATCCAAAATTACACAATGAATAATCCGGGAATGAGCCCAAAAACTCTGGTCTCAGAGCCCAAGTTCCCAGCCTTTCTTTGGACTACTTCTTTTCTTATAGTGGGTGCACATAGAAGGAAGGATATGTTCTCTTTCATCCTTTTTTGGTTGTCAATAGTGAAACGGGGACAATCAAACCTGCTAAAAACTGTTGTCCTATCATTTTTTTAAGGGTAGACTAGAACAGAGAAGGAAACCCTTAATTCCCTGAGATCAGAATTCTTACATCCTTCTGGTCCCTTGTAGGTAAAACTTCATTGTGGGCACATGGGCCGGCCATTGCTCTAAAGTAATGCATGCCTTTTTGTTTTTGATCCACGTGTGGTCTCAGCAATACATGTGTGTTATGGGCCACGCCACAAATCTAGCTCTCCCTTCACTTGTAACGATTTTACCATGCAGACAGATCAGGTGAACATAAAAATCCTGGAACAAAGAGACACTTTGACTAGCAGCATTGTTTTCATGGTTACATGGACTACATGATGTATCACTCATTGATAAGAAAAACAATTTTCTTTCAGTGTGGGAATCACCAATGTCTAAATCAAAGAGGAGGACTTGACAGATCTAGAAAGTTTGGATGATAACATAGAAGTCTCCAATTGGGTTTTATGAAGACTTTTACCCAGATTTAAGCAAATGAGCTCAAGTGTGTCTTAGTGGGTAGGTCTCTGACATAAGGCAAAGCACTTTATGGAAAGCAATTTTTACTTTAGATTGATCTTGACTATCCAGCAAGTAATAGGTTTTAGTAAGCTTCTCCTGGGGACAAATTGAAATGTTTTCACTAGCATGTGAAGTGATTATTCATATTCCTAAAAGAAAATAGTAGGAGAAGATAAAGCTTACTGATCAGAAAAACTTTCCTAGTAGCCTCCAATCATAGGTGTTTTTTTTTTTTTTCTCTAGCAAGGTTCACTGTGACAACTGCTTACATAAGAAAAATTCATAGATTAACTTATTGTTTTATTTAGGTCATTAATTTCAGCTTCTCTCAAATAAACAAAAATTCTCTTTGATCCAGCATACTACAAATCGTGGAAATTAACACAAATATCATTCCAGGCATACCCGTAGCTCCAAGGTGAAGGAGCTAACAAAAACAGAAGAAAAAAGAAAAAGAAGAAGAAGCCAGATGCCACAAAGTGGGTATTAGCTCAAAATCAACAGTGAGTTGACCTTACATTTCTATCATTCTTCCTTTAAGAAACTTTGACCCGATATAAAGATTATTTATTCCAGTGACTTCTATTTTTTATTTTTTTTTGGTGGTACTGGGGTTCCTGGAAACCCTTCTACCTCCGGGCTACACACTCCCAGACCTATTTTATACTTTATTTATTTGGAAACAGGGTCTCTTAAGCCAGCGACTGGCTCTGAACCAGCGTGATCCTCCTGTCTCCGCCTCCCAAGCGCAGGGATTACAAGCGTGCGCCACCACGCCCGGCTTCCAGTGACTTCTTTAAGTAGTGAGCACTGACCCCAAGGTAGTGATGAGTATCAGGATTATTGTGGAAGAGATTTCCCCACTGGGCAGGACTTTGAACTATGATTCTAGATACTTTAGTAGAAGATGCTAAATTTGTAGATGAGCACATCTACCCAAGGATAGAGGAAAGACTGCACCTGGCCTAACCTAGGGCCAATGAAGCACTTCTGACGAGGTTTCTAAAGTGAAATCATCATGTAGTCCTATTCACCAGAATTTTCCAGTGAACATGTACTTTGTGGGTTTGCATGGGCAATGGATAGAGACTAAACACCGTGGGAGTCTGCACTGAAGCCTCTTAGTATTCTGTGTGGTCTAACAGCAAAAGCCTAGCTCCTGGATGCATCAACAAAATGTAGGCTCAATCTGCTGCAGCATTAACAAGTATTATATGCTTTCAATTGATCTGTACTGTTGTGAAAAGGCACAAGAAGACAAGACAGCACCACTGACTATCTGTTGAACAAAGACCCATGAGGAGGACATCTTTTGAATGCATCCTTTTCTAACAAAGCATACTCACTCACCCTCCATTCTGTGTGGAGGATAGGAGGTGGCATAGACACAATCACAGTATGTCTGTAATTGGTATCCCTCTGGAAACTTGTAACTTTAAATCCAGGCTTCCTATTCAGTGTGTAGTAGTCTTTGCTGGATCTCTACCTTGTGGGGTAGAAGGCAAAGTGGTGCTCACCTACCACGGGCTATCAGGATGGTTTTGGCCTTAGAGAAAAATGATCCAGTGGCTGCTGGGTAGGCCCCTGCCTGCATCATTTTAAAAGACAGACTTCTATGGGGCAGTTTTTAAATTCCTACTGGAGCCTCAGAGAATAGCCAATCTCAGCCTCAAGGCCTAAAGACAGTAACAAATGGATTGGAATTTCCTATATCAAAACTTGAAAACTCTCTGAAAACAGCCATGAAAACATTTTGGGAGTCTTAAAATATTTTTAACTTTAAATAACTATTGAAGTAAAAAAAAAAAATAAAAACCAATAACCGTCTTAGTCCTAAACAGGTAGCTTGGGTTTTATAACTTACTGTCTTAACAGAGATGGGACTTCCAAATCCTACTTGAACTCTGCTAAAGACCTGCAGAGAACTTTGGATTTTGCTGGCAGCTGTAAACTTAAGAGGACACAATTTCTCTTCCTTTCCCTGTGTGGACAACATGGCTGTCAGAGAGGCGGGGTGTGTTCATGGGGCCGATGAGAGTTTCCCTGAACATATCATCAAAATCGAAGCCAAGCCCAAAGGTTTATGTTTAGGAAATCGCATTAGACAGTGCCCTTTCAACATCTAAACGCCTGTGCTTTTAAACCACTGCAAGATTTTACTTGATGATTTTCCTATTTGTTCATTAGGAGCTCCAGGCAAACCTTCTTTCTTTTCTCTTATTTGCAAGTCAGGCAACACTTGGTAGGGAGGATACACTGTGGTTATACAACACTGGACAGCACAAAGTTAAAAATGAGATGTGATGCTACTCTTATTTCGGGCTGTCACTGGTAGCAATCAGCAGGAAGAAAAATAAAACAAACACATGGCAGTGCTGAGAGTGGGTAGGGGGAAGAGTGCGGAAGAAATTCTTTTTCCTGTGCTTTTCTAATGCTGAGCAGCTAGAAGTTAATTTAGAACATTGCTTCTGCCATTTGCAGGCACATTCTCTCTCTCTCTCTCTCTCTCTCTCTCTCTCTCTCTCTCTCTCTCTCTCTCTCTTATGGCAGCAGACTGAGATGGTTAAGGGAAAAGTCACTGGCTTCCAGGAGACCTGAGTCCTAGGCATGGCTCTCCCACCATGGTGTTTACAGTTGTGGTAATACCCTTGGGTGGTAATAAAAGTAACATTTCCCACGTACTTATGTGTGGGATACTCTCCTCAACGCTTTGTGCCTATTAATTTAGTTAATCATCACGATGATGATAGGTACCATTTTCACACCATTTTTACATGAGCCAGTGATTAAGCCACTTGCTCTGGGTCATACAGCTCAAAAGTAGAGGACCTGGGGCTCAAACCCAGACCGCCAGGCTCCAGAGTGCAAGCTCTTAATGACTATATTCACTTTGACTACCTAAGCCCTTGTTTTTTCATCTCAAGAAAATGTAGCTTATAAGCCTCAATAGAATTATTGTGTTCGTTAAATGAGATAATGCATATATACTCAGCAGAGGGTCCAGGTTATAATGGGCAATCAAATATGTCAGCTATTTCTTTTTCTTCTCCTTTCAGCCCAAACTCCAAGAGATGGAACCAGCTGGAAAAACCTGAAGAAATCCTGTCAATTTCTTTCCTTCCCTATACAGGGAGCCTTGTGTCCATAGACTACAGTGCTGCATAACTGATGCTCAAAAAATAATAGGCCGCTGAGTGTCAAGAATATGTTAAGCAGTACACAGAATCCATCTCCCCAAGCCTGCCCAGTCTCTGCTGAGTGGGCTTAAAATCACTGGCAGTATGTCCACTGGAAAACCTTTTAGTCAAAAGGGCTTGAGGCCTTGGTTTTAGACTTTGTTTTTCTAAGGACACAAGACTCTTTGATCTCAGCTGCGAGGGTGTTCAGGTAGCAGTCAGTCTGGAACATTTGGGGTCCTCCTTCCTTTGTATCTGTTGTGTGGCCATCACAACCAACTGCAACGACTTGAATTACAACTCAATTTACACCTTATATTCTCCCTTCACTTATTCTGCTTTGGACAAGACTGGAGATTTAATAGTATTTCTTGGACTTTCTGGCCTCTTCTCCAGACTTTATTTGATTTCTACAAGCCATAATACAGTGTTCTTGGCAGCCAATAATAAGACTTCAGTTGGACACACTCATCAGCCCCCCCTTTTTTTTTTGGCAATAAGCCCATCTGCCTCCTCTTCCATCCTGTAGGCAAAGACAACTCAAAAAGGAAAAAGAAAAAGAACTTCATTGATAGAATGAGGCAAAAGCTAACAACAGGTGAAAGAAAACCAACTATCATCAAAATAGGAAGGGTGATTCCTCCAGGAGAAAATTCTACCTATATCAGCACTCATTTCCTTAGGAAGCCATAAGGCTGAAGTAACTGGTTATAATTCAGTACACTGGGTGTTTCTCATGAGGGTCACTTGTCACTTGATTTAACACAAGCCCATTTGCTTCTCTGGGACTCAGTGTTTCCATCCTTAGAATAATATTCCCTGACATCTTCACCACTGAGTATAAAGCACTTCACCATATGTTACCTCTTTACTCCACAATCCTGTAGAGTGGGGCACAGATATATTGCTTTAGGACCTGAGAGGAAACAGAGGAGCAAAGACATTTTGTAACCTGCCCACAGTCACAATATAGCTGGGATGAAAATTCACATTATCTTCATACTAAGAGCTAGGGTTTTCTAGAAACTGCCTTTGTTGAAAAATGGAATTATTAACATAGAAATGAAGCGCCTTGCTTGTGACTTGCTTGACTTGGGAATTTAAATGAGCGTAGGGGATTTGAAAAAACCATCTAATAGAAAACATTCCCGCTCGGCTAGGGAAATGGCTGCTCCACCCAAGCTTCACATTATACAAATAGCCCAAGCTGTGGCCTACCACCTTGGAACAGTGATGGACTCACCCTCTCGGTTACCTTGTGAACCCCATTATTAGTCATTGTTAGCTCCATTTTACAGCTGGAGGCACTAAGGAAAAGAGTTCAAATGGCTTCTCTGGGGCCACAAAGGAAGTCAGTACTACAGGGGAGGAATTCTTGTGTTTGCACTCTCTTCCTCACGCAAATAGAGAAAGCAGGTTTTCTGGCACAGTTCACACAGCCAAATCATTCCTGCAACGACAAGCATGTTCACATGATGTCAGCTTTTGGGGACAGTTTGCAGCTATAGCATTTCTAAAAGTTTAAATAAAAGCAAAGGAAAGATTTTTATGGGGCAAACACCCTGGAGGTTGCATTTCTCTAACTGTGGTCATTGGGTTGCCAGAAATTTGGGGGGGGGGTGCCCTAAATCATTCACAGATGATGACCCTTATTCACGACTTAACTGTTTGTCCGTGGCATTCAACTGAAAGTTGATGTATGGTCAATGTGACCTGGACAAAAATAACTCTAGGCTGCCCTCTGATTCTCAAAAGGTGAGGTGTTTATATGTGGTGTGTGTGTGTGTGTGTGTGTGTGTGTGTGTGTGTGTGTGTGAGAGAGAGAGAGAGAGAGAGAGAGAGAGAGAGAGAGAGAGAGCATTAATTGTACATTAAAAGCTGGACATGGCAGCACATGTTTGTAATCCCAGTACTTGGGAGGCTGATCCATGAGGATTGAAGGTTCACAGCCAGCCTCACTACTTAGCAAGGCACTCTGCAAAATAAACTAGAGCTGAGGGTATAGCTTGGAAGTAGAATGCCCCCGTGTTAAATCCCCAGTGCTACAAAAATAAATGAATAAATAAATTATATATCAAGCACTGTGCCTACTTGTTGGAAAATAGAAGTAAATATGTTCTCCTTTCTTCTCAAGAAATTTAGAATTTACATAAGGAAACAAAACACATTTATACCAGGATCTGGTAAGTTTAATTTTGATTAATGCATATTTCTTTAACTTTTGAATCACAAAGTGTCTTTGAGAAGCACCTAGTAATGACACTATGTTTTTCCAGTTGAAAATTAATTTTAAACCTCTCCATCAATTGATTTATAATTTCCTAAGTGCCCATTGTACTTAAGCGCCCTTATAACACAATTGCATCATCAGAATATAAATCAAGACTTAACTTACATTTATTTATATTCAACTATTTTATTTTACATCTCCTTATTTATTGGTACTGGGGAGTGAACACAGAGGCATTCTACAACTCTGAGCTATACCATTATCTATTTTTTTTTTTTTTTTGAAACAGGGTCTTGCTAAGTTGCTGAGGCTAGCCTGGAACCTGTGATCCTCCTGTCTCAGTCTCCCAAGTACTGGGATTACAGGTGTGTACCATTATGCCCGGCATATTTCATTATTTTATATTAAATGTGGGTCTCTTGTTTGCCAGGTTGTATGCTGAATGCTGAGCATACAAAAATGAATGAAACCCGAGCCCTGCTTGACAGTGGAAGAGGGACACACAAACCAAGGCTTGTGTTACAGTGTGGTGAGTGTGGGTCGTTGGACCTGCAATATATGGCCAGCACCTAGGGACAGCCGCGCCACCATGTGCGTGTTGGGGGTGCAGAGTGAAGGAAGGCTTTATGGAGGAAGTGAGGCTTGAGAATATCTGAAAGAACAGAAGGTCCCCAAGGTAACAGGCGGATGAGGACTTTTCCAGGCAAAAGGAGAAGCCAGCGCAAAGCCATAAGGGCATATTTGGGAGTCTCCTAGGGGGTCAACCCATCAAGAGGAGACCACTGAGAAGGCTGGAGAGTGAGACCACGTGTACAGGATCCTTTGTGCAGAGAGCTACCTCCAAGCTGCCTGGGCTCCTGAGGTCTTCAGCATCTTCTCCCTGACCTGCAGTCTTTGAGAATATCTGGCTCCTCTGTTTCACCGTCTTCCTCTCTCATATGGTAGCCCGTGCTTCTAACTTCTCAAGTCACAAAAAGATTTTGAGATCTATCAGTATGTGATCTATGGTGGTGTTGTCTTTTTAGAACTACCAAAGAGCTTCCTCAAAGGAGCGAGGATCAAAATCCCAGGGTAGAGGTGATTAGTATGTGTGTTAAGCCTCTCTACCTCTTCCTCTGAAGCTGACTGTTTAACTATTTTGCTGTTTGTTAGCATTTATGCACACAATTGGTTATTCCCTGATACTTTTTTTTACCTTCATATTTTCTGGGGAGGAGCAATTAATTATTTTTTTAAATATACTTTTATTGGTGCGTTGTAGTCTCATAATGAAGTTCAGAGAGTTAGGGACATACATTCACATAGCCCTTGGTCAGCTTCCCCATGCTGCTCTTCAAGCTGTAACTTCTTGTGGATAAAAGTTACAAAAAAGAGGTATAGTAAGATTTGAAAATAACCTTTCTTAGTTTGATCTGTTCACAGAAAATCCAAAGTTTTATTTTATAAAAAATTAACACTAATTAGCCGGGCGTGGTGGCGCATGCTTGTAATCCCTGCGCTTGGGAGGCTGAGACAGGAGGATCACACAGGTTTGAAGCCAGCCTCAGCTACTTAGTGAGGCTCTCAGCAACTTAGTGAGACCCTGTTTCCAAATAAAGTATAAATTAGGTCTGGGAGTGTAGCCCAGAGGTAGAAAGCCTCTGGGTTCCATCCCTCGTACCTCAAAAAACAAAAACAAAACAAAACAAAACAAAAAAACACTATTGTCAAAATGTTCTTTTACAACATTGTTGGCTGAGAAATAGTTCTAATAAGTATCCTCAATTGAATTTCTTGAGTAGTAAGAGAAGCCCCTATGCTGAGTAATCTAATCTATTTTGATGTTATTTGTAAAGAGAAGTACTACGTAAAGATAATTATATTATAGGTAGAGCTCTATCTCAGGCTAAAGTCCTTGAACTAAGAACAGGTTTATGTCTTTGTTTCAAGTTTTGTGGTGAAAAAACTCCCTGAAAGCTTATATAGAAAGCCTTGATAACTATCTTATTAAAATACTTTCCAAAAGTTGAGCTCATTATGTAATACAAAGTACATTTTTAAAATTTCATATTGATGAAATTGATAGATGTACACTTAGCAAATCATTTCTGAGTTGCTTCATTTGTACAGATACTGTCAGGTACCAATTCTTGGCACATCATTTTTTTTTCAGTACCGGGGATTGAACTCAAGGGGCATTCTATCTCCAAGCTACACGCACAGCTCTCTTTTTTATTCTTTATTTTTGAAACAAGGTCTCACGAAGTTTTGGAGGGCCTCACTGAGTAGCTGAGGCTGGATGTGAGCCTGCAATCCTCCTGTCTCAGCCTCCCAAGTATTGGGATTACAAGCGTGCACCACCAAACAAGGCTGATACATCATTTTTAAAGAGAAAGAATGACGCCGGGCTTGGTGGTGCACACTTATAGTCCCTGTGCTTGGGAGGCTGAGACAGGAGGATCGCGCAGGTTCGAAGCCAGACTCAGCTGGCTTAAGAGACACTGTTTCCAAATAAAAAATAAAAATAAAAATAAGTCTGGGATTGTACACCGGAGGTTTACAATGAAGCCCCTGGGTTTCATCCCCAGTACAGAGAGAGAGAGAGAGAGAGAGAGAGAGAGAGAGAGAGAGAGAGAAAATGACTATAATTACCTAGAGGGAACTGAGAGTGATTACCATTAGCAAAGATAACATAATAACAAAAAGAAGGAGGAGGAAGGGGGAAAAGGAGGAAGAGAAGGAAGAGGAGAGGAGAAGGAGAAGGAGAGGGAGAAAGAGGAGGAGGAGGAGGAAGAGGAGGAGGAGGAAGAGGAGGGGAGGAGGAGGAGGAAGAGGAAGAGGAGGAGAGAGAAAAGAAGAGAGAAGAAGAGGGACAGAGAGGGAGAGGGAGGAAGAGGAGGAGGAGGAGGAGGAAGAGGAAGAAGAGGAGGGAGAAGTTGTTCCTGTGTTATGTGTTCCTGTTTTTTTTTGTGTGTGGTAGCAGGGATTGAACCCAGGGGCAATGTACCTCTGAGATACACCCCGGACCTATCCTTTATTTTGAAGCAGGGTCTCACTAAGTTTCAGAGGACCTCACTCAGTAGCTGAGGCTGGCCGTGAACCTGGATCCTCCTCCTGTCTCACCCTCCCAAGTACTGGGATTACAAGCATGCACCACCATGCCCCGCTCTATTTCTGTATATTTAACAATCACTAAATACCAGGCACATACTAAGCATTCAGTGTGTATATTATCTTATTAAATCCTCTTGGTAACCCCTTGAGGTAGATCCATTATCTCTCTTCTTATAAGTGAGAAATATGAGTGTAAGAAAGACATGTCAGTTTATACAGAGCAAGACATTGAACTCAGGAATATCTAATTTAAAGGTTTATCTCTTAACCATTACCTCTCCATTATCTTAAGTAGCATGCTAAAATGAGAGCGCCTCAGGACAGGTTCTTTATAGGTTCTTATCCCTGATTGGTATCATGGCAACATATCACTTCACAGTCAGCAATTTTTTTTCTTTTGGTTTGTTTTTGTGGAGCTGGGGATTGAGTCCAGAAATGTTCTACCCCTGAGCTACACCACCAACTATTTTTATTTTGAAATAGGGTCTTGCTGAAGGCCTCATGGAGTTTCTGGGGCTGGCCTCAAACGTGTGATCCTCCTGTTTCACCCTCCCAGGTCCTGGGATTACAGGTACACAACACCACTCCCAGATTGTGAAAAGTTTATATATATATATATATATATATATATATATATATATATATATATATATATATGTTAGAACTCAGAATTTCTAACAGGCCTTCTGGTGCCATGAAATACCCTATTTTACTTTTCTTATTATCAGTATTATTTTTCTTCGAAGTGCTGGAGATGGAGCCCAGAACCTCTTGCATGCTAGATAAGCGATCTACCACTGAGCTACATCATATTAGAGCTGAGTCAACTGAGGCTTAAATTAAGGGACTTCCCTAAATTGCAGCACGGTGACGAGGCAGAATGAAGAGCAGAAGTCCAGATTCCTGACTCCAGATTTTCTGCTATCATTACCACATTACTCTGTGCGCCAAAGTGTAGGGAGAAAGAAAAGTGCTGGAAGGTTTACCCTACGTGAACACACACATGCTCAAGGAATCAGGAGTACTACTGTATCTCTTTGTGCCAATAAATCAACAATTCAAATCAAAATACATCAATTTCAATTTTTTCAATAAAAACTTATTAGCTGGTAAGACTGCTAACATGCCTAATAACATAGGCAAAAGAATCCTGTTTATAAATCCTCATGATAGGTTATATTTGTACTGACTAGAAGGCATATATTTTTTAGTTTCTCTATGTAATAACCTTTCAAAAACTGGAGACTTTGGGAAGTTGCAAATAATTTTAATTTTTTTTTCACTGTAGGAAGAAAGGAGAGTAATCTTTTATCTACCTATTTTAATCTGAAAAACGGGAGAAATTTTCTGAATTGCTAATGAGATCTCTGAGAAGAAAATGAACCCAGAGGAGAACTTGTGTTCTTGCTAGTTCCTAAAGTTGAAATTTTAAAATTTTAAATGGAGAGGAAAGAGTAAAAATCTCCCGACTGAAAGGTATTTTGAGTATAATCATCCAAAAAAGTCTGTACTGACAACAGCTTGTACACAGCACAAAGAGCAACCAATTCCACTTCTGTGGTTTTTAATCTGGAGAAAAGTCAAAAGGGAAAATGCAAATTTATTCTCCAACCTCAGAGCCTAGTTCGCGTTCGCCTGTGTGGTTTTATTGCTTAGTTCACAAACGCACACTAGCACTGGAGGTCCTAAAAGCCAGTTTATATATTAAAATATATTTTGCTTCTGGTATTATTGAACTAGAATGCTCTTCCTTAATATGTGACTATTTAGTTCCTCACAAATTCAAGGTGTGTGAATAGAGAGGGCAGTTTCTTTAAAAGAACTTCCTAGTGCCGGGCGTGGTGGCGCACGCTTGTAATCCCCGCGCTTGGGAGGCAGAGACAGGAGGATCACGCAGGTTCGAAGCCAGCCGTGCTGGCTTAAGAGACCCTGTTTCCAAATAAAAATATAAAATAGGTCTGGGAGTGTAGCCCGGAGGTAGAAGGGTTTCCAGGAACCCCAGTACCACTAAAACAACAACAACAACAAAAAAAAACCTTTCTAGCCTCTCTAGCTGGGCATGGTAGCACATGTCTGTAATTCTAGTACCTAGGAGGCTGAGACAGGAGAATTGTAGGTTCAAAACCAGTCTCAGCAAGCCCTCAGCAAGTTACTGAGGTCCTATTTCAGAATAAAAAATAAAGTAGGGCTGGTAGTGAAGCTTGGAGGTAGAATGTCTCTGGGTTCAATCCTTGGTACAGGAAGGAAGGCAGGAAGGCAGGAAGGCAGGAAGGAAGGAAGGAAGGAAATTTCCTGACGCTAGCACATTTTATTTTAATTTTTTCAAACTGTGAAGTAAAAATTTTTTTTAATTTGTTAATTTATACTTTTGTTGGTACATTACAACCTCCCATCGTAATGTAGCTCATAGTGATAACGGTGCACATGCAGGCAGCACTTGGTGAGTTTTCCCTTGTCTCCCTCCCCATGGTCCTTCCTTCCTCTTACACGATATTGAGATTGGCGTTGGTTTTCTCACATATGTACATCAAGTCCATGGGAGTGATTCCTGCAGTGATCTTTTCTCTCCCCCACCCAACCCCAACTCCCATCTTCCCCGACTCCACTTCTCTGGCTCTACTGCAGTTTCTCCTCCATTATCTGAAGTCCCCTCTGGTATCATGAAGACTCTTGTCAATAGTGCTAGTCAGGGGCTTCTAAAAGCAAAGAAGCATAAAAGTGTCTTTCAATTAATCAACGGGAAACTTGTCAAAGTATGTATATAGCCAGAATATCATGGAGTTGCTTTCTGTAGTTAATCTTTTATGGGGGGGAAATAACATAATAATTTACATTTAAAATCACTGGGATTTAACATTGGCCTTTACTATAGCTAAATCTAGTTTGGAGCCGAGTGAGGGAGGCATTGCTATGACATTCTCTCAGGAATAACTTTTTATAGTTATAGCCAGATGAAATATGATTTCTTAGTAAGGTTCAATCTACTACTATATCTTGGCCCCTGTATTATATATTACAGTAAAATTATATTGAAGTTAAGTTGAAGTAAGTATTAGAATGAGACCAATTGTCTGACCAAAGAAAATAATTCACAACTCTAATAGTTTAAGAAAGGATATGAGAAATGTAAGGCACAAAATGTGTATTTTGCTAAAGTCATAAAACAGGATGATCAGGGAATGAGAAAGTCAATTGCCTAAGAGTGAATTCCAAGTTGTAGGAAAATCCCCTCAGTGTCCTTGCATAACCACATGAACCACTTATAAATATACCATGTGCGTTAGCATCTGAACTTTATCTAATATCTTTCAAAGCTTCAGAGGCCGAGACAACCAAACTAGTTTTTAAGAATACATAGCTCTTCTTTTTCCCCTGACCAGCTTAGTTGTGTTTTTGTAGTTTTGCCCTTGGTAGCATCCACAGTGTTAATACCAGTTTGAAGCAAAAAAAAAAAAAAACAAAAAACCTTAGAATGCTTTTATTTCCTAAAACAGACACCAGCTTCCAAGTCTGTGTTTTCAGTCAAGTTTACTCACATCAAACTATTTAATCTCAGCATTTTTTTGTACATTTTGTAAATTAAAATTTTCTTCTGGATTTAATGTTGTCAACAAAGTTTATACAGTATGTGAGAATTTAGAAGTTTGTCTCCTAAGTTAGAACTATTTACAAACCCCTAAAACTCACCATTCTGAAAGTTTTTAAAAAAATTTAAAAGTTTGAATAAGCAAAAAGTAACAATGTGCCCACTTTAAATATCATGAGTGAATCTAATTTTTAAACAAATTAAAAAAAAAAACCAAACCAGGTCTCTGGCTGAACCTTACCTGACCACCTACTCTGCGTAGATGTAATGAAGTTGAGGTATTGGGGTTCAACATCTGGCAGGGACTTGTGAATTACAATTTTCTTTTACAACTGAAAACCATATCCTGGTCAGGTCTCAGTGGGGTTTAATGCTGTGAGAGCACACAGGTTTGTTTTGATCTGTTATGGAGTAACACACATAGCTTTCAGTTCACACTAATAACATCCCCGTGTCTGGTATACACCAATCCAGAGGCTACTAATTAAAGGTTGGAATTAACCAAACACAGTTTCACTACAAAACATGTGAAACTTATTAAAACTTAAAAGTAACTGCTGATTCCCAATACAGGCAAAACTTAAGAATGCGGGAGTCTTCCGAGGTTACTTCAGCACAACGTTTTAAATGCACAAAGCATTCGAGATGCTTTGTGTCTGCCTATTTAGTATGCGGTGTCTAACATAATAGAAAAATGTGCAAAATTTTTAAGATTACCAAAACCAAGAGATGAAAAGGGTTTAACAGGGAAGCTGCCCATTTCCCTAGCCAGGGTTAACATCATCCACTCTGCGTCTTTGGTCTAACAAGTGCTTATGTGTGTCGACCTTGTACCAATGAACTTATCATTTTCTCACCCGAAAACCATTGGTTGATTTTTTTTTTTTTTTTTTTTGTGGGTCTGGGGATGGAACCCAGAGGCATTCGACCTCAGAGCTACATCCCCTACCCAATTTTTTGTTCTTTATTTTGAAACAGGGTCTCACTGAGTTGCAGAGGGCCTCACTAAGTAGCTGAGGCTGTAGGTGAACCGCAATCCTCTGATCTCAGCCTCCCAAATGCTGGGATTACAAGCGTGCGCCACCACGCCCGGCTTAACCATTGGTTGATTTTAAAATGAAAGAGAGGACGCAGGGTGTGGTGGTGCACGTTTGTAATCCCTGCGCTTGGGAGGCGACACAGGAGGACAGGAGGATCGCGCTGGTTCGGAGCCAGCCTTGCTGGCTTAAGAGACCCTGTTTCCACATAAAAAGGTAAAAAATAGGTCTGGGAGTGTAGCCCCTGGGAGTGTATCCCAGAGGTAGAACAGCTTCCAGGAACCCCAGTACCACCACCAAAAAAAAAAAAAAAAAAAAAAAGAAAGAGAGGACTGGGACAAAGGAAAGGCCGAGAGGAGGTGAGTTTCAGTAGCTCTGTTGTGTAATTCAGTCTAAGACTGCAGCTTAATTTTTTAAATTTATCCACATGTGATAAAAAGTACATACAGAAAAATACCTATTTCATGAGTATGCTGTTTGATGAATTTTCACCCACTGAACCTCTCCATATAACCAGCCCCTAGACTAAGAAGTAACACCAACAGCACACTTACATTTTTTAACTTAGCAATATATATATCTCCATTCACAGTGGAATTTAGGTCTTTCTCTATGTCATGCTCTGAAGGAATAGTGAAGCTCTGTCTGGAAATTGATAGAGAAGGACAGCCGCCAGGGTTGATTTCTTTCTGCTTGTGGGTTGTTTTGTTTTGTTGGTAATGAGGATTGAACCCAGGGGCATTCAACCTCTAAGCTACACCCCCAGATATTTTTATTATAGTAGATAGATACATAGATAGATGATAGATAGTTATTTTAATTTGAAACAAGGTCTTGCTAAGTTGCTGAGGCTAACCTCGAACCAGCGTTTCTCCTGTCTCAGCTTCCCAAGTATTGGAATTATAGGTATGTGCCACCACACCCAGCTGCTAGGTATCAACATGTCATGTGTAACACCAACTACTCCAGCTGGATTCAAGAAAGGCAGAGAAGAGGGGCAAATACTTCAGTTTAAGCTTTTCCTGAAAATGCAAATAAAAACTACACTGAGCTTCCATCTTAACTCCAGTTAGACATCATCAAAAAAATAATAATAAATTCTAGTAAGGATGTAGGGGAAGTAAATACTTATACCCGGTGGGTGGGATCGTAACTTAGTACAAAACCACCATGGAGATCAGTATGCAGGTTTCTCAAAAGACTAGGAATGGAACCACTATATGACTCAGCCATACCATCCCTCAGTGTCTTTCCAAAAGAGCTGAAGTTAGAATACTATAGTGGTACATGCACATCCCTGTTTATAGCAGCACAATTCAGAATAGCCAAATCATGGAGCCAACCTAGGTATCCATCAACAGATGAATGGATAAAGAAAACGTAACATATACCCGCAATGGAGTTCTATTCAGTTATAAAGAACAAGATGATGTGGCTAGCAGGAAAATGGGTAGAGCTAGAGAATAGTGTGCTAAATGAGATCAGTCACACTCAGAAAATCCAAGCTCACATGTTTTCTCTCATATGGGAAAGCTAGAAAGTAGGAAAGAAGAGGGAACTCATGACCACAAGGCGAGACACCAGCAAAGTAGTGGGAGGTAGTTGAAGGAAAGAAGATGGGAGGGAAAAGGGAAAGGAAACAGAACAAATTATGTTACGTGCATATATGAATGTATCACTATCAATCTCACTAGCATGTACGAGGGAAACACATCAAGAGATGTTCTGTGCCCTTTAAATCTCACTGCCATGAATAATTACAGTGCACCACTAAAAAAACAAAGAAGAGCTTTCCCTACGAGGTGGCCTCAAAGCTGTGGTTTATAAAAGTTGTGAATGCACTATGGCTTGAGGGATAATATCCCAGGCTCTAGAATCAGAGAGATAGCATCCCCACAACTCAGCAGCATGGAGAAGCTGGTGCAAATTACTTAATCTCTCTGAGCCTCAGTGGATGCATCATGGAGATCACATGAGATCCCCTACAGTTGTACATGGAAAATGCTGAGCACAAAGTAGTCATAAAAAGTGGCGCTGATTGTTATTATCACAATGGCCAAAGAGCTGATTCATCCTCCTCATGTGGATTTTATTATCTGTCTACTAGCCCATTCGAACCAAATATAGCACTAAGAATGAATGCCATCGATTGGTGGAAGAATCAGTGTAATTCATCCCTTCTCTCTTCTAGATAATAAATAATATGAGAACTTTACATAAATACTTGCTAACATTTATTCTACACCATATTTCCAAACTTCAGTGTACATAAATGCCACCTTGATTTCTGCTTGATTTCACCTTGATTTCCGTACCTGAATATTCTGTTTTAGGAGACCTGGGGCCCAGGAATCTTCCTGCTTTCCCACAATTTGCTACATGTAACTGTGCCCAGGTGACTCTTGCTAGGTGGTTAGTAGGCCACCCTTTCCAAAATGCAGATCCTCTGAGTGTCAGGACCTTGAAGATTATGAAGAGCATCTGTTAAAACAGAGGAATGTTCACTTTCAAAACATTAGAAGAATTTCCCAGGGAAAAACAAAATTCTCCAAACATGTGTATTGGAGGTCTTCATTTCAGATAGATCATTAGTCTATCATTAAAAGTCCTAAGTGTAAAATAAAAAATAAAAAAGAGGTAAATTTTTTAAAAAAGTCCTAAGTGTAAATGAGATGCTAATGTAGTTCAGTCAAATCAATGCAATTTAAAAATTTATGGAAGTTAAAAAAAAAACCTAAGCTTTCTGCTAATGTATAAATGTAACATTTTTCTCTTATGGTCTATTTCTTGAGCATGTATCTTGACATCTGACATTCCTATTTTTTAGCAATTTTAGGTTTTCTCCCCCCCGCTCTAAAAATGTGTTTAATCTGGGTAGGGTGGCACACACCTATAATCCCAGTACTTGAGAGACTGAGACAGGAGGATTGCGGATTAGAGATCAACCTCAACAAATTAGTGAGACTCTCAGCAACCTAGAGAGGCCCTGTTTCAAAACAAAAAATAAAATAGGGCTGAAGGTGTAGCTCAGAGGTAGAATGATCTTGAATTTAATTTCTAATACTATTTAATTAATTAATTAATTAAAATAAGCTCATCAACATCATATACCAATACATTTTTGGTAAAAAATTTTATTCGCTCATATACACTTAGCGATATGCATATATACACAAATACACATGTATATACATGTGTACGTCTATAGTCATTGAGATAAGTATAATGCTTTGCCGAGTAACTCTTCCTGCCCTTCACATTTTCCTCCATTTTCAATTTTTTATTATCATCATTATTATCACCTCATTCTGTATATATTCTACTATGTTCATATTTGCTTTAACTAAGTTCAGTTATAAATGTTTCATAAAAACAATTGATGTTCCTGGGTAAGATTGACATCTAAATTATAACTTTGGAGCCGGGTGTGGTGGAGCACGCTTGTAATCCCAGCATTCGGGAGGCTGAGACAGGAGGATACGGGTTCGTGGCCAGCCTCAGCTACTTAGTGAGACCCACTGCAACTTAGTGATGCCCTGTTTCAAAATAAAGAATAAATATAGGGCTGGGGGTGTAGCTAGCTCAGAGTTAGAAAACCCCTGAGTTCCATCCCCAGTATCGCAATAAATAAATAAATAAATAAATAAATAAATAAATAAATAAGGTTTTCTTCAGTTGAGGCCGATAAGCATTTATGAAGGACCCACTATGTGCTTGCTTCTCTTAGGCCAGGTTGATGATTTTTACAATCGACAGGGGAATGGAAACCACATCCTGGTGAAGCACAAGTTGGAATCAGGGCGAGTTCTCTCCAAGGACACAGGTAGCTCATCTGAGCTGTGGAGCCATAAAAACTTTCAGCTTGCCTTTATGGAAAATTTCCATTTGAGTCCTTTTCCTAGATGGCCTTCCCACAGGTTCCTGCCCAGAAAGCAAGATTATAGGAAACTCTGCCCTTACACAGTTCTAGCCTGCCCAGCTCTGACTCATGGCTGGACATCCTCAGATTTGCCTGCCTGTCTGAAAGGACTCAAGTTCATTCATTTCTGAGAAAGCACCTGCTGAAGGAAAGGAAGGTTTGGGGCTTGAATGAAAATAGGTCGACATCATTGTTTGCCTTGAGGGGAAGTAAGATGATTAACTCTGTTTTTTTCTATTCTCCCCAGATGTTCCATAATTAAAATGGTGCGTTCATAATTGAAAAAGGTAACTTAGAAAAGAAAAATGAGAAGTAACGTATCTTAAATTGTGTTCCCCTATTAAAAATATCATTTAGTGTCACTATCATGGGTGCTCTTATCAGATATTTTTATTTATATTTTAAACCCAAATGCATATTAAGTCCAGTGATGTAGTTGATTTAAAAAAGGATCCTCAACAGAATGCACAGTTGCTTTTTTTCTTCATAGATGTCAAAATTTCAGGCATGAGTAAGATCGAAGATGGTTTTGTTTTCTTCTTTTTTCCCTCCACATTTTCTAAAGCGAGCATGAATAACTTTTATAATTAGAAACATACCAATAAGTGTTATTTGGAAAGAAGATTTTAGACTCACTGAAGCCCATGGATATTTCTGCCTTACTTTTAATTCATTTCTATACTTCAGGAATTTGCCTAACTGCTTTATTGTGGTGAACAACTTCTTAAAATAATGTTAAATGAGCTCGTTTTCATGACTTTATAGTTAGGTATCTTGTAAATATTCTTGATTTCTAAGTGTTTTTGGTGTTGGGATGAATCAAATCCAGGCAACTATATAATTAACATAATTGAGTCTGATTTGGATGTGACTTTCGAGATGAGCAAGCATCAAATTTATAATGTAGGACTTATGAAAATATCTCGTAACCTAGTAGTATCATAATCCAGTAAATGACACATTTTAAAATTTGTAGATTCACTGTAAGACCACAGACAAGGCTAAAGTAAGGAGCTATATTTATTGTGACCAGGTGTTCCTGGCCCACTATCTTTAATAGCAGAGACCACATTGCTCTGTCCCCAGAGGTCTGTTCAGGAAGGCATAAAAGGAATGAATGTTTAAGAGGGCCTGGTAAAATCTTCACCTTAACTGCTCAAAGTGTCCCTCATTCTAGGGGTAGAACTTAGCAGCTTCCAAGTAAAGGTGAGAAGGGCTAAGGTTTCTAAAACCAGATGTTGAAGTCAGTAAACTCGGTCCATGTCTAACACATCATCCCATTGGACCAAACAGAAGTTTGAAAAATTGAACTCATTAAAACAAATGAACTCATTAAAAGACAAATGATAGAATTGGCTCAGTCTGAGTAAACTCATGGTAAAATCTCTAGGTTTCCACCAAGATGCAGTCTTTAACATTTTGAAAACACAATGTAAAGCGTCCAATACTTTAATATAATGTTAATCAGGAAAAGGAGAAAGATATACACATTGCTTTGTTTTGTTTCATAGGATTCATAATTTTGTAAGGCCAAAAGATTTTATGTTATGAATACAACAAAGGATATTTTTCTTCTTAATGAAAAAGTCTTATTTTTTCTTTGCGGTACTAGGGATGGAATCCAGGGGCATTCTACCTCCAAGATACACCCCCCAGCTCTATTTTTTTTTATTATTATTCTTTATTTTGAAACAGGGTCTCATTAAGTTGCAAATGGTCTCAAAAAGTAGCTGAGGCTGCCTAAGAACAGTGATCCTCTTGTCTCAGCCTCCCAAATGCTGGGATTACAAATGTGCACCACCACACCTGGTTTGAAAAAGTCTTCTTTATGTTTTATTCCATTAACAACTTTTTCTATAAAGATTGAAGTGATCCTTAAATATTTTTTTACTTCAGCTGGGCATGGCGGCACATACCTGTAATCCCTTGGGAGGCTGAGACAGAAGGACCACAGGTTTGAGAACAGCCTCAGCAAATCAGCAAGATTCTCAGTGAACTAGCCAAACCCTGTTTCAAAATAAAAATGGCTGGGAGTGTCGCTCAGAGGTAAGATGTTCCTAGGTTCAATCCCCAGTATGAAATAAAATAATAATAATAAATATATGAATGATTTATTGCTTCAACCAGCAAAAGGGGCATACAAGCAGAATGTTTCCCCAACACTAAAACTCAGAGCCACCAGTTGCCTTGTAGGGTTCTCTAGTGACTGGTAGTCCTGTGGGTGGAGTTAACCCTCCCAGTGGTCTGTTTTCCCTTAAGTAGGATGGCAATGGTAATAAGGCATTCTGGTTAAGGATGTTTTATACTTATCAACTTGTGACCTTAGGTGACTTATTTCAGCTCTTCTTACCTCTATGTCTGCCTGTAGATGAGTACTAGTACTGTATCATAAAGTTGCATAAGGTATAGATGTTGTTGGTGCATGCAAAGCTTGTAAAGCAATGTCTGATACAAAGAATATCTCTAATTATTAACTACATGCATAAATGTAGTCAGTGTGAAGGTACATACAAAAAAATCAAGATAGGAAAAATGATTGTCAATAGCATAGAGAAAATGGTTTCAGAAAAAACACTACAAATTAAATATGTGATTTGGGAGTTTTATTTTCTCATCCATCTGGGTGAAAGTCTCCCATGAAGACTTTCACTCTATCTTTCAAACTTTTCCCTAAACAAAAACAATCTCCCACAAAGCTGAGATAGTGTCTTTCAAGCAAACAGCAGACACTTGTGAAACATTTTCACATTTTCAGTAATAGCTGAAACTTGTTCTCAATTTCACTTAGAATCCATTGTGTTAAGAAGTGAACCTCTTGGGGAATGAACATCAACTGCATCCCTATGTCCAAAATAGTTTTTAATCACAGTGTACCCATGGGGAATGGCACCGAAAAATAAGGAGGATGTTTAACAAATGGAGAGCACAGTGACAAGAGTCTAACTCAACAGATTTCTCAGAGACCTTTCCAGCAGTCATTATGGTGGTCAAAAGACGGGGAAGGTAACAGTGGATTATTACCTTTCACTCAACACTTCTCCTTCTGCCAAGAATTTTTAAATGTCACAGGAAAATAATTCACATGCTTCACAGATTGTGAACAATTTTTCTATAAACCTTCAACCATGTATCCAGCAGCACCCAAGCTCAATATAATCTGAGCATGACAGCAAATGGCCAAAACGCCATCCGTCCTGCCGCTCCAATGCCCCGGAGTATGGAGGTGAGGAGTACATGCACCACTTGCCTGCAAAGGCAGAAAAACAATGCTGCTGGGAAGGGTCTGATGTGAACGTGTTGCAGCTCCACCAACCAAAGCCTTGGCAGAGCTGGGAGCCATTGCGCAGTGAGAAACTCCCACTGATGATGACAGAAGGGGAACTGGACTTCCTAGCATTGCAGTGCTGATCATTCCCAAACCATGAACTCGTGGAGAACCAGGACCATCTCTTTTAAGTCTCTGGATGGGAAGAGTTCAACACATAAAAATAACAATGAGCTCTCTGATTTCAACCCCTTTGGAAAGATACCCAGGAATGGTATTGCCAGATCATATGGTGGATCTATTCCCAGTGTTCTAAGGAATCTCCATACAGATCTCCATAGTGGCTGAACTAGTTTGCATTCCCACCAACAGTGTAAAAGAGTTCCTCTTTCCACACATCCTCGCCAGCATTTGTTGTTATCTGATTTCTTTATGCTTGCCACTCTGACTGGTGTTAGATGAAATCTCAGCGTAGTTTTGATTTGCATCTTCCTGATGCCTAATGATGTTGAACATCTTTTCATGTATCTATTGGCCATTTGTATCTCTTCTTTTGTGAAGTGTCTGTTCAGTTCAATCGCCCATTTCTTGATTGGCTTATTTGTTTTGCTAATGTAGATTCTTTTGAGCTCTTTGTATATTCTGGCATACCCATGTTCATAGCAGCACAATTCATAATAGCCAAAATATGGAACCAACCTAGGTCTCCATCAACAGATGAATGGATTGCAAAATTATGGGAAACACACACAATGGAATTCTATTCAGCTATAAAGAAGAACAAAATCATGTCATTCACAAGAAGATGGAAAGATCTGGAGAACATTATGTTAGGTCAGATCAGCCAAGAACAGAAAGAGAAGGGATATATGTTTTCTCTAATATGCCCAAACTAGGGAATATTAGGGATATCAGAGGGCCTCCAGATAATGGAGGGGTAATTTCAGCAAAGCTAGAATGGAAGGATAGGAGAGGAAGAAGACTGAGGTTGATTAATGGAGAAGCTATATCTGAATATGTGTAAAAGTATGAATGTAGCATGGTCAACCTGGACATTCATTGTTGGGGAAGAGGGGAACATGTGGGGGAGGGCACCAAGCACAGTCTAAATGTATGCCATTTTCAACATGTTCCACATAAAAATAAAATAAAAAAGAAAAGAGACTATTTCTAAAAAAAATATATATAACAATGAGCCAGGAGCAGTGGTTTACACTAGTACTTGTGAGACTGAAACATGAGGGCTGCAGGTTCAAGGCCAGCTTCAGCAACTAGTGAGGCTCTCAGCAACTTCTATGACCTTGTTTCCAAATTTTTAAAAAAAAGTAAATACAATAAAATAGGTCTGAGGGTGTAGATCAGACATAGAATGCCCCTGGCTTCAATCCCCAGCAAAACACACACACACACACACACACACACACACACACACACACAATATTGTAGGCCCTGTGCTAAAGGTCTTACTATAAGTAGCATATCATTTAATTCTAAGAAACTTAGAATTTAGAAACTAGGCACACAGTAGCTGTTTTACCCAGGGTTACATTGACAATTGTAGATTATATCATCAATACTCAAGATATGAATAAATAAGTAAATGCATTTTAAGTTAAGAGTTTTGTTCCCCGATACACAAATGCACTAGGTATTTACATATTTCTATAACTGAAGGGAAAGGACGCCACCATAAAAGGGGTGAAGAGGATCTTTGAAAATTACTGGGATGACTGAACACAACGGAGAAGACTCAATTGGATACCACAGTTTGAAATGGTGATAACCATGCCCCCTCCATTTCCTTAGATCTTGTTTTCTTTGTTGAATTCCCCATGAAAAGGTATAAGCTGGTCTTGAATGGTTCTGAATAAATATCATCATTATTGGAGCTGACAATTTACTGGTGTCCAAAAAAATAGTAGCAACTTCTTAATGGTAGCAGCCACCTAATGTCACCCAAACACTCACTGGCTCATTCATTCTACAGATATTCACAGAGTATCTAACCCTGGGGAGATAGATGGTGGTGACCAAGATAGGGTCCTGCTTTCAGTATCTTACAACCTAGCAAGTAAGCCTAGAGATAAATCGAGAACCACTGCTTGGAAATTAAAAGGAAATTGGGAGGACGCTGCCAAGGAGAGAGACATCACACATCACATGTGAGAAGGTTAAGTGGTGCCGGTGCCAGCTTGGAAGACCTCACTGGCCCCTGGGACCTGAATGGAAAGTAAATGGAAGTTTGCTGGGGAATTGGGGAGGGGCAGAAGAGACAAAGTAAAATGGGTGAACTGTTGTAGGCAGTGTAAACACCCCAAGGCAGGAAGGCACTGCGTGCAGTACGGACATTGGTTTCAGCTATTAAATAACCAACTCTTCACTGGTTGGCTATAGAATAGTATCTTCTAGAAACTGCCATGTAAATGCTAGAAAATAAACTCCTGAACATTAGAAATAAGCTGAGCACTAGAAAATGAGATACTGCAAGCCAGACCATAAATAGTTTTCAAACCCCGAGCAGTCACACCATTGGCTAGGCTGTAGGAAATTCTTAGGAATTATAGCTCTAGGCACAACCTCTAAAATGGCCATGAGTCCACCATGAAGACCCTCTGGCCTCTATCAGGCCCTGTCTGCTTTGCCACCATACAGAATGAGAGGGCCGAGGAAGATGGGGGAAAAGAGAAAGAATCCTACAGTCTCTGGCATGAAAACGGGTGTCTTCCAAAATACTCATGTGATAATTACTCAGGTCTCCCAGAAAAGCAAAACAGGGTAGTGGCTCTCTGTGTTTCCATTTTCTACCCCCACACACTTCCTTCCCTGAATGCCTCCACCCACCTCTAACTTAGACTTCTGCATTTGCCAAAATAAACAGACACGGCTTTAAAAAAAAGAAAGAAAAAGAAAAGGGTAGGGTGAGAGAGAAGAGGGGAGAATAAATCCTCCCAGGACTGCATGCACTTTCGGATTCACACAACAAAATTATCTGCATGGCAACCTGGCTCCTGTAGCTTTTCAAAGCACACGGCTTGGCCCAGCTTAAGTGGCATAAAAGCACCCCGTTCAGTGATTGCATTCAAGGTGTGTGGTCCAGAAAATCAATCCATTTGGAGGACAAAGCCCACACCTCTTCTTTGCAAGTTCATTGGGTTTCCTCACTTAACTCTTTTCTCCAGGTAATGCCTGCAACCTAAGTAGGATCAGGAAAGTAAGCAGTCCTTGATAAAGCACAGGAAACACAAAAATGGGGAGGTGGTGGGAGGTGCAGGAGAGGGCAGAGGCCACCAGGAAGCCCCCATTCCCCCCCGGGACTCAGAAGAGGCTGATGAGGAGAGCCTTCTGAGGCTTCAAGCATTTGCCTGGCACCGGCCATGCAGCACCGAGCTGAGGATTACTAATTTTTTCCTTGGAAGTGATGATAAAACAAAATCACAGGCTACTCAGCAAATTTTCCTCGATTTCGAATCCCTAGAGAGGACTCTGATAAAATGGTCCCAATTTGACATGGAAATAGAGCAAAATGCCTCCCAGCCCACATGGGCTTTTCAACAGCCTCAAGGCTTTTTTACAAGAGGCCAAGCAGAGATTTAATCTTACCAGCCTCCCACACAAAGCCACACACCATTTATGACTAGCTTTAAAAAGAGAATCCTGAAGAAACTGTGATCTGTTTGAGCCTATTCCTCCTTTGTCCTAATGAAACAAGAAAAGTTTTCAGTCCAACAAAATAAATATTACCTGAAAAGGTGGGGTCATATAAGTGATAGATCAACTTCTCTTTTCTTCAAATTTCTCTGTCAATAGTTCTTAAAGGAGGAAAAGTTATCTCAAAAATAATATTTTCATTTTTAAAATATTGTCTTCCTCTTAGCTTCTACAAGAGCAAACCACTATTGCCCCACAGCAAAGAACACCATTTGTTTTTGGTAAACCATAGTTTGAACGGTGCAATGTACAAGAATTGTTTCAAAAGCATATATCAAGGTTAGTGGCTATAGAATAATCTAGACTATTGGCTTGATGTACATCACCTCTGCAGTTCTATGGTGCTTCTCTCAACACCTCTCTCTCTCTCTCTCTCTCTCTCTCTCTCTCTCTCTCTCTCTCTCTCCAAAAGTAGTTCTTTTCATCCAAATACCCTGTGCAAGGGAGGACAAAACAGACCATGGGAAGCAGAATTAGGTGATAAACAGGCTGATTCACTCGTCCTATGACCCTGAAGAAGGCTGAAATCCAATTTCTTTCTCGCCCTTCTTCATTGGAAACATTTGCCAATGAGCGCCATTTTGGCCACTCTCCCTGTAAACATTAGACCAAGTGTCACACAACTTTCAAAACAGGTAACTCTGGTTCATTTTCCAATCAAGAACTTCAGCTTCTTCCCTCACTTAGTGCTCTGTCATTTCCCCCAAGCGTTTGCTCTTTGAAGAGGTAAAACCCTGGGTGGTAGCAACATGACTTCCACTGATAAAGTTAAGTTGGACCTGGTGACACCTGGGGCAATTTGAACTGACAAGGAATTCGAACTAGGCAGGATAAGGAGAGGTGCTTGAAAACTAATGGCTTAGCTTCTGAATGCTCTGTTTCCCGGCTGTACTCCTGGGAGTATCAAACTTCTCAGACACTTAATATGCTGGTGAAAATGTACTACCCCAGCGCTAGCGGATTTGCTATATAGGGAATGAGAACCAAAACAAAGCATTGGAGAATGCAGAGGTCTTTTTAAAAATAATATTTTATGGGGGGTGGAGAAACAACTTTTATTTTCAAGGAGAACTTTCTTCGGCACCACAAAAATTAAAGGATTTTGTAACCCTGTCTTCTTTTCGTCTTTCCCAGAGGAGGAAATTGTAAAGGCCAGCCCTTGAAAAATAATATAGTAAAATCTAACTTTATTCCCCTAATCTCTTAATAATGCTGCAGCTGGCCATGATCTATTTAGCATAACACAAAAATAATGTATTTGTACCAAGCAGGTTTGAAATGCTTTAAAATAGTGAAAGCTATTTACTTGATTGATTAAGTTAAAGTGTTTACATAAAAGTGTCATATTTTGACATCAGTCATACAACACCACATCTGGTATTTCTAATTAAATTGTGTGAAAAAGACTACATTTTTTATTCAGTCACAACAATATGGCTAATGGGAAGTACAAACGTATTCGTCATGCCCAAAGCCCAGGATCTACAGTTAGGGCATGTGGCTGCTGAAATCCCCAGATTTGGATTTTGCAAAGCTTTCATAGCTTCTAACACATGTTTTTGCCTGAACAAAGACTAAGAAACCAAGCCCCACCTCTGTGAGTCAACGGTTATTATTTTTTCTATTTTGATTTAAACCTCTCTGAGCGCCATCAGTGAATGAAAATGAAATGAGAATTAGAATAAAGTTGTCTTAAGAAATTGGTGCTCAGAGCCTAGGTAAGGCATTTTGTTTGGTTAAGCTTTATTCCTGCAGATTAGGAAATAAACTCAAGAATCCTTAATGGGCGAATAGGGGAGTCAAGCCCTATTACTCATTCAGTGCAGGAGCTCATTTGTATCTTCATTGAAGTGTGGAACTCATACATACCTTACAAATGGCCAGCTCCTTACTAGAGCACTTGATTTAAACCAACTGATATTTCTTCCCCTTCCAAAATTAAGGTGAAATATTTTGCATGTAGAAAATAAAGGATAAAGTGGCTTGGCTTGTTAAAGCATATTTCCTTCACTTTTAATATAGACAAATCATACTTCAAAATCCTCTTTCTGTTTTTTTAAGTTAAATTATGTCCACCCCATGTGCAGATTCAATTTACTGACTAAGTACACAACCACGTCTAGCCTCTCTGGGAACCATCCATTTGCTTAAGAAGGTAGAGGAGACACCGCTGTATTTTCTTAAAGAGATTCCTGGCATTTTTTTACTCCTTCGTTTCGCCTTAAAGACTACCTTGAGAAATGTTGCCCAGCAGTAAAAGGAAAATAAGTTCAAGCTTCAAAATCAGGAAATTTGGGTAGTAAAATGTATGTTATAAAGTCAATATTGAACAAAAAGAGAAATGGAGCTCTCTTTTAAATGGGTTAAGTGCTGGCCACGAGAAGCAAAGATATCCAACTTCCTATAGAATTCTTCCTCCTTTCTCAGGCAAATGCTACTTGCAGAAGGATGTGCCGGCCCTAGATGGCTAAGTATGTGAGCACACATACAGAGTATGCACTTATTTACTCTGTGCTATGTTCAATTTAAAGAAAATAAACGTGAAAGCAGGAACCACGAACAAATGAAGGGCATGGTTTTCCGTAATTGCAAGGAGGCTTAGGTAATGCTCTATACGGTGTTTGATTTAAAATGTTAAAATATTAACAGAAGTTTTCTATAGCAAAGTGTTCCTATCACAGTGAAATGACTCATAAGAATGCTAAATTCAAACCAGATGGGCACAAACATTAACTTAAAAAAATCAGATATTTAGGGGTCAGCATGGGTCTTCATAAAAATGAAGACCTTGTCTGAGTTAGTGAAAAATGAACTTTTGGTGATAAAAAAAGAAAACAAGGGAAAATATTAGCGACTTTATTTTAATTCTACAAGCCACTGTCAATTAGAAGAGCTAACATTTACAAAACTTTATATTGCCATTTTAATTTGAAAAAGATGACGATGGGAATCTGGAGACTTCAGATAAATAGGGGCGTCGAGGCCACCGCCTCTCCAGCCAGTCAGGGGCTCGTTAGTTCAACTGTGAGCCACGCTAATAGTTGACAAGCATCTCCTTGCTCCCCACCAAGAAGGAGCCCTCGCCGGAGATTTGTGTGGCATAGAAACCTCCAACCACCAGTCCCAGTCCCGGCATGATGCCAGCCTTAGCTCTTCTTTCAACAGACCACAGAGGAAAATTCTCATTGCTGGGTCAGACACCCCGGAAAATCTCTGCTCTCTTGTTTAAAAAAAATATATGTTTTCTTGCATTTCTCTCTCTCTCTCTCTCTCTCTCTCTCTCTCTCTCTCTCTCTCTCTCTTTGTGTGTGTGTTTTCCTCCAGAGCTTTTTACCATTTGCAGATTGTCCGCAACATGTGCTGTGTTTAAATGTGTACATACCCTACAAGAAGAAAAATATGTGGTCTCTGAATTAATATTGTTTTTGACTTATAGGGAAATTCCACTTGTGTTTAACTTGGACGGTGGGATTCAGGAACTTTACTGAGAGGAGAAACGAATGTGTCTTGAGCAAAAAAAAAAAAAAAAAAAAATGTGGATGGGAGTTCCCTACTGTTTTGTTGCTGGAATCTTGGACAACACGGAAAGAAATGACAAGCACATAATTTACTCTGACAGTCATACCGCTCAGTGCTGCGGGCCTGTCAGTTCTTACTAGCTAAGTAAAGGCTGGCCCGCTTTGGTGAGGATGAGGGACCTCCCAGGAACAAGTAGGTACTTCAGGAAATGGTGTTTTATATTCAGTAGGTGGCCTCTCCTCTCTGGGTCCCTGTGAATAGATGCCCCTCGTGGTGTTAGGGGCACTGTGCTGCGCGGAGGCCGAGCTGTTTACCTTTTGGATGAAACTTAAAACCACAGACCTAACCATTTGTGGTCACTAGAGATCTTATGGCAGACTTTCTAAGAGCAGTTGTGTTAACTCCGGAATCCTGGCCCGGGTCCAACTAAAGTAATTACATTCTGCCTCCCTAAAACTCCCCCTGCAGTTTCAATTGAATCTGATAGTCTCAAGCCTCCCTCAGCGTTGCCGGGCACGGTGGTTAGCACTCCACAGAGCAGCCTATGATTCCGTGCTGGGAGAACTGAGTCTCTGGTCCTCGCTGAGGGGCAGTGATGTTTAATTAATTAGTGCTCGTAAAAGCGTGCGGAGGACCTCAGTGTGCAACGTGCTCGCAGTGTACAGTGGGGGGGAGGATGTCCACGTGCTTGTGTGTCTGTTGGGTCCTCAGTTAGTGTGATCTTGGACTGCTTTGAGGCAAGTATCCATTCAGCACAAGCGAGGTAGATACAGTCCCAGGTCCTGTGACCCTGACGTATGTTCAATTCAGGAGATGTCTTTAAAAGAGGCACCTAATCTAAGCAGAGACTGTTCTCAGAGGCCACTAAAATAAGGAAGAATCTAGAAATGATGTCACATAAGGGATAGTTAAAGGAATTTGGGGTGTTTAACTAGGAAGGAAGAAAGGGAAGAAAAGGAGGTAGGGAAAGGAAAGGAGACAGGAAGGAAAAAGAAAAGAATACAAGCAGACAGGCAGGCCAGCTGAAATGTGAAGCACAAACATATACATAGAGAGGGCTATAGTCCCGGAGCAGAACAAGAACCCATGGGTGGAAGTTGCAAAAAAGCAGAGGAAAGCCCTCCCTTCCTCCCAACTTTGACCTAGGATATCTTTTCTCATCACCTCCTGCATCCATTAAACACTTATCCTTTCAGCAAGACTAAGTCTATCACCAGGTGAGATCCATTCCATCATGAACTCACTTGGCAATGTCTCTAGCATCAATGTATCCCTCAGCCCTGGTACACAGCAGATATCTCATTTATTTTTTTTATTTTTAATTTTTTTTTGTGTGGTACTGAGGGTGGAACCCAGAGGCTTTCTACCTCTGAGCTATACTTCCAGACCTGTTTTATATTTTATTTGGAAACAGGGTCTCACTGAGTTGCTGAGAGCCTCACTAAGTAGCTGAGGCTGGCTTTGAACCTGTGCGATCCTCCTGTCTCAGCCTCCCAAGCGCAGGGATTACAAGCGTGCGTCACCACGCCCGGCTGATATCTCATTTATTTTTGAATGAGTCTTGCTACGTTGCTGAGGCTGGCCTCAAAGCTACCATCCTCCCATCTCAGCCTCCCAAGCACTGGGATTACAGGCATGCACCACCACACCTGGCAAAAGAATGCATTTTTAATAGGGCACAGTATCCTGGGGGAAAATATTAAGGGAAATAAACAAGAATAAAGGCCTGTGAGAAAACACGGAGTAATTTCTTAGAACTATATAAAGACATTTCTTGAAATAGAAGGTGTAGTTGTGTGAGAAACAGGGAGACAAAAGCCAGTTGGAAATACATTTGGGGGGAACCCTGAGAAATTACTATTTAACTCGGCAAATGATAGTTGGTTTCAGTGGGGAGACATCACAATGAGACTCATGCCCTAGGATGTTGATTGGCAGGACCATGTTGAATGGATTAGAGAGCTGACAGCTACAGTCCAGGTTGGTGCAATTACAGGTCAACCAAAAAATAGGCTGTGGGGCAGAAGATGAGGGGACCCCTGTCTTCATATTGTAGGAGACCCCAGGCTGCATCACCATTCTGATTTTCTGTGAGACATAGTGGCTTGACCTGACTGCCGTCCCTGGATGCCCACCCTTGCTGGCACAGGCACAACCAGAGGGAGAGGTTACAGATTATGAGCCTCAACCCCCACCAGACTAGGGGAGTTGAGCTCTGTATTTCTCTGGGTATGTTGGCTCATGCTTGTAATCCCAGTACTTGGGAGGATGAGGCAGAAGGGTCACAGGTTAATGGCCAGCCTCAGCAACTTAGGGAGGCCCTCAGCAATTTAGCAAGATCCTTTTTCAAAATGAAAAATAAAATAGGACTGAGAATGTAGCTTGCAAATAGAATGCCCTGAGTTCAATTCCCAGCACTACACACACACACACACACACACACACACACACACACACACACAGAGTTTTCTTGTACTTAATCATGGGAGTTTTCTTTTTACTTAAGAACATGAGGTCAATGACAAGGAATGCAGGAATCCTTGCTGGTAACTTCAAGGTGGCAGAAATTGCTTTTAATGGAAAGACATTGCAATGTACTGTGTATGAACACAACTGTTTACTTTTTTAACAAGTACTTATTGAGTTCTTATTGTGGATTAGATATTATCAAACTTTCAATTTAGCTTCAGAATTTAGATATGAAATAAATACTTAAAAACTCTGGCCTTACTAGCAAGAATTATGATCCCAGTCTTAAGGTATGCATTTCCATCTAATTATGCAAAAACATTAGCTAGGTTTTTTATAAAAAAAAGGGGGGGAGAGTTATAAATTTTATTGTGAAATTATATGTATTGATACCAATTGCAAGGAAGCATAACACAAAACTTCATATGAACTTGAAATAATGCTTCAAGCTTTTCTTGCTCCCCACACAAATATATATGCAGCCACAAACATAGACCCTGTTCTCTCACGTGTCCTGGCATTACAGAGGGAAGGGTGCATGAAACATGATCTCACGTCATAGCCTCTTTGTGTCCCAGCTAACACATGGTAATGAGACACTTTCTGACACAGTTTGTTGAATTTTCAATCAACTATCATTAAATGGTATTTATTTCTAAAATATAAAGCGTGAAAAATATTTGCATAATGTCTTAAGCTGGGTTTTCTAGAAAGAAAATAGATTTAATGGTTGTACTATCACCATTACTATCTTGAATGTTAACGTCCTTCTTAGAAAAAGAGGACTTCTGCCAAAGAGAAACTTTGATAATTAACCTAGCCAATTACACAGATGATTTTCTATAAGAAAAAAATAAAAACCACACACTATTGTTGGAATTGGCACTACTTTTGGGGGGTGTCACAGTTCACTTCTGAGAATTTATCCTTTGCACAGACATGTTCACACAACTGTACAAAGTACATTAGAAGGATGTTCACCAGCAATGTAACAGGGAAACTAGAAACAAGAAACTGAGTATCTTTGTAGCAGAGAATCATTAACTGAATTATGTTAACCCACACCATGGAAAATTAAAAGTTGCCTTTAAAAGGTTATTTGGATCAATATGGGCTGATACAGAATGATCAAACCATGTAAAGTCTTTGAATCCAAGTTTAGTATTCGATCCACTGTGGTGTCCATTTCAGTCAGGGATCCATCAGAGACACAGATGTCCCTCTCTGTGTTCTAAGTAGAAAGGGTTTCAACACAGGGAAGTAGAGGCTTCAGAGTTTGAGTTGCTATCACCCATGATCTCAGTCTGCAGCCCTCTGCTGGTGGTCCTCAATATCTCTTTGGAAGTCCTCCTGATCCTCTCAGCCTATATTAGCAGAATGACTCCCCCAAAGCCACTGCCAACTATCACAGCCACTTACAGTACAGGCAATTAGCAGGAACTCAGCCAGTGTAAGGCATGGAGTGTTTAGGAGCCACCTGCCTACACACCTGCCTGGAACTCCCGATGGAGAATAATGGCCTCTCCTCTTCCCCCTTCTATATCTCACCCATGGGCCTTGCACTGGCTGACTCATGTCCAAAGCCAAGTGGAGAGGGGGATTCTGGGAATTGGGACACAGAGGAGTTTGAGGAGGGATGGCAAAGATGTGGACCTGACCACAGACAGCCAACCACTCTGCCACTCTTCATAGGAATTAGCATAAGAATTGACTAGTGGCCACAAACATATTTGAAATTCAATTTTACTCCATAAAAAATTTAATTTATACTCAGTTTGTCTAAACAATATCTTTATGAGATGTACTCAATTCTCCCTTGGAAGTGGTGGTCCAGCTCATTTTGAGAAACTGAGAAGCTCTAAAAAATTCTTCTGAGCTTTAAAGAATGTGCTGCCTACTTTTAGACTCCTTGCAATAGATAGAAGAATCTACAGAAAAGTTTGGCCTTTAAGTTTTGTACGATAATGACATGAGGTTAGATTTAAATTTGCTTAGCACTCACTTTCACGGGTACTTAATGAGTGAAGTTTCGTGTAATCCTCTAGCAGATAAGTAGCTTTAGCCTTACTTTACAGGTGATGAAAATCAAGGCTGAGGAGTTTTCTCCAGACTCCACTGTGGCTGTCATGTGGATCCTAGACCTGAACTCTCACTCACTCAAAAATCTGTGTTCTGAACAACTTGATGATTCCGCTTTTCATGAGATGACGAGTGAAGTGAACCCAAACTCTTTGAACTTAAGGACTTTATGAAATCTTATTTAAAAGGCTGGGGCAATGGGAGGGATAAAAATACCTTATTCTTCAATTGATGTAAATATTTAATAAATCTATGTTTAAATTAAAATGTTGATTTTTTTTTTGGTGGTACTGGCGTTTCTGGAAATCCTTCTACCTCTGGGCTACACTCCCAGACCTATTTTTATACTTTTTTATTTGGAAACAAGGTCTCTAAAGCCAGCGCAGCTGGCTTCGAACCTGCACGATCCTCCTGTCTCCGCCTCCCAAGCACGGGGATTACAAGCGTGCACCACCACGTCCAGCTAAAATGTTGAATGTTTTAAAATCCACTAGATGATACTTCAACTACTGTTATTTAAACATCTATATTGCCAGTAGTATCAAGACACGCCATCCAAAAAAATTTATAACATAAGAAGATAAAGCCAATTTTCCTTAGACAAACTGAATTTCTCTAAATATCTAGAGAAAATGCTAAATGGAATGTACCCCAGATGAGAAAAGATGTGTTACTATAAAAAGGGACTTCTTATTCCCTAGATGGGTGGGTCTATTCCTGTCTGGGGTTCTCTTCCACCTCAGCCTTTGATATATGGGTGCTTCTGCTTTGTTTTGCTTGATAAGGCTGGGTTCAGATGAGCTGCTGTCTTGTACTATCTGTACAAAGTCTCCTAAGCTATATATCTCTCATAAGAATAGCCTTCAGTGCATCATCTTAGTGGCTACTTGATTAGCTATTTGATTCAAATATAAGACAAGTTCAAAGAGAATCAAAACAATTAGCAACCTGGTAAACTTTGGAGCCAAGGGAGCTCCAAGAGAGAAGTCCAAGAAGCTTTCTGGGGTAAGCAGTTCTGCTAAGAACAGCTCCAGGTCATTGGTTCCTCATGGTTAATATACAAAGAGCCTGATAGGCTAAGCCTCTAGGACAATAGTTTGAATCTTTTGTCCTTAATAATTGACAATATACCTTGACCTTCAAAATGCTCTAGAGTGTGGCCTGATGTACCTTCTACAACCTCAGCTCTGCTCTTCCTTGTCTTGAACTTTCTACTGTTTCTTTTTCTCTAAAAGGAAATGTGGTAAATTTGGAAAAGACAGAAACTCACTGAAATTAGCTTAAAAAGATAAAAGGCTTTTAATTGGCTCATACAAGTGAAGAGTATGCTAGCATTAGACACCAATGTATCCAGGAATTTTGATAATATCAATAAGATTTGTTGCCCAGCATGGTGGCGCAGGCTTGTAATCCCAGTACTTGGGAGGCTGGGACAGGAGAATCCCAGGTTCTCAGCCAGCCTCAGCTACTTAGTTAGGCCCTCTGCAACTTAGTGAGACCCTATTTCAAAATAAAGAATAAAAAATCAGGCTGAGTGTGTAGCAGCTAAGAGGTAGAATGCCCCTGAGTTCAATCCTTAGTACTGTAAAATTAAAAAAAAAGAGCTGGGCGTGGTGGCGCACGCTTGTAATCCCCGCTTGGGAGGCAGAGACAGGAGGATCTCACAGGTTCGAAGCTAGCCGTGCAGGCTTAAGAGACCCTGTTTCCACATAAAAAAAAAGTACTAAAAAAATAGGTCTGGGAGTGTAGCCCGAGGGAGTATAGCCAGAGGTAGAAGGGCTTCCAGGAACCCCAGTACTACCATCACACACACAAAAAAAAAAATATAAAAAGAGATTTGCCCCTTTAATTTTTAAAATTCTCGTTCCCCCTAAAAACTCTGTGCTCATGTTGGCAAGGCAGCTGCAAATACTCGGGCTTACAGCTCATCTTCTTAACAAACTCATAACAAAGGGGTATTTTTTCTTCTTCTTCTTAAAGCTGCTTGTCAAAAGTTCTGCAACTGGTGGTTACTTTACAGACCTGATTTGGTTCTATGTCCCCATCTAAATCATCTTCTATGACCAAAGTAATACAATGCCCTGCTCAGTTAGGCCCAGGCCACTCACCCATCCCTGAAGCCAGAAGTGGAGTGAGTCCCAACAAACTATGTGGAGCAAGAATGGAGACAGGAAAGTAGGGAGCTGTTATCAGGACAGAAGGGGGAATGGATGTTGAATGATTGAAACAAAAAGCAAAGGTCCAGTCTAGATAGGGTCTTTCTTTCCCCAGAAGCCAAAAGGGTTGTGTTGGCGACATATTCACATGAACAGATAATTACCAGTCAAATGCAGGTATCAGCATTTCTCAAAGAGGCAAATATACACGATAATTATTGTCAAGAGCTTATTTTACTTCACTGTTATTTTTTATGAATCGCTGCTGTTTTGAGACATAAATACTAAAAGGAATTCCTCTATATCCAATTCAATAATGCAAAATGCTTATAATTTGGAGGGGAGAAAATACACCCAAGCTTCAAAACAACTTTTTGCAATCTGAAGTCCTTGTTTTGTATGTATGTATGTATGTATGTATGTATGTATGTATGGTTAAAATATTGGTGGTAAACAACATTTTGCATTCAAACTTTAGAAGTTATGTAATTATAAACATCTTTTCGCATTTTTACAAAAACCTAATGCTCTGGCTCAGTGACTGCCTAACATTTCACTGAGCCAATCTCCTATGGGTTCCTTAATCATTCTCCTATTGTGAGAAATGTAGGTGGTTTCCAAATATTTACAACTATTTGTTCTATTATACAATCCACTATAATAAACATCTGTGCATTTTTGGTTTTCTCCTATGGAATTTCTTCCTTAGGTTACATTTCCTAGAGTAGGATTACAAGAACAAAAAGTTAAAACATATGAAGAGAAATAAAAACATGAGATCTGAAATCAGATATCCCTGAGTTGAAATCCAGCTCTGTCACTGACTATGTGATTTGAGACATGTTGCCCACCCAGCCTTTCTGAATTCCTATTTCCTATCTGTAAAATGGGGATAAAAATATCTGTTACCTTAGGGTTTTTGAGAGGATTATGTGGAATAATTAAATAACAAAATGGAATCATTTTTATAAAGTATTTAGCAGAGTGTCTGCCATGCATTCAACACTTCCAAAATTACAGTTAATATTGGAATTGTTATCCTATGATTCTTTTTGTTTGCGGTGCTGGGGATGGAACCTAGGGGCATTCTATCTCTGAGCCACATCCCCAGACCTATTTTTTATTCTTTATTTTGAAACAGGGTCTCACTGAGTTGCAAAGGGCCTCACTAAGTAGCTGAGGCTGTTCTTGAACTGCGATTCTTTGGTCTCAGCCTCCCAAATGCTGGGATTACAAGCATGTGCCACCACACCCGGCTTTATCCCATGATTCTTGATGATTTAGTACCATAACATGTTCCTAGAAATTTTTACTAATCTGTACAAAAATAGCCTCAGTTTTATTACATTTGTAAAACATATTTGTCAACTTTACAATTTAAAATGGCGTTGCAACTATTTTAAATTGAAATTTTCTGATCACTTAAACAAAACTCACCTCATTTTTTTTTATTTTTTTGGTGTTACTGGGGTTCCTGGAAACCCTTCTACCTCCGGGATACACTCCCAGACCTATTTTTATACTTTTTTATGTGGAAACAGGGTCTCTTCAGCCAGCGCGGCTGGCTTCGAACCTGCACAATCTTCCTGTCTCTGCCTCCCAAGACTGGGGATTACAAGTGTGCGCCACCACGCCCGGCTCACCTCATGTTTTGAACTGAAAGAATATTATCCTCAAGCCACAATATGTGAGTAATTTACCAAATAATTTTTCTTTCTTTTCTTTTTTTTTTTTTTTGGTGGTACTGGGGTTCCTGGAAGCCCTTCTACCTCCGGGCTACACTCCCAGACCTATTTTATATTTTTTGAAACAGGGTCTCTTACACCAGCACGGCTGGCTTCGAACCTGCGCGATCCTCCTGTCTCTGCCTCCCAAGCGCGGGGATTACAAGCGTGCGCCACCACGCCCGGCTAAAATTTGGCTTTTTTTTTTTTTTTTTGGTGGTATTGGGGTTCCTGGAAGCCCTTCTTCCTCCGGGCTACACTCCCAGACCTATTTTATATTTTTGAAACAGGGTCTCTTACGCCAGCACGGCTGGCTTCGAACCTGCGCGATCCTCCTGTCTCCGCCTCCCAAGCGCGGGGATTACAAGCGTGCGCCACCACGCCCGGCGCTTATTTTTAAAAAATTAATGATTCTCAAGCTTTTTCTAAAGTATCTGAGGCAGACAATGTGCCTGAAGATAACAGAGACAGTTTATGAAAAAAAGTTTTCCACCTGAGGATTATATCCTTTGTAACTCAGAGGTAGAATGCTCTGGATTTAATCCCCAGTAACACACACACACACACACACACACACACACACACACACACACACACACACACACACACACACTGTCTGATTACATGGTGTGAAGGAAGAAGCCTAAATGGAAACAATTCACAGCCAAACAGGTCACAGATTGATGCGCAGCAAACCTCACTTAGAAAACTCAGGTGAGCTTTTGGTCGAAGATGGCATTAGCCTCTTCTCTCTCCAAATTTAACTAAAACAACAAAGACAATGTTTAACAGCATATGCACACAAGTATAAAGAGAAAGAGAAAGAAACCAAATTTTGGAAGCTAAAAAATGACGGACAGAGGGAAATGGTGTTCAGCAGACTTGGAAGGTAATTTTTAAGAGTTTAGAATGCTCAGACATCTGAGAATGCTGACAAGCAACCCGAGTTACACTGAGGAACCACGAAAGGCTCAGATACTAGTGGTACAGCATCATCCGGTAGTAGAGATAGAGATGGAATTCATCATACAACTGTCTGTTGGAAGTCTGTTCAAGAATCTATAAAACCCCTTACTAGATTCTTCTAGTCCACTCCGTGAAGGGGATTAACTTCTTCTCTGCCTTAGGCTCAGCCTTTAGGAAGTAAAACAGAGGTTCCATAAACAAGAGGGCACTGGGCTCTGTCAACAGCAAAGGTATTGTGTTGGGAAGGGTATCATATTGAGAAGGGTATCATGTTGAGAACAAAAGGATTAAGTGAAAAGTGACATTCTTTATATTGAAAACACTCAGCCTTCTCCTCCCACTGAATTTCCAGAACTCTAATATCCAAGCAAGAGATTGGAAAAGTCTTCTGTAGGTCATGTGACTACTACGTGTCCAACTACCCCAATTTTTTCTTATAGGCAGAGAGCTTCCAATCAGCTATTTAGGTTCAACTATTAAATATCAGCAGACAAAAAAAAAAAAAAAAGATCACTCAGCCTCTGAAGAACTCTTCTAATGTATACAACAAAAGACCCAATCAAAAAAAGAGAAGACAACAATGTAGAGGAAATCAAATAGGCAATAGACAAATCAGTCAAAAACTGTCACTTGAAATATGGTATGGCGGCACACTCCTATAATACCAGTACTTGAGAGGCTGAGACAGAAGGAGAGCAGGTTCAAGGCCAGCATTAGTAATTTAGCAAGATCCTGTTTCAACATAAAAAATAAAAAGAAGTTGGAGGTTCAGCACGGAGGTTCAGTGTATCTGGGTTCAAAACACCAGTCCCTAACAACAATAACAAAACAACACCAAAAGAGAGACCTTGTATATTTAAGTAAATAATAGTAAAATGGAATTGAAGGAATTCAATTATATTAGCAAAGGTCAACATTGTTTAGAACATATTTACTATCTGGTATGTCTATTAAGATGTTGAAAGTTTAAAAAAGTTTATTGAGTGATTTTCTAATCATTCTTAGATACTTGTTAGCATGTAGGAGTTAGTGTGGGAAAATGTCCAATGACTGCCAGCATGTAGAACTTTAAAAAAACTTTTAAAGACAAGTTCATTAAATTTTAATATTGGAAAGCATGTTTTTTTTTATCACCTGATCTATGCCAAATGCTTGATAACTTGTCATTACTCCTAGTTTATGGAATCTGGCAGCTTCTTGGAATACCTACTTAAGGTAGATTAGATTATTCTTCAAGTTCACTCTCCAGCTCCACAGATGTTGGGCTTGGACATATGATTTGTTTGGGTCAATGAAATGTGGGCTGAAGTAAGGGAGTGGGACCACCAGTTCCTAGTTTAGACTTTTTTTTTTTTTTTTTTTTTTTTTTGGTGGTACTGGGGTTCCTGGAAACCCTTCTACCTCTGGGATACACTCCCAGACCTATTTTTTATACTTTTTTTATTTGGAAACAGGGTCTCTTAAGCCAGCGCAGCTGGCTTCGAACCTGCGGGATCCTCTTGTGTCTGCCTCCCAAGTGCAGGGATTACAAGCATGCGCCACCACGCCCGGCCTAGTTTAGGCTTTAAAAAGGCACTGTTCGTTTCCACTCACCCTTCTGGGAGCTTCTGACTTCTGCCATGGGAAAAACATGTCCCTGTTACTGCTATTCCACTAGCTTAGGCACTAAAATAAAATATGATGGAAATATCTGAATCTCCCTGCATTCAAGCCAACCCATATGCCCATGTGGGAAAAAATGCTTATTGTGTAAGCTTACTGTGATGTATTGTGGTTGGTTATTACAGAGAAAAACTAACTCACACCCTTTTAGAAATTTTAAGAGTGCTTCCAAATTCTATTTGAAAAAGGCCTCTGAAATTCCATACTCTTTAGAAGCTATGTGTAGAAGTTGTTTCTCTTCTCCAGTGACACTCATATTACTCATTGTTTGTATTTTGTTTTTGTTTTATAGATACCATGTTCTAAATTGAGCACATGTTCCTACTCATTTTCAGAATTCCATTATTTACAAACTAGAGCATTAGCAATCCTCCAAACATAGAAGAATTGAGTCCTGTAGACCAATCTTTTCACTGCAACAAACTAAAAACGAGCAGAAGTATCTCCTTAAAAAGCATCAAAATCAACGCCAGGCGTGGTGGCGCACGCTTATGATCTACACACTTGGGAGGCAGAGACAGGAGGATCACGCAGGTTCGAAGCCAGCTGTGCTGGCTTAAGAGACCCTGTTTCCAAATAAAAATATAAAACATAGGTCTGGGAGTGTAACCCAGAGGTAGAAGGGCTTCAAAGAACCCCAGTACCACCAAAAAAAAAAAAAAAAAGCATCAAAATCAAAGAAAATTGTGAAGAATTATTGGGCCAGAATCTAAGTGAAGATAAGACCCTAAAGAAGTAAGCCCAGCATTCAAAACTGCTTTGCTGAGAGTATTTGCTGATTTATAAAAGACTGTTTGGAGAGTGAGCTTGAAAGGATGAAAGTAAAAACCTGTGGCCTGCTTAGGAAAAGACTCTGATAAACTTTCTCTTGATTTAGGATCAGGGTAAGGATAAAGCAGAAATAACCCCGTCTTGACCTGTATTGACATCAGCATCTTCTGGGTTGTTCAGGAATCTTCAAGACTTGAATGTGAATTAAAATGGTCCCAGGTTGGTAATGTCTTCAGGCAACTGGTCAAACAAAATAATATGCTCTAGAGAAAAATAATTTTTTTTCAGCTCCAAAGTTGTCCCGCTAATACTTTTTTAGATGTAGTCTCAGCACATAGACAAATAATAACCAGGCATACAAGAGAACATGACATTGCAAATGACGATAAAAATGAACTCACAGACACCTTAGATATAAAACTTCAGATGACGAGCACAAGCAAGCTTTTTTTTTTATAAACAAAAGAAACTCTCCCCCAAATCTGAAAATAACATTAGATAAGTAGAAACTCCAAACAAAGGATAGAAACATTTTTTTTCATTTCAAATTTTTTTTTATTGGTGCACTGTATTCATACATCACAGTGGGATACAAACTTTTGTAGACATACATGCACACATCGCCCAGTCAGCCCCCACCCTATCCCCACCCCATTCTCTCCCCATCCCTCCCTCCCATGCTTGGCTTAGTGGTTGACATCTAGTATTATAGCAATTTATCCAAAATTAAAAATGATAATCTCACATAACAGTTTCATTTGTCTGATACCAAGCTTTTGATGACTTAAAGATAACATTTCAATATTTCTTTTTACTTTCTTTCTTACCAGAGAATATTTTTTTCTATTTTTTTAGGTGAAACTATCATATATTTATATATTTATTTTTCAGAAAAAAAATCTATACTAATATGGAATATGGACTCTAGATACCCAAAACGATCTTGAAAAAGAACAAAGCTAGAAGATATATATTTTCTGATTTCAAACCATATAAAGCTACAATAATTAAAACAGTGTAGTACTATTCTAAAGGCAGATATATAAACCATTGGAGTTAAATAAAAGCCTAGAGCTAAACTCTTCCCTATATTGTCAAGTTATTTTTGACAAGGATTCCACGAACATTTGGTGGTAGAAATAATAATATTTTAACTAAATATTGTTGAAACATAATAATTACATGGAAAAGAATAAAATTGGACCCTTACCTAATCCCATATACAAATATTAACTCAAAATAGATAAAAGACCTAAATATAAATCTTAAGACTATAGACTTTTAGGAGAAAATCTGGGTCATAAAACCTCACAACACTGAAATTGGCAGTGATTTCTTGGATATGATTTCAATGGCACAGGCAAGAGAAGAGTATACAAACTCCCTAAAAAATAAAAAAAAAAATATTGTATATCCAAAGACAATGTAAACAGAGTTAACAGTTACTAATAGAATGGGATAAAATATTTCCAAATGCTATATCTGAAGGTATATTAATATTCCAACTAGAAATCCTAAAAATTAACAACAATAAAGGCAAACAATACCATTTAGAGATAGGTAAAAGATTAACATAAGTAATGAATCTCCACAGATAACCAATCTTAGTTGTCTGTTGGATGGAAACTCTTGTTTCTCTGGTTCTGGTGTGTGTTACCTATTTCTTCTTTGTAGTTAATCTCTTTGAGTATTTTCTCTAGTGCTGGTTTTGAAGACATAAATTCCTTCAGTTTCTGTTTGTCATGGAAGCTTCTTATTTCTCCATCTAATTTGATAGAAAGTTTTGCTGGGTAGGAAATTTTTGGCTGGAAGTTGTTTTCTTTCAGAGTTTGGAATATGTTACTCCAAGCCCTTCTGGCTCTCATGACTTGGTTTGGGAAGTCTGGAGTGATTCTAATTGGCTTGCCTCTGAATGTCACGTGGCCCTTTGTTTTTGTTGCCTTTAAGATTCTCTGCTTGGCTTCCACATTGGTCATTTTGACAATTATGTGGCGTGGGGATCCTCTTCTCCGATCCTGTCTAAAGGGAGTTCTATAAGTTTCCTGGACCTGTGTATCAACCTCTTGCTCTATGTTTGGAAAATTTTCTGCTATTACTTCCTGAAGAGATTGTTGATCCCTTTGGTTTCACTTTCTTTTCCCTCCTCTATTCCAATTATTCTTAGGTTAGCTCTCTTAAAATGGGCCCATATTTCTTCAATATCAGATTCCTGCTGTCGGATATTTTTTCCTAGATTAGAAACTATGCGTTCATTTTTGGAATGATCATCTTCTAAGAGCGAGATTCTGTTCTCCATGTGGTCTAATCGGTTGTTTGTGCTTTGAATTGAGGCCTTTACTTCATTAATTGCATCCTTTATCTCTTTTTGGCTCTCTCTGAGTTCTTTTCGAAGCACCTCTATTATTTCTACAGTTATTTTCCTGATTTGATCTTCTAGAAATCTCTGATTTTCTGTTTTATCGGGTTCTGATGTTGTGGGATTGTGGGCATTCATTGCTCCAGTGTTATTCCTCTTTCCCATGATTTCGGAAGTTTGTGCTTTCTCTGGGTTCTTCACTTGGGTCACTATGACTTCACTTAAGGTGTTCTGGATCTCGAGTCAGTAGTATCTCAGACCCCACTACTCCTTTACTGGGTTGTATCACAGAGTCTCCGACCCAGAGAGTCGATAGAGGCTGCTTTAGACTGTGGGGGGTGCCAGGTTGCATGTTCTCCTATGGTGTGATATCTCTGCCACCGCCCCTCCCCCACTGGGTCAAGTCCCAGGGAGTACAGTACTGGGATTTTTTCTGTGGCCCACAATTTGACTCACTGTTCTTGAGTACGCAGATGTAGCTGTACTGGATTCGGTGAATTCTCTGCTGCTGCCGCCAGTGGCAATATGGCGCTGCTGCCACGCCCTCGGCCGTGAGGCTGGCGTATTTCTTTTTGGTTTTGATTTCCACTCTGAATCCCTGCGGTGTGTGCTGAGCTCAGCCACTGGGAGCTTTAGATTTTACCTGCAGCGAGAAATCCCGCCTGGCTGTTCCGCAGCGGCTCACGTCGGCTTGCTGTAGCCGTCCGGTGAATTTGCCGCTGCCGCCGGCAGTATGGCGCTGCTGCCACGTCCTCGGGCGTGAGGCCGGTTATCTCCTCTGTGGCTCTGAGCTCTGTTCTCAGTCCGCTTTCTCTCTGGAGCCTGGTGATTTTCTTGTTTCTGGTGATGGTGTTTTCTGGCTATTAAAGGCGCTGATTTTGTGGTAATGGAGATTGGTTGTTAGCGGGGCTCTTAAGCCCCGCTTTTCTCGGTCGCCATCTTCCCGGAAGTCTAGAAACATTTTTGAAAGAATCAAATAGAAATTCTACAAATTAAAAATATAATACTAAGAATATAAAAAATGAAGGGATTAGACAAAAGTAAGAAGCTATTTGTATCAAATGCAGAACACACTATTGCATTATACTTCCAGGTTTACAAATTTCTGTAGCAATAATTCTTGCAGAGAAGAAGAAACTCATGTCATTCTTTCTTGTATTTCTATTAATTGGTGCACAACCCAAGCCACAGGAGAAAGAAGCTACCCATGTACACATATAGCCTATACTCTGTGGCAGCATCTTATCTGACTTTTGGTTCTATCTCTTCCTTCCCCCATCTCTCCTGCAACAGAAAGTCAAGGCCAGACCTCTGACCTGTTCTGTGATTTGAGGCAGTGGCTGGCAAATGTACAGCGTCCAAATGCACAGGCTTTTTATTTATTTATTTTTTTATTTTGGTAATACTGGGGATAGAACCCAGGGGCATTCTACCTTCGAGCTACATCCCCAGTTCTATTTTCTATTATTTATTTTGAAACAGGGTCCTGAGTTGCAAAGGGCCTTACTAAGTAGCTGAGGCTGTCTGCGAACTGTGAGCCTCCGGTCTCAGCCTCCCGAATGCTGGGATTACAAGCGTGAACCACCATGACCGGCATGCACAGGTATTTTAAAAAGGTGTTTGATTGAGCCGGGCGTGGTGGCACATGCTTGTAATCCCAGCATTTGGGAGGCTGAGACAGAAGGATTGCTGTTCGTGGACAGCCTCAGCTACTTAGTGAGGCCCTTTGCAACTCAGTGAGACCTTGTTTCAAAATAAAGAATAAAAAAATAGGGCAGGAGGTATAGCTAAGAGGTTGAATGCCCCTGGGTTCCAGCCCCAGACACCCCTACACACACACACACACACACACACACACACACACACACACACAGTGTTCAGTTGTAGAATGTTGGGTCACAATCGCAGATAACTACTTGTGTCCATAAGGTAATTTATTTCTAAATATATCAGAAGCTGATTCAAAAGAAAATTCAGCAAGAATGACAATGAACAATGACAATGACAAGCAAACCCAACAATATTTTATTCCCTTTCTTTCTCTTTAAATTTATATTAGTAAGTCTTCATTTTCCCATGTTTTCATTAAGGGAAAAATAAGTTCTGTGTTCAGAGAGCCAAGAAAATTTGTTCTGACACATTGACATCCTCAGTTTTTTTTTGAGAAAATAACTTCTCCCCTATGACACAAAAGCCTGAGCCAGCATCTAGAACATAAAAAATTATGAATTCTTAAAAAAAGTGATGAGCTGTGTTTAGAATATAGTAGGTATTCAAGAAAATATCTATTAATATTATCAACATTCCTATGTTCATTACTAACATGTTTTCATTTAATTTTTAGGTAGATGTGATTGTCAGGCCAAGATTCAGATTGGTTACAAAACCTGTTGAAAATCACAAAGTCTATATGCATTAGAACATCAACTCAAAACGATTGCTAATACCAAAGCTAGCCTTTTACATCTTCTTTGTTGAATGAATTCCCAGACCTTCCAACACCTTTAACTCCCCTGTGAGTTGAAAAGAATCAAAGTTAGCTTGTTTTTGTCATTTAAGAAACAATTAAATATATTTTTCTCTCTGTGCTCTCTATCCTTAGAAGTCTTAAACACCACACTCATGATTAGCTGTTTGCTGGAACAAGAGCCTGGATCTTTTTTTGTGTATTTCAGGTATTTCCTCAATATTTTTTATATTTACTTTTTATGATTTTTCATTGGAAATATCTACTCAGAAGATCGAAGATAAAACTGCCCTTCCCGCAGACTACTTTCTGTTTCCATTTTGTAAACCCCAATACTTCTTCCTCCTCATACTTTGAATTCAGCTGTGGTCTACACAGATTTGTCTTTGGCCTCCTTTTTTTTTTTTTCTTTTTCTATTTCCATTCTTCATAAAATCATGCCAGCCTCAGGGAAGGGTGATACAAAGTCTCCTAAAGTTAACTACATTCGATTTTGATTTTTAATTTTTGACTAATGTATAAAAATTAGACATACTTGTGGGGCTTGGTGTGATGTTTCAATGCATGTGTACAGAGTGAGCTGATTGAACAAGAGTAATCCACATTTCCATCTTCTTATTGGTTCTTCATGTTTGGAGCCCTTGAGCTCCCTCTTCCAGTTCTTCATAATATGCGTAAGAGGTTACTGTGAACTTTAGTTACCCCACTGTGCTGTGGATCAGTAGAACTTAGCCCTTCTGCATTTTGGTACCCACTATCTAACATCCTTCTGTTCTCCCTCGGCCACCTTTCCTAACCTCTAGTCATATTATTTTCCAATCTGACCAAGCTGACTATGTTCGAATCTGTTTCCCATTCTCTTGAGGAAAGGCATTTCTCCCCAACAGGTTAGCTCTTCTGGGACACTAGCAACTTCTGTCACTGTTAACACAGGGTTTGGGGCAAGAGTGCTATGGATTAGGATTTCTCTCCTCCTTCAGTTCTACACTTCTTCTTCTTCCACTCAACTCCCTGAGAAAATTTCCTCAAACCAACTTGCAAGCCAAATGATTAACACAGGCACCCAACACCATCTCACCTTCTATGGACATTCCCAGAGATCTCCCTCCCCTCCCAGGAAGCAACCTGGGATATCAGGTTGCTTCCAAGAACGATTTTTTTTTTTTTTTGCGGGTCTGGGGGTGTAATTCAAGGGGATTCGACCTCTGAGCTACACCTCATGCCCTATATTTTATTCTTTATTTTGAAACCAGGTCTCACTGAGTTGCAGAGGGCTTCACTAAGTAGCTGAGGCTGTCCACGAACCGCGATCCTCCGGTCTCAGCCTCCCAAATGCTGGGATTACAAGCGTGCGCCACCACGCCCGGCTCCAAGAACGATTATTTTATTCCCTACAAGATAGTACTTTGCCAAAAGTAGCAATTCAATGAGCTACAAATTAATGACTGATGTCAAAACTTATGGTTAAAAAAATATCAAGAATTCTGTTGGATGCTGCACACAAAACCAAAAGCCAACAAACAACAGGAAAAAAAAAAAACACAAAAAACCCTGAGACCATCTGAACATTCCCGGAGGCAGTTCTTGTGTCTTCAGATGGAACAACATTAGCAGTAAACCACGTCCATCTCAGAAAGCTAATCCCCTCCCCTCTCTGGAGCTCTGGCCACCATGTTTCAGATTTTAATTTTGAGTCTTATATGTTCCTACAGTTTCCCTCTCTCTCTCTCTCTCTCTCTCTCTCTCTCTATATATATATATATATATATATATATATATATATATATATATATATGAAACATTGGTGGATCTCATTAATACCCATCTGGCCCCTAGTTTTGTTTCTGTCCCAAATAACAGTTTGGGCACTTGGCCTGAGTCTCTGACCCACCAATCCATCCTTTAGTTTTTGTTCATTCACTGTCATGTCCTGTTTGATGGTTTACCAGGTACAAGAGCGTATATCTGCAAAGAGGGAACAGAAGGCTGTGTTCCAGCCTCCAACCCCATAGTAATGGCTTGTTTAGTGGAGAGAAAGCTTTTCATCCAGATGCTGTATGTACCACTGAGCTCTAAAGGTCATTTTATACTGGAAATCCATCAGGCTTGAGGGTAGAATTGAATCAGAGATGGCACAGTGTTCCTATACTAAACTACATTCATGTATTTGCTAACCTTGATGAAGAGCTGTATGTATTTGTGTGCATATATTCTTATAGTTGCATATATAGAATTTAAAACATTTGTTTACATTGCTCTTTAAAAATATATACACAGGAGTCCAGGTGGCACATACCTGTAATCCCAGTACTTGGGAGTCAGAGACAAGAGACTCTCAGGTTTAAGGCTAGCCTCAGCAACTTAGCAAGACTCTGTTTCAAAATAAAAAATAAAAGGGCTTGGGATGTAGCTCAGAAGGTAGAATGCCCCTAGGTTCAATCCCCAGTACAAAAGGAAAAAGAAAAAAAATACATACACAACGTATTACACTACATTTCAACTTCTCCTTGTTTAAGTATTTCTCTCATAGGGGTAGTTAGATCACCAAAAAATATCTTCCTGAGTTTTACTGAGAAATAATATGATACATATCCACTAAACTTTCTATTAAGAAAAAGCTCAAAAAAGAAATTGAAAAATCTGCTTGCAAATAATACTCTAAAAGTTTACAGTCCGTCCCAACCATCAAGGATATTTTCCATAACTTAAGGGTTTGATAGTAAAATATATACACACATATGTATGTTTCTAATAACAAAACACTAAAGTAAAATAAACCTGCTTGTCCAAATACAGTTGCATTTCAGTCAGTTTTGCTTAATATTTTGAGAAGAGTTTCATGTGGATATGCACAGCCTTGGATCTTATAGCAGATGTTCATGGTGCCATCTACCGGTCATTTAGTAAATGACACGCGCTTGAGCGACCTGGGTTTCGAAAGTTTTGTTTTCAGCACAAAGCAAACTCCACATTGCCATACAGCCACAGCTCCCATGGTGGCCCACTTTTAAGACAGTACCACCTGTGCTGATTTCCTTTTTCACAAAGGGATATCCAAATTGCCGGGTTTCCCTGGAACGATAAGACATCTCATTTTTGAACAGTGATGTTTCTAACAACACAAAGCCCGAGCCACATTCTGCACTAGTAACAACAGATAGACATTTAACTGCAGCCAGAGGTCTTCCTCTGAGCATCAGAATGAGGGAGGAAGAGCAGGCCTGGACAGCTGTATTTTTACAAAAATATCATCCCTGGAGCAAAGAGCATTCTCAGTACAGCAAAGCCGGTGAGAAAAGAGGTGCTGAGTGTTGGCATCAAAACATCTCTCTAGAAAGACTGCAATGGAGAAACCTTCTTGCTCCTTCCCATGAGGTTACTACAGGCTGAAGGACTGCACTGGGCTGCTTTCTGGCAAGTTCTCTCTGAAGATCAGTTCCTGGGGAGCTGGTGCAGTGCCTTCTTCCTTCAGCGTCTCCCCAGTGAAAACATGCTCACATCATGGGATTGTCTCATCTCACATTTGTTTTTCAGAAGCAACCCTGCAACCACACCCTTAATGTTTTCTGTGTCTCAGGTGCAAAAGGCCCCCCTGGATATTCCACGCATCACTAAGGAGATCCTGTCCATCATCCCATCTGGTCCCCGTGGAACTGCTCAGATCAGAACTCCCAGGGGCCTGGATGCTTTTGAATGTCAGAGCACCTCAGACACCCACCGCGGGTATCTGAGCCACCCCAGCTGTGTTTAAACTGGAGACTGAACAGCAACAGTCCTTTTACACAAAGAAGTTGTAATCCAAAGATCATAAAGTGTCCTATAAGTCTCTGTGTGGAAGCCACCTGATTGTATTTCTAATCTTTTTGTTTATTAAAAAAAAAAATCCATGAAGAGCCGGGCGTGGTGCCGCACGCTTGTAATCCCAGCATTAGGGAGGCTGAAGGAGGATCGTGGTTCGCGGACAGCCTCAGCTACTTACTGAGGCCCTTTGCAACTCAGTGATACCCGGTTTCAAAATAAAGAATAAAAAATAGGGCAGGGGGTGTAGCTCGGAGGTTGAATGACCCTGGGTTCCATCCCCAGACCCGCAAAAAAAAAAAAAAAAAAAACCATGAAGAAACTATTTCCCCAGAATTAAATTACATTCCAAACCTGATGTTACACACTGAAGCTAGAATCCAAAACATTGGGAAGAGAGTAGGATCCCTCTTGAATCAAGTATCAACTGAACCCCTTTTAAGTGCTGTGATTATTCAAGGTCTCTAAAAAAGATGGTATAACCTATTTTGCAGAAATTAAGAACTAAAGATAATTCATCCATTCCTTTACATCAAGCACTAGTCTATCTGCATGTGGTTAAAAATATTAATATGACCGATGTGGCAATATCAGAGGCATCCTGATAGTTTTAGCATTCAGCCTTCCCCCCCTGAAAAATAAGACCAGAAACTTGGAAAGAACCTACGTGTTTTCAAGATCGTATGGTATAAAGTCCCAAATCCCAGCAAGAATTTCAAGGTGTGGTGTGTGTGTGTGTGTGTGTTTTACTGGGGATAGAACCCAAAGGCATTCTACCTTTGAGCTACACCCCCAGCCTGATTTTTTATTCTTTGTTTGGAAACAGGGCCTCATTGAGTTGCAAAGGACCTCACTAAGTAGCTGAGGCAGGCTGAGAACCCGGATCCTCCTGTCTCAGCCTCCCCAATGCTGGGATTACAAGTGTGTGCCACCACGCCTGGCAAGAATTTCAAATTCTATGAATATGTGATTTTAAAAGTGAAGATGTTTGGCAGACATGTTTTATTATAAAAAGACAATTCCAATTCAACTGGCACAGAAGCATTTAAATGGTTGTGTCATGAAGGATTTTGTGTCACAAAAGACACTCTGATATAACTCGTCTAATGCTTCATGGATTGACAGGTAATGAAGGATTCATTGCCCAAAACAAAACAGTTGTTTTCCTACCTAAGGTATTTGAGCTATAAAGGAAACCTATTTTAAAAAAGGCCAATTTTTTTTTTAAGTATTGGGGATTGAGTCCAGGGATTTAATATTCTCTGTCTGAGCCAGACCCCCAGCCCTATTATATTTTTTATTTTGAAACAAGGTGTTGCTAAGATTCTGAGGTTAGCCTTGAACCCATGATCCTCCTGTCTCAGCCCTCCTAGGACTGAAATTACAGACATGCACCACCATGCCTTGCTACATTTTCAACAATCTAACCAAAGCTGAAGGAAGAGAAAAGAGATGTGCGAAGAACGGAGAAAGAATACAAAATAAAATATCAGGACCTTCAGTGTGTCTATCTAGAGCCCACATGTACCTGACATGCCTAATGTCTTTTAATCTGATATATCAACACAAACAGGTATGAGTTTGAGTCTGAGTCTATTGAGGGTCATCATCTTGTTCCAAATTGCCTAGACAATAGCAATTTTACATGCTGTTAAATTTCTATGGCTCTAGGAAGAAGCCCAAATTATTTCAGAAAAGCACCAGAAACAAGCACCCCCCAAAAAAGTGCTCCTATTAACTGAGAACCTCAGTTATAGCTGCTTTGAGGATACAGGGATTATCTGTACGGCACAGAGTCATGTCCTAAGTATTCATTAATCTCTTATGAAAGAAATGTGCCATTCGTTCTGAATTTCCTTTGACTGATTCTCCCCTTATATTCCAGGGATGTATTTGTATCTAAAGAGTACAGCATGTTGAGCTCAATGAAAGACAACAGAAGAGGAGGGGCGAGGAAGGGAGAAGAGAAAAGAGAGCTGCAGGAGGACAAGAAGAAAAAAGAGAAATAGAAAGACAAAAGTATATGAGGGGAGTGAGAGCAAGAAAGAAAAGATGTGCAGAGAAAGGAACTCAAAAAAAGAAGGGAAAAAAGAGAATAGAGCTTGAGAAAATGAGAAAAAAAATCAAGAAAGAAAGGAGAGCAAAAGAGAGAATCAGAGGCAGTTACAAGACAATGGGGGGAAAAGGAAGAGACAAGGGGCAGGTGGGGGGCTGTGGGGAGTGGGGGTTCCTGAAGAGGCTGAGGAGCAGACGGCATGGTGACACATTGCCTCTAGTCCCAGTACTTGGGAAGAATCACAAGTCTACAGCCAGACTCAGCAATTTGCTGAAACCCTGTTTCAAAGAAAACAATAAAAAAGGGTAGGGTGTTGCTCAGACCCTGCAGGTCAGAGCTAAAAGGGATATTATAGATCCACTCATCTTACCCTTCAGAGCATGGATTCAGGAATGCAAGCCCAGGGGTGTTAAATAACTACACAGAAGTCACATATCTAGATGCTCCAGTTGAAAAAAAAATCATAGTAATAGACCAAATAGGCACCTTAGGGCAGCTTTTCCAAAATTAAGTGCTTGACCAACAACCCTGTGTCTTAGATGGATGCTGTGGGCTAATCTGGGACCAGGCTTTAGGGCATCAGGAAGTAGTCTATATCCAGAAAGAATTCGGAAGCAATGGCTATTCGGCATCCCCTGATGTCATTACTTGGCTTGAAGTGAATTCCCAGTGCAACTGACAGCTTCATAATCAAATAGAAGTATCAAAAACAAAAGAGCAGTAATAACAAAAATCTAATCCCTCTGGCATTTAGAGGAGAATAAGAGTTTGACCTCTGGGGTCAGGTGGCCTCAGTGGGAAACCTCATGAACCACTGGCTGGATGACCTTGCAAAAGCATTCTCTTTACTTTCGTTTTCTAGTTCATACATTGAAGTAATAAAATCACTTAGCGCCCATTATTACTGTGAGAATTAAATAAAATAATCTGCGTACTGTGTTAAATACAATGCCCAGCACATCAGACACAATGGTTTATAGATTCCTCCGCGGGTTATTTGAGCTTTCTCCCCACCTCGGGCATAAAGCATAGAGCAAACGATTTCGGGTGTTTTGTTTTGTTTGTTTGTTTTTGGTAAAATGCCTTTGACATTTATTATAAATGAATGAGAAGAGCTGGCATCAAGCCATTTAGACTCTCTAGGAGACCAGCCTGCTCGGTCAGGGTTTCCAAGCATCACTGACCTATTTTTTGAGACCTCAGTGTTTACATCACCAATTGTAGCTTGAAAGATAAACTTACTGTGGAGTTAGCCTCGCTTGGCTGCGGACCCACCGAATGCTATTTGTTTTGAAGTGCAAAGAGAAAGTTTAAATGAAGGCAGGGCTTACTGGCTTATAAACATGACTACAAACATGACTACGGGTCTGTTGCTTGTATAGCAAGAAGAGCCTTCTAGGCGTCTCTGCTCAGGCGCTGCTCCCTCTGTGGCCTTGTCGCGGCTTTCAAGTCACTCGGGAGTGCTCTTTATTGCAGGAAGTGAAGTAAATCAGTCGGGAGGCTGATTAGAATCCCCTTTAGAGGCAAGTGGCTCAAAATGAGATTAGGGAATGTGAGTGCATCTTTAAATCACTGCACTTGACCAAACCAATTACATTTAAGTATACCTTCTCCTTCAATCTGGAGCCGTGAGGAGCGACCCAGGAAAAAAGAGACCCAGACTGGAAGCCCAGTAAGCCATAGGCATTGGCTTTTCACATGTGCGCATGCGCACAGACACAGGCACTGCTATTCGCAGGTGAAGCGGTGTTTTGCATCTGCAAAACTTCTCCAGATGTTCTTAGGTCTGCTTTGTGATAACGTAATTCATATTTATGGTGTACTTTCTAAATGCCAGGAGCTGGCCTGGGAGTTTTACATATGTAATTTCACTTAATCTTCAGAACAAATCCGTGATGTGGTTCTCATTGATCTTCCACCAATGGTGAAGCTGAAGCTCAGGGAACAATAAAGTCAGTTGTAATCGTTGCATCTTTTGAGTGCTTACTGTACTAAATGGTTTTACAGATGCTACTTCATTTAATTTTCTAATGATTCTGCTAGAGGGGTTTTATGGATGTTTTAGAGGTAAGTACTGTGTGGCTCACAATTATAAATAGTTGGCAGTGGCTACAACATACTGCATATGAATTATGTGCCAGGCATTGTGCCGTGTCTTTTATTTTTTTTTCTTCGGGTGTGGGGATAGAACCCAGGGGCATTCGACCTCCGAGCTACACCCCCTGCTCTACTTTTTATTTTGAAATAGGGTCTCACTGAGTTGCAGAGGGCCTCACTAAGTAGCTGAGGCTGTCTGCGAACTGCGATCCTCCAGTCTCAGCCTCCCGGATTCTGGGATTACAAGTGTGTACCACCACGCCCCGCCATGTCATGTCTTTTAAATATGGCATATTATAAGCTGGGCCTGTGGCTCTTTTTTTTTTTTTAATCTCTTTCGTGACTTCTAGAGTGGCAATCACTGTAGTTATAATTAAATCTGGCAAGAAACATCAGTGTATGACAAAGCTAGTGGATGAAAGTGGAATGAGATCTTATGGTCACAATATCTTTCTACAAAATATTTACTAATAACAAGGAGAGAAAAATTTATAGTAGAGAGATCAGGCAGGCACCTCCATCTTAATCAAGAAGTCAAAGTTAACACCACACATAACAAGACAGACAGCACATGCCTGTCAATGAGATGCCATTAAAAAAAAAAAAATCCATGATGTCTTATCCAAAAAAAATATGCCGAACTTCCGGGAAGATGGCGACCGAGAAAAGTGGGGCTTAAGAGCCCCGCTAACAACAAATCTCCATTACCACAAAATCAGCGCCTTTCATAGCCAGAAAACACCATCACCAGTGAAACAAAAAATCACCAGGCTCCAGAGAGAAAGCGGACTGAGAACAGAGCCACAGAGGAGATAACTGGCCTTGCGCCCGAGGACGTGGCAGACACGGCAGAAGCGCCATACTGCCGGCGGCAGCGGCAAATTCACCGGACGGCTACAGCAAGCCGAGGTGAGCCACTGCGGAACAGCCAGGCGGGATTTCTCCGCGCAGAGAGCATCTAAAGCTCCCAGTGGCCGAGCTCAGCACACGCTGCAGGGATTCAGAGTAGAAATCAAAATCAAGAAGAAAAACGCCAGCCCCATAGCCGAGGGCGTAGCAGCGGCGCCATATAGCCACCGGCGGCAGCAGCAGCGAATTCAGCTACATCTGCGTACTCAAGAACAGTGAGTAAAATTGCGGGCCACAAAGGAGAAATCCCAGTACTGTACCCACTGGGACTTGACCCAGTGGGGGAGGGGCGGTGGCAGAGATATCACACCATAGGAGAACGTGCAACCTGGCACCCCCCACAGTCTAAAGCAGCCTCCATCGACTCTCTGGGTCGGAGACTCTGTGATAAAACCCAGTAAAGGAGTAGTGGGGTCCGAGATACTACTGACTCAAGATCTAGAACACCTTAAGGGAAGTCATAGTGACCCAAGGGAAGAACCCAGAGAAGGCACAAACATCTGAAATCATGGGAAAGAGGAATAATACTGGAGCAATTAATGCCCACAACCCCACAACATCAGAACCTGATAAAACAGAAAATCAGAGATTTCTAGAAGATCAAATCAGGAAAATAACTATAGAAATAATAGAGGTGCTTCGAAAAGAACTCAGAGAGAGCCAAAAAGAGATAAAGGATGCAATTAATGAAGTAAAGGCCTCAATTCAAAGCACAAACAACCGATTAGACCACATGGAGAACAGAATCTCGCTCTTAGAAGATGAGCAATCCAAAAATGAACTCATAGTTTCTAATCTAGAAAAAAATATCCGACAACAGGAATCTGATATTGAAGAAATATGGGCCCATTTTAAGAGAGCTAACCTAAGAGTAATTGGAATAGAGGAGGGAAAAGAAAGTGAAACCAAAGGGATCAACAATCTCTTCAGGAAGTAATAGCAGAAAATTTTCCAAACATAGAGCAAGAGGTTGATACACAGGTCCAGGAAACTTATAGAACTCCCTTTAGACAGGATCGAAGAAGAGGATCCCCACGCCACATAATTGTCAAAATGACCAATGTGGAAGCCAAGCAGAGAATCTTAAAAGCAACAAAAACAAAGGGCCAAGTGACATTCAGAGGCAAGCCAATTAGAATCACTCCAGACTTCCCAAACCAAGTCATGAGAGCCAGAAGGGCTTGGAGTAACATATTCCAAACTCTGAAAGAAAACAACTTCCAGCCAAAAATTTCCTACCCAGCAAAACTTTCTATCAAATTAGATGGAGAAATAAGAAGCTTCCATGACAAACAGAAACTGAAGGAATTTATGTCTTCAAAACCAGCACTAGAGAAAATACTCAAAGAGATTAACTACAAAGAAGAAATAGGTAACACACACCAGAACCAGAGAAACAAGAGTTTCCATCCAACAGACAATTAAAATTGGTTATCTGTGGAGATTCATTATTTATGTTAGTCTTTTACCTATCTCTAAAGGGTATTGTTTGCCTTTATTGTTGTTAATTTTTAGGATTTCTAGTTGGAATATTAATATACCTTCAGATATAGCAATTGGAAACATTTTATCCCATTCTATTAGTAACTGTTAACTCTGTTTACATTGTCTTTGGATATACAATTTTTTATTTTTAATTTTTTAGGGAGTTTGTATACTCTTCTGTTGCCTGTGCCATTGAAATCATAACCAAGAAATCACTGCCAATTTCAATGTTGTGAGGTTTTATGACCCAGATTTTCTCCTAAAAGTTTATAGTCTTAAGAGTTATATTTAGGTCTATTATCTATTTTGAGTTAATATTTGTATATGGGATTAGGTAAGGGTCCAATTTTATTCTTTTCCATGTAATTATTATTTTTTAACAATATTTAGTTAAAAGATTATCATTTCCACCACCAAATGTTCGTGGAAACCTTGTCAAAAATAACTTGACAATATAGGGAAGAATTTATCTCTAGGCTTTTATTTAACTCCAATGGTTTATATATCTGCCTTTAGAATAGTACTACACTGTTTCAATTATTGTAGCTTTATATAGTTTGAAATCAGAAAATATATATCTTCTAGCTTTGTTCTTTTTCAAGATCGTTTTGGGTACCTAGACTCCATATTCCATATTAGGATAGATTTTTTTTCTGAAAAATAAATATATAAATATATGATAGTTTCACCTAAAAAATAGAAAAATATATTCTCTGGTAAGAAAGAAAGCAAAAAGAAATATTGAAGTGTTATCTTTAAGTCATCTAAAGCTTGGTATCAGACAAATGAAACTGTTATGTGAGATTATCATTTTTAATTTAGATAAATTGCCATAATACTAGATGTCAACTACTAAGCCAAGCACGGGAGGGAGGGATAGGGAGAGAATGGGGTGGGGATTGGGTGGGGGCTGACTGGGAAAAGTGTGCATGTATGTCTACAAAAGTATGTATCCCACTATGATGTATGAATACAGTGCACCAATAAAAAAAAAAAAAAAAAAAATATGCCGGAGTCTAATCACAAGGAAACATCAGAAAACAAAAACTGAGGGACAGCGGGCATTGTGGCACACGCTTGTAATCCCAGCATTCGGGAGGCTGAAACCGGAGGATTGCGGTTCGCGGACGGCCTCAGCTACTTAGTGAGGCCCTCTGCAACTCAGTGAGACCTTGTTTCAAAATAAAGAATAAAAATAAGGCAGGCGATGTGGCTCGGAGGCCAAATGTTCCTGGGTTCTATCCCCAGACCTGCAAAACAAAACAAAACAACAACAACAACAACAACAAAAAAAAACTGGGACAATCTACAAAATGACAGGTGTGAAACATTCTAGAATATGGAGGTCATGAATAGACCGATGTCTGCTCCAGAAAAAGACACAGACTGAAGATACATTAGAGGACAAAATCTGTCCATGTTGGTAAAATTAGAAAAAAAAATGAATGATGCATCTGGATGAAGTATACAGGGGGTTTTTATGGTTTTCTGTTTTTGTTTTTGTTCTAGTACCATTCTTGTAACTTCTTGTTAGGTTTAACACTTGTTGAATAAAAAACATATTTTAAAAATTCAATAATTTTCTTTTTGACCTTGGGCAAATCATTGAGCCTCTCTGAGTTTGATTTTAGTCTTATAAAACTGGGGTAAAATTCAACAGTTTTGTTTGGATGGTAAATGAGATAGTATATAGAGAAACACCTGGCATTTATTAGATGATCAATAAATACTAATTTCTCAAGATCAGTGTCCATAAATGTAGCCTTAGAGGCCCCAAGACTTTTCTAAACTAATTTTTGTGGTTTTGCTTATAGATCTTCCATGTTCATTGATAGGTAGAATAAATATAATCAAAATGGTCATACTTCCAAAAGTGATCTACAGATTCAACGCAATACTCATTACATTATCAACATCATTCCTCACAGATATAGAAAAATTGGTTCTTAAATTCCTTTGGAACAACTAAAAACCCAGAATAGCCAAAGTAGTTCTCAGCAACAAAAACCATGCAGGAAGAATTACAATACCTGACTTTAAATTATATTACAAAGCCATAGTAATAAAAACATCATGGTCTGGCACAAAAGCAGATATATAAATCAATGGAGCAGAATAGAAGACTCAAAATCAAATCCATGCACTTACAGCCAATTGATTTTTGACAAAGGGGCCAAAAACATACACTGGAAAAAAGATAGTCTGTTCAACAAATGGTATTGGCAAAACTGGTTAACCACATGCAGAAAACTGGAAATTAATCCCACTTTCTCACCCTGCACAAGAGTCAATTCAAAATGGATCAAAGACTTGGAAATTAGACCAGAGACCTTGAGGCTCCCTGAAGAGGGCATAGGTCCAACATTGCAACACATAGGCACAGACAAAAACTTTCTCAACAAGACCCCAAAGGCACAAGAAACTAAAAGGCAAATCAATTCATGGGATTGCATGAAAATGAAGAGCTTCTGTTCAGCAAAGGAAACTGTCAAGAACCTCAATCAAGAGCCCACAGAATGGGAGAAGATTTTTGCCACCTACTCCTCCGAGTCCTGCTAACACTCGATCTCTATTGCCACAAAATCAGCGCTTTTCATAACCAGAAAACACTATCAGCAGAGAAATAAAAAATGTAAACACAAGGGACAGAGAAGAAGACTAGAAGATGGAAAGATGTTAAGTGAGATCAGCCAAGCACAGAAGGAGAAGGTACATATGTTTCCTCTAATATGCCCAAACTAGAGAACACAGAGGATACCAGTGGGACTCCAGCAAATTTTGAATGGAAAGATAGGAGAGGAGGAAGGCTGAATTTGATTAATGAGGGTCTACATCCGAATATGTGTAAAATTATGAATATGGCATGGTTACCCTGGACAATCATTGGTGGGAGGGGGGAAGGAAAAACGGGGGTGGGGGGGAGAGGGCACCAAGTATAGTTTAAATGTACACCATTTATGTTCAATAAAAAATTGTATTAAAAATCAAATCATGAGAATTCAAACCATAAAAAATAAAATAAAAATAAAAGTTACCTCTCAATAATCAAACTGAATATAAATGGCCTCAATTCCCCAATAAAAAGACATAAAATGGCAAAATGGATTAAAAACCAGAATCCATCCATCTGCTGCTTACAAGAAACACACTTTACAAGTAAAGATAGTAACAAACTCAAGGTAAAGGGCTAGAGCAAGGTAATTCATGTTAAGTAGCCATCCTAACAAATGTGAAGTAGTATTTCACTATAGTTTTTATTTGTATTTCCTTAATGATTAGTTATATTATGATAAAGATGAGTGATATTCATGTGTTTATTGGTCATGTAAAAATCTTTGGAGATTCACTATTTTAGTCTTTTATCTATTTCTAAATTGTATTGTTTGCTTTTATTGTTGCCAATTTTTAGGATTTATATTTGGAATATTAATATACGTTCAGATATAGCATTTGGAAATATTTTAACCCATTCTATCAGTAACTTTTAATTCTGTTTACATTGTCTTTGGATGTACAATATTTTTCTATTTTTATGAATTTTGTTTATTCTTTTGTTGCCTGTGCCTTTGGAATCATATCTAAGAAATCACTGCCAATTTCAATGTTGTGAAGTTTTATGACCCTGGTTTTCTTCTAAAAGTTTATAGTCGCCGGGCGTGGTGGCCCACGTTTGTAACCCCCGCGCTTGGGAGGCAGAGACAGGAGGATCGCGCAGGTTCGAAGCCAGCCGCTCTGGCTTATGAGACCCTGTTTCCAAATAAAAGTATAAAATAGGTCTGGGAGTGTAGCCCGAAGGTAGAAGGGTTTCCAGGAACCCCAGTACCACCAAAACCAACCAACCAACCAAATAAATAAATAAATAAATAAATAAAAAGTTTATAGTCTTAAGATTTACATTTAGGTCTTTTATCTATTTTGAGTTAATATTTGTATATGGTGTTAGGTAAGGGCCCAATTTTATTCTTTTTCATGTAGTTATTATTTTTCAACAATATGTAGTGTAAATATTATTATTTCCTTCACCAAATGTTCTTGGGAACCTTGTCAAAAATAACTTGACCATATATGGAAGAGAAAAAAAACCAAATAGATCAAAGTTAATCAGGAAACCAAGCATGGGAAGGAGGGAGGGAGAGGAAAGGGTTAGAGATAGGGTAGGGGCTGATTGGGTGATGTGTGCGTGTATATCTCCACAAGATTTTTATCTCATTAAGATGTATGACTACAATGCACCAATAAAAATGTATTTAAAAGAAAGAAATTCAGCACTAAAAAAACAAATGATTCAATCAAACTATGGGCAAGTGAACTAAATAGACACTTCACAATGGTTTTGTTTATAGTAAAAATTAATATAATCTTATTGACATGGTCATAGTTAATTGAGGAATTTCAGTGTCCATGTTTATAATTGCTTTTGCAATTTCAGTACCCACATTTACAATCACATTTGTAATTCCTTACCAACCAGTCTTACTTTGGTTGTCACAAGATAATAAGAAAAAGAAGAAATGAACTCTATAAGTAATTTATGAATTTACACCAAACAAATGCTGGAAAATTCGGCACCCTTGCACAAATATGAAAAAGGTATACCTTTCCTCTGACTTTAAGACAAGTTGCCCTGTTATATGCAATAAATACATCAAATGGGTAAGTTGTATATTGCATAAAGGTGATAAATATTATGGAAAGAAAAGAAAAAATAAAGGTAGAGTAGGTTAAGGGGATTTGGTAGGACTAGATAGATCAGGTTGGGTCGCCAAGTTGCAGTACTTACTATGTTGACCAGCATTGGACCCATTAAGATGGTGACATCTGAGCAAAGAATAGATAGATGTGGGAAGATACCTAGAAAAGCAGATGTCCAGAGGAAGAGGATTTGAAAAGAAGACAGCCAAGTCACTGAGGTGCACGTTTGTAATCCCAGCCTTGAGGAGGCTAAGACAAGGGAATCTCAGTTCACAGATAGCCTCAGCCACTTAGTGAGGCCCTCTGCAACTTAGTGGGATCTTATTGCAAAATAAAGAATAAAAAATAGAGCTGGAGGTGTAGCTCAGTAGTAGAATGCCCCTGGGTTCCATCCCCAGTACTCAAAAAAAAAAAAAAAAAAAAGAAGGATCCAAGTGACAAAGGTACAAAGGTAGAAGCAAGATGACCTACCAGGAGGCTGTGTGTGTGTGTGTGTGTGTGTGTGTGTGTGTGTGTGTGTGTGTGTGTGGTGGTATTGGGGTTCCTGGAAGCCCTTCTACCTCCGGACTACACTCCCAGACCTATTTTATATTTTTATTTGGAAACAGGGTCTCTTCAGCCAGCGCGGCTGACTTGGAACCTGCGCGATCCCTCTGTCTCCACTTCCCAAGCGCAGGGATTACAAGTGTGCGCCACCATGCCTGGCCAGGAGGCTTTTTTATTGGTCCAGGTGAGAGATGGCTTAGGTAAAGGTGGTAACCAATGGTGGTGCTAGGAAATGGTAAGATTCTGGTTCTATTCTGAAGGTAGAGCCAGTTGCCTTTGCTAGGATTAGATAAGGATGTGACAGAGGGAAGAGTGGACGATGACTCCAACACTGTTGGCCTGGATGGTTGTAAGACGGATTTTCCATCTTCCCTGAAAGAGAAGAGCAGTATTGGAAGGAATATACTGAGTTCAGGATATTTATTAGATATTCAAAAGAAATATATATATATATTTATATATTTATTTATATATTTATATATTTTATATATATATATATATATATATATATATATATATACCTAGCCCATCACTTAACTCATATCTGTCCCACCTGCCCCTACGGACCTGTGAGCATGAGAAAGAAAAACGAAGACAGGAGGACCGTAGGTTCAAGGCCAGTCTCAGCAGCTTGGTAAAACCCCATCTCAGAATAAAAATGGTGATGTAGCTTGAAGGTAGAATGCCCCGGGTTCAATCCTAAGCACCCAAATCAAAATAAAACAAAACAGAAATAGAAAGGAAAGCTTTTTGCAACGACACTCAGTTTCAACTTAAGACAATAATAAGCCTACCATCGTATTGCTCTAAACCATTGAACTTGTCATCTACATCACTGTAGCAATGGCTAACTATTCTAATCACACAAAAGTCTTCCCAGATACTTATAAAACCCAAAGAGAGCTGGGCGTGGTGGCACAAGCTTGTAATCCCAGCACTTGGGAGGCTGAGACAGAAGGATCACACAGGTTCAAAGCCAGCTTCAGCTACTTAGTGAGGCTCTCAGCAACTCAGTGAGACCCTGTTTCCAAATATATTATAAAATAGGGCTGGGGGTGTAGCCTGGAAGTAGAAAGCCCCTGGATTCCAACCCCTAGTACTACAAAAAAAAAAAAAAAGGAGAGACTCCTCTCTAGGATCAGAACTGCCTTCGTTTGGTTAGATGAATGATGTGACATGTCTTGCACTGCATTATGTGGCAAAGATTCTTTCCCGTTTGTGTGTGTTATGTATGTGCATGTTAATATTTTTTATTGATGTGCACAGTCAGGCTCTGTAATCATTGGATTAGATGACTTCTAAGGTTTCTTCCAAGTCTAAGTGTTAAGATTTTGTCTAATCTGGCCAATGGCATTTGTTTAGGGCTTCACATGTTTGTAGCTCCTTCATCCTGGCAGCTTCTGCTTCAAGTTAAGTGGAGGTCACCCTCTGTCCCTCTGCCTCAGCGTCATTATTTCTGAGGTGCTAAGACCTCCACCTTTTCAGAGGCGTAGCTTACATCTTTAAAATATGAGGGAGGGGTGGGAGAGTGGAGCTGGAGTGAGAAATGGCAGGAGTGACCACACAGTGTGGGGAGGGGCGGGAGAGACAGTGGGTGCTGGAGGATGCCTGTTCCTGGATCGCACAGCTACCCTCAAAAATCCTTTTGGGTAGGGATCTAGCAATAGGGCAAGATTCAGTAAATAGCCCAAATGTAGTAATAAAAGTACCATACTGGAAAAATAGATAGATATTCACAATTGGCAGTTAACAGACTTGCCATTTGAATAGAGAGTCTATGATAGAGAAAAAAATGAAAGCTATGTGGAATATTTGGAAATCTCATGCTCTTAAATGACCCACTGACATCTTAAAAATTCCTAGACAGGGTCCAGCCTTATGTGTAGGTGGATATTGGGAGAATACCACAACCAACAAACACACAGACACTCTAACTTCTAAGGATCATACAAAATTAACAGAGTATACATTTTACCTTTAGGGGAACTCCTGAATACTTTCAGAACTGTGCTTTACCTTAAGGTGTCAGTAAAAAAAAAAAAAAGTAAATCAGGATTCATAACAACCCCGCAAGAATTCTTTCTTTCCCAAGAGATTAAAGTTTACTAGATCAGAAAGGAATTTTTCTTTATCTATAGAGATTATGGATCAGAAAGGAATTTCTTTGTCTATAGAGATAATAGAAGCTTTTCTTTTGTTATTTCTCTTCTGGAAGATTGATTTATTTCTATTTTATTCTTACTGATCTATCTCATCCTACACCAAAGATATTGAAGTGAGCTTTGGATATGCCACAGACCATGTTTCATTGTACTACTATATTCAGACAATGTTTTCAAAGTACTGTAATAAAAGCATTAGGATCCCTTAAGCGATGCTAACTTTTCTTGAACATCTTGAGACTGTTATTTTTTCTTTAGTAACCTTTAATTCTAGCTCAAAGGGCATGGGTGAATTGTGTACATGAGTGAATGCATGCACGTGTGTGTGTGTATGTGAGTGTGTGTTCAAGCACCTATGTTAGAAACACACACACACACACACACACACACACACACACACCCTTCAAAAATGTACCTGATAATTAAAGTCACTCTGGAAGACCATATGTTAATACATTTTGGGGCATTTATTTAAAAAGTTTTTATGTGGTGCTAAGGATTGAACCCAGGAGCATTCTACCTCCAAGCTACATCCCCAGCTTAATTTTTTTTAATTTTATTTTTTATTTTTTGGTGGTACTGGGGTTCTTGGAAACCCTTCTACCTCTGGGCTACACTTTCAGACCTATTTTATATTTTTATTTGGAAACAGGGTCTCTTAAGCCAGTGAGGTTGGCTTCGAACCTGTGTGATCCACCTGTCTCCGCCTCCCAAGTGCGGGGATTACAAGTGTGCGCCACCATGCCCGGCTATTTTTTTTTTTTTTAAACAGGGTCTCACTAAGTTGTGGAGGGCCTTACTCAGTATCTGAGGCTGGCCACCAACTTGTGATCCTCATGTCTCAGCCTCCTAAGTACTAGGATTACAACTGTGCATTATGTTCATCAAAAAATGTTGTTGTTGTTGTGGCACTGAGGATGGAAACCAGGGGCTTTCTACCTCTGAGCAACACCCTCATCCCTATTTTTTATTTTGAAACAGGGTCTCACTAAAGTTGCAAAGGGCCTCACTAAGTAACTGAGGCTGTCTGAGAACCGTGATCCTCAGCCTCCCAAATGCTGGGATTACAAGTGTGCGCCACCATGCCTGGCTCATCAAGATGTTTTTAAAGGATCTATATATAATCTCTAAGTTCCAGAAATGTTATCTAAATAAACATATATAAATTAAGTCAATTTCATTTAAATAAAAGTATGGTACCTGCAATAGAAAGCATGTGTATTGAATTACTATTCATGTAAGGGGAACAAAGAAAAATATATCTGTATGTATATTTTATATGTATATATATTCATACACATATACATATTCACACATATGCATACCCATATGTACACACATATACACACATTCATAAAAGCATAAAATATTTCTGGGAAAATACACAGGAAGGATAGCTAGAGATGAGGTATGAAAGAAATAAACCTATTTGTGATTGTGTAGCAAAAATTAGAATGTGTGTATTTTACCTATTACGTAAAAACAAAACCCCCACAAAATAATAAGATAGAAGTCTGTATCTTAATCTCATTTTTAGTGGTCATGTAGTAGCGTACTCTACTGGCAAGAGGCTGTGCCTTAGGGTCAGACAGGCTATAATCTGGATCCACATGCTACCTGGCGACTTCTTACAGTTCCCTTAACTTCCCTGACCACCACCTCCCTTTCTGTGAGGTGGGGAAAGTGACATGATCACCTGAAAGGATTGCCCTAGGGTTCATGAAAACAATAATCAGAAAGGCACAATAGGCACTCAGAAAACCACAGCCTGCTTTGCTTCTCTGTGTCCAGAGTGATTATGAAGAGGTGGTTGAGGACAACTGTTTTTTCCCTGGGAGGTTGTAGATAACCCTTTGATGAGAAGTTCCTCCCTATGCCACAGGAACACAAAGGAAATCCATCTCCAACCAGGATCCTGGCTGGGGCACGGCCTTGGGGTGGGAATGGCAGGGAGGAGGTGGGTTTAAAGAAAAAGAAGAAAGCTAACTCTTTGTCTTGGTTCATGAAATTTCCCCATTACGTTTTACTCATATTATAGTGGATAGTAAGTCTCTAGCAGTCTTTAAACCTCATCTGCTAACACTCTGCAGGATATTAGCTTTAGCAATTAAAATCTTCCCCTTCCCCAAATACCACCACCCATAAAGCAGGGCTGTGAAAGAGAAAGCCAACCAGCCCTTCACCTGATCCAAACTGTAACTCAATGTTTGTTTAAAAGGCCTTCCTCGAGATGCTTTACTGCCATCTGCTGGAAAATTATAGGTATTATCACAGATTCCTCCATGACTTCAGATTAGACCTCCCTGGGGCCCACGCAGCCCAGAGCCTGTCCAACTTTGAGTATGATGCCCCCAAAACAAGCTTCACAACTCTGCCAAAGGCTGATGCTGCCAAAGGCTGATCCCAGGCGCTGCTAGTAAGTGGCTGTCCCTCTCGGGGAGGGGGGGGGTGCCTACCGTGAATTCTTCCCTGACTTGGTGATGTTCCTTGGTATAACTCTTGCCCATCCGTGGTACCAGATGGAACACAGCTTCCTTTCCCTACAAACTCTAGAATGGAATATCCACAGAGCCCCTTTAGACCATTCGAGAAGCCCCTATAGAAGTCCATGGCCTCCCCAGGTGAAAAAGTCTTTAAGGAGTGTGAATTCATCTTTCCATCACTGCTTGAGACAGTACCATAAATTGTGACAGCCAGGGAAGGCCTAGTGGAATGCAGCATCGCAGGCAGGCTCCGTGGATGGGAAACATATCTGACTAGGTGCCATCAAGACAAGGCAACTGGCCCTTGAAAACTCTGCCGAGGTCTAGGGTACTGGGGAAAGAAGTCCTGTGGGGCTCATCCAGCCGGCCAGCCACCTCCCCCAACCTCTCACAAAGACAGACATGAGGTTTGGCTTCATTTTTTTCAGCCCACTGATTGCTTTATTTCAAATTATCCTAACTACTTAGCATGGTAAATTAAGTCAAAACCCCCAAAAGTTTAAGGAGGATGTCATCTAATCTGATTAAAAGGAATATTCCCATCACAAGCTAGGGAGGAAATGGAAATTACTCTGAGTGCACTGCTATTAAATAATTTGCATAGACTTGCATATGCTGTACATCAGAAAAGCATATGCTCTTTACATTTAATGAAATAATTTTCCCTCCTTCTCTAAAGACTGTTAGAGTCTCTGTCCTTCCATATCTGTCTTTTCCTCTTCCCATCTGTCTCTTTTAGAATGTTAAAATTATTTCATGGGACGGGTACATAGCAAGGCACAAATTACATGAAATATGCTAATAATCTTCCTGCTGGCAGGGCTGGGAGGTCCTGAAGCTGCCCTGCCAAACTTCCCAAACGTCCTCCTTGTCAATCTCACATAATTAAAGGCTCCCTTTACAGCCCTTAAAAGCTTCAGCTTGATTCATCTGGGGCTCCCATGATGGAGTGGGGGGGGGTGATAGTTAAAACCAATTATGTGACTCTACTTTCCAAAATAATGTCTTCCTAACCCTATGGGACAGCATCTAAATCAAGATGGAACTTAAAGGGAAAATCGCCATCAAGCACATGTCATCAGCATCAGTTGAGTCTATGACACTGCCATTGTGGCTGCGCTTGTACCATAATCATCTTTGAAAGATTCTGTGCCTGCTCCGCTTTTCAAGGTCCAAACCCCTTGACGAATATTGGCTGCTGTTAAAGCATCACCCCCATTTTATCAATGGAGAAAAAGGAAGCCCAGATAGATGGACATGATGGTTTAGTGGCTAGAGGCATGGGAAGGAGGGAGGAGAGGTGGATGAAATCTATCTATTTTTGTATTCTCTATGGATAGTCTCTCTTTTTTGGGTAATATTTTAGCAGATCTCATGTTCAGTTGTAATGTAGCCAACAGAGGAATTCTAGTGAATTCCCCAACAAAATTACATTAGGATCAAATGTGATCGTTATAAACACTATCCAGATGTTGGGGATGGACTGGATATAACTCTTTAAGCCCCAAATTACAGTATAATAAATGCAAGCATGGGGATCTGCCAATACATCTGAACTTCGTGTCGGAAACCAGGTCTGACCTTAATTTAACTCTATAAGGAACTATGAGTTTCCCCACTTGTATAGTTAGGATGCATCCAAAGATCTCCAAGTGCTACGGTGTCACAGGTTTAATCAGTTACTTGAAGTGTGACCATATCAGATTCTGGAACCAAGCCAATCCTAATGCAAGCATTTTATTAACACATTTAGAAAGGAAACGGAATTGCAACTAGAAATAACTATCGAAGTTATTAAACAAACCTGCGAAATGGAAAACAATAAAATATTTAGATTACATTTGTCCTTGGTAAATCTCAGGGAGTTAAGATACTATAATAAGCACACACTAAAATTGTTTTACAATATAAACCAGGGATGCAAACTCTTACAGGCCCAGAGAGACAGATAAAATTTAGGAAAGAAAATACTTCATAATATGCGCCTGAATTTTATTTAATCAGCAGAGTTTATATAAATTAATACCTTTGTGCTATAGCTTAAGATCAGCTCTGAATATAGCACCATTACAATTCCAATAATGATAAAGAAAGATAACTATTTCAAATATCCTCGTATCAAATATAAATAATAGAAGGCATTTTGGAAAGCTGGAATCAATAGACTAACCAATTTGTTAAGTACTAAACAATAGCATGACTACTATCTGCATATTTTGTTGAATGATGTTGGAAGAAACAAAAAGTAAAAAGAAATGTCTTAAGGGGTGCCAAATATGCGTCGAGTCATCTAAGAACTGTGTGTTCTTTATCTGATCCTAATTTTGGATATGCCATACTGTAGAATGATCTCCCTCAGAAGAAACTTAAAATATAATGCCAAAGATATGAAATATACCACCTCCCAAAATTCAGAAGTTGAATCACCAATTGAAATAATAAATGTCACAAGTCAGCAATAAGTACAGCATTGCGGGTGGCTACATGGCCCTCAGCATAAAAAAAAAAAAAAGGCTTATTTGCAGCAGTTGTAAAGTACAAAAAACAAAAAGTCAGCTACCAAAATTAAGGGTGAAACCTATTGTCATGCTTATAGTCATTTGATAAGAGTATTTTTTAGAATCATTCACTTATTTGCAGAAGGAAATAAAAAAGGATCATTAACATATCCATTCTTAGAGGAAGTGTTCATCCACAGGTGAATTGATAACCAAAATGACTATTCTACAGTCAATAGAATATTGTTCAATCTTTAAAAAAACTGAAGTACCGATACATGCTACAACATGAAAACCTACATGCTACAACCTTGAAAACATGCCAGGTGAAAACAGCCAGACACAGGACAAATACGATGCGATTTCTCTTATATGAGGTTTCTAGAAGCGCATTCCAAGAAAGCAAGTAACACAGTGGTTAGTAGGGATTGAGGGAGAGGGGTGATGGGCATTATTGTTAATGCTTACCAACCTTCAAGTTGAGATGAGGAGAAAGTTCTGAAAACAGATAGTAGTGATGATCACACAATGTTGCAAATGTACTTAATGCCATTATATTGTACGATTAAAGTGAATAAAAGCTAAATGTGGTGATACTTGGTAATCCCAGTATTTAGAAGGCTGAGCCAGGAGGATCCCAGGTTTTTTTTTTTTGTTTTTTTTTTTTTTTTTTGGTGGTACTGGGGTTCCTGGAAGCCCTTCTGCCTCCGGGCTACACTTCCACGGGCAACACTCCCAGACCTATTTTATACTTTTTTTTTTTTTTTAAATGTGGAAACAGGGTCTCTTAAGCCAGCACGGCTGGCTTGAAACCTGCACGATCCTCCTGTCTCCGCCTCCCAAGCGCAGGGATTGCAAGCGTGCACCACCACGCCCGGCTAAGGATCCCAGGTTTGAGACCAGCCTCAGCAACATAGCGAGACTTTCAGCAATCCAGAGAGACCCTGTTTTTAACACAAAACAAAATTATAAAAGGGCTAGGGGTGGCCTGGCGTGGTGGCTCATGCTTGTAATCCCAGCATTTGGGAGGCTGAGACAGGAGGATTGTGGTTCGCAGGCAGCCTCAGCTACTTAGTGAGGCCCTTTGCAACTCATTGAGACCCTGTTTCAAAATAAAGAATAAAAAAAGGGATGGAGGTGTAGCTCAGAGGTAGAATGCATCCTGAGTTCAATCCCCAGTGTGTGTGTGTGTGTGTGTGTGTGTGTGATAAAGAGAGAGAGAGAGAGAGAGGAAGAGAGAGAGATAGAGATGAGAGAGAGAGAGAGAGAGAGAGAGAGAGAGAGAGAGAGAGAGAGAGAGAGAGAGAGAAAGAAAGAGAGAGAACACCTGTGGCAGTGTCTGCCCCCCGGAGCATACAGGGAAAAGAGAAGATGAGTGTGGACAGAGCAGGTCGCATAGGCAGGTTTGCTCTTGTGCTCAGGTACGTGACTATGCATAAGACATTAGGGAGTGAGGATACCTAATCATTTTAGAAATGTCTGCTCCATATAAAGGCAACAATTTAACCAGAACATAAAGCAAACCCTATATAGGCAGTCTATTCAAGACAAAGAAGGGCACCACATTTTCACTTGTCATTAGACATTAATATGATGTTAGACCTATTTTTGTACTTATAATATGGCTTGTATTTCTATGTATATCTGATAATAAAAAGAAGGTAGAACATGGGGAGTAAAGGAGGGAGATAAGAAGATGGAAAGGCACCGCCAGCACCATCATCTATAGTAAGATTACCATGTGCAAGGGCCTGGAAGTGATTTTTAGGTTTTTATTGTTGTTGTTGTTGTTGTTTTTTCAGTTCTGGAGATGGAGCCCAGGGGCATTCTGCCTCCGGTGAGACCCCTAGCCCTATTTTTTATTCTTTATTTTGAAACAGTGTCTCAGTGAATTGCAAAGGATCTCACTAAGTAGCTGAAGCTGTCCGCAAACCGTGATCCTCCTGTCTCAGCCTCCCAAATGCGGGAATTACAAGCATGTACCACCACGCTCGGCTTCCTGGAAGTGTTTTGCTTATATTTTCTTATTTATTTATTTATTTTTTACAACTAGCTATGTAGTAGGAGCCCTAATTACCCACAAATTTCTTTCTTTTTTTTTTTTTTTTTTGGTGGTACTGGGGTTCCTGGAAGCCCTTCTACCTCGGGGCTACACTCCCAGACCTATTTTTACATTTTTATATTTGGAAACAGGGTCTCCTAAGCCAACGCGCACGGCTGGCTTCGAACCTGCGCGATCCTCCTGTCTCTGCCTCCCAAGCGCGGGGATTACAAGCGTGCATCACCACGCCCGGCCCACATATTTCTGATGCTGAAACAGAGTGGTCAGGTCTCTCCCAGCAAGTAAAAGACAGGAGCCAGGCAGGAGATCCTGTTTCAAAGAGCGGTGATCCCCAAATGGGATGCTTTTCCCCAACAAAGAGCTAAAAAGACATTGTATTTAAAGTTGTAAGAGTAAACATCATATTTAAAGGTGTGGTGGAGCACAGTTGTAATCCCAATACTTGAGAGACTGTGACAGGAGGATCGCAGGTTCAAGGCCAGCATCAGCAACTTATTGAGGCCATCAGCAACTTAGTGAAACCCTGTTTCAAAATAAAAAATAAAATAGGACTGAGGTGTATCTCCAAAGTAAATGTCCCTAGTTCAATCTCCAGTATGAAGAAAGAAGAGAAGAAAGAGGAGGAGGAGGAGGAGGAGGAGGAGGAGGAGGAGGAGGAGGAGGAGGAGGAGGAGGAAGAGGAGAAGTTGTGAGAATAAACAAAGTTGGCAAAGGTAAGTGATAAGTAAAATAAAAAATTAAATGCGAGTAAAATAAAAATAATGTGCGTACGGCGGAGTGTGAAAAACACGAGAGAGGTCCGGTACACGTGGCATGTAAAGTTTTAATGGCACGGCTCTCCCGGGGATCAGGGCGAGGCACCATGGGGCTCGCGCGCCTGTCCGAAGCTAGAGGACGCGGGCTCTCCTTTTAAAGGCATGCATCTCGCGAGATGAGGGTTTACTCGCGGGAATGCCCAATTCTCGCGGGGGTTTCAGCCCCTCCCTTGCCCTGCAGAGGTCATGTGACACAAAGTCACATGAGTGCAGGACCCAACTTAACATTCCGGCCTTTTGATGGTAGGGATAATGGATGACGTTGGACCCTCTAGCTTCTTCCTGCTGTCAAGGGGCGTCGTCAGGGGCCCCAGGCCGGGAGGAGTCGGGAGTTCAGTCCCCCAGAAGGGGGTGCAGGTGGGTGCATAGCTGCAGTGCGAATTGGAGGTTACCCTGGACAGCTTAGTGATGTGCGCTTGAGGAGGCTTGAACAGGCAAGGGCTATTAAAGAAAAAAACAAATCATGAGATTGAGCAGGCGACCAAAAAGGAGACTGGTTTACTCAGTACCTGGAGAGCTACCCTGAGCTGGCAAAGAGGATGGAGGTTGAGGGATCCAGGAGCCATCAGTCTTCAGCCAGGCTGAGTAGGGCCAGCGGCGGGGCCTGGTCTGGAAAGGTGCTCCCCCTGTGTTGAGGCACCTGGGGCCCACCCTTTTCCAAGGGCACTGTTCCAGTGGCCCTCCTGGCCACACACGGAGCAGTCTGATTGGTGGGCGTGGCTTTGCCCCACTTGAGGCAGGTTCCTGGAGGTAGTTGTTGTTGCAGTCCTCCACACCTAGGTGGCGCTCCAGAGGGCTGAGCCGCCACCGCCAGCTGAAGGGCAGCTACCAGGGATCTGCTTTTTGGCAAAGTCGGAGTGTACACTCCATTTCCGCCTGTTTCTCTCTGGAATTAAAGCTTAGATGCCATGTTAAGGTTCTGTCAGCTGTGACGGACCTATACTCACAAAGAGCGCGTCCTGGGGCTGGTGTCCAGCAAGAATGGCAATGCAGACTCCCCACGGGCAGAGGGTGTCGCCCCAGCCCCGGCGTTTCCCACAGCACCTAGGGCGCGCCCGAGCGGGCCGCCCAGCAAAATTGCAGTCTGGCACGGGCCAAGATGGTGACTGTGACATCACCAGGCAGTGACTACGCGCCATCACAAAATGGCAGCTGGCGGGAAAATAAATGGAAGCTGATGGGGGAGAGCATTTGGAAGGATACCAGACCGCTTATAAAAGTTCCTAACTATTCCTGGGCCACCGCAACCTATTTCCCAACTCGTATCAAGGCAGACAGGCTCTCAGGGCATCTGCTAGTATAAAGGTTCGACTCCCCATAATTGGTTCGCGGGCGGAAACGAAGAACAGGAAATGGGCGTCCCCGATTTCCCTGCTCAATCGTTCGGAAACAGAGGTTAAGAGATAGGGAAGAACGTCTTCATTCCTTCTCAAAACCGGAGGATGACCTGGTCATCCGCAGCGTGGTCCCAGTGGACCGGGGGACAATGGGTCACCAAGCGCTTGGATTTTTAGGTCCCAGTGGACCGGGAGACCCAAGTCCGGAACCCGCTAACCAAGGGAAGGAGGCAGTTTACCGGAGTGAAGTGTTGCCAGCCAGCGCTGGCTTCGACAGAAGCGCTGAGAAGCTGCTGGGAGCGTGGTGGAGCCGGGGCGCGTGGATGCCGGTGGCTGGTGTGGATGGCACTGGCGGCTGGCGCAGGTGGGATCAGTGGGGGTGCGCAGGCAGCATGGCTTGCCGGGCCCGCGGCGTGGAGACAAAATGGCTTCCAGGCACACGCCAGACGCTGAGGCTGGGCCCCGAGGAGCACCGCCAGTGAGCCTGGCTCGGGGCGGGTGGGGCAAACCGGCCAGAGGTCCCGGCGGTGACCGGAGAACCAAGCTGGAACGGTGCTTTAGGAGGTACAAGCGGCAGGCAGAGGTCCTGGCCCGCGCAGGTGGTTGGCAGGCAGAGCAAATGCCAAGCTGCCTGGCTCGGGCCAGAAAGATGGCCGCCGACTCCTAGGATTGGTTAGGAGTGGAAAGGGGGAGGGATTAAAGATTGTGAGGCCTCCAGTGAGGCCATGAGGTGGGAGGGGTTAAAGATGGCGAGGCCTCCAGTGAGGCCATGAGGTGGGAGGGGTTAAGGATGGCGAGGCCTCCAGTGAGGCCATGAGGTGGGAGGGGTTAAGGATGGAGAGGCCTCCAGTGAGGCCATGAGGTGGGAGGGGTTAAGGATGGCGAGGCCTCCAGTGAGGCCATGAGGTGGGAGGGGTTAAGGATGGCGAAGCCTCCAGTGAGGCCATGAGGTGGGAGGGGTTAAGGATGGCGAGGCCTCCAGTGAGGCCATGAGGTGGGAGGGGTTAAGGATGGCGAGGCCTCCAGTGAGGCCATGAGGTGGGAGGGGTTAAGGATGGCGAGGCCTCCAGTGAGGCCATGAGGTGGGAGGGGTTAAGGATGGCGAGGCCTCCAGTGAGGCCATGAGGTGGGAGAGGTTAAAGATGGTGGGGCCAAGATGGCGGCCCCCCAGTGATTCCACATGTGCAAGATGGCGGGCCAAAGCTGGCGACCCCCCCCCCCCCAGTAATCCCATGTGGCTGCTTACCGGAATGGCCAGGCCCAGGCAGCAGGGGTGGGCAGGCACAGGGTGAAGGGCGCCAGGGCGCGAGTCCGAGTGGAGGAACCAGCTGGAGCGCGGGCTGGACTTGGCGGGCTGGGGGCTGTTTAGCAGAGTGGCGGCCGCCTAGATGGAGGAGGCAGGCGGCCCCGGCAGGCGGGTCTAAGCAACGCCAGGCGCGGAGAAGACATAGGTGCGCGGTGTGGCGCAGTCCGCGGGCGGCGCGGTCCCATTCCAGCGGCGGGCGGCGTGGGCAGGCGGGAACGGCGGTTTTAGGAGGTCCAAGCGGCAGGCAGAGGTCCTGGCCCGTGCAGGAGGTAGTCCACGCAGGCACGGGGCGGCAGCGGCGGCAGTGGTGGGAGCAACGCCTGCAAGCGGAGCGCTGGTGTGGGACCTCGCAGTCAGCTGCTGGCGGGTCGGAGAGTCCGGGGCTCAAAAAGAGAGTAAAAATAAAAAGAGAAAACAGAAAAAAAAAAAAAAAGGAAAAAAAATGGGGAGGGACCCAAGAGTTCTCCCGGTTCGGCACCAAATGATAAGTAAAATAAAAAATTAAATGCGAGTAAAATAAAAATAATGTGCGTACGGCGGAGTGTGAAAAACACGAGAGAGGTCCGGTACACGTGGCATGTAAAGTTTTAATGGCACGGCTCTCCCGGGGATCAGGGCGAGGCACCATGGGGCTCGCGCGCCTGTCCGAAGCTAGAGGACGCGGGCTCTCCTTTTAAAGGCATGCATCTCGCGAGATGAGGGTTTACTCGCGGGAATGCCCAATTCTCGCGGGGGTTTCAGCCCCTCCCTTGCCCTGCAGAGGTCATGTGACACAAAGTCACATGAGTGCAGGACCCAACTTAACAGTAAGCATCTACGAAAAGGAGCCAATGAGGTCCAAAGAGCATCTTATGTCCATCCTCAAGTGGAAAACAAAGGAGTTTTTTGGGTGGAAACTGAGTTGCACAGAGAGGCGAAGGAAGAGATCACCAGGCCAGAGGAAAAGAAGCTTTCAAAGAATTCAATTCTATCAGGTGCTGTGGCAATTAGAAACAACCCCTAAACCTCAGGGCTTTAAAAAAACAGATCTAATTCTTGCTGGAGATACATTTCCGTTATTGGTTGACGAGGACATCATCCCCACCTAGATGCTCTGCCCCCAGGACCCAGCACCTGAGCAAAGACCACCTGCAGCATGGCCGTCACTGTGGGAGAGGACAGGACAGGGCTGAGGAGGGCCCAGCTCGCAAAAGACTCTGCTCCTGAGGGTACACGCCACTTCCACATGTCACCTTGGTCTAAGTTAGTCATGTGGCCACATCCAAATGCAGGGGGTTGGGGAATGTAATCCTAGCATGGGCCAGAAAGGAATCAGAAATATTTGGCAGACAGCACTAATAACTACCACACACACTACCCTCAGGAGTAATCTCAGTAACAATAACGTTTACATAGCACCGCACAGATTAAAAACATTTCTTACATATATTATCTCACGAGAGCCTCACAAATCAAGGTCTGTGTTATTATTTCCATTTTAAAGCTGAGGAAACAGGTTCAAAGAAATTAAGTTACTTGCCCAAGGTCATGTATTAGTAAGTGGAAGGACTGGGATTTGAACCCTAGTTTCCTGACACCTAGACCAGTCCAGGGCTATTTCCTGGATGCCTCCAGGCAGGCAGATTGGGGCTGATGCCAGATCATGGTGGTTGACAAATCATTTGGAAGTGAAGAAATGGAAGGAGGGACACTAAGAAGCTTAGATCTGATCTTTCCTAGCAGGAGACTGACAGATTATAAAGGAATGTTTTGAAAAGCTTTCTTTACAGTCCTTCAAGGGTGCCCCAGAAAGCATTCACACACTCCTGGAAGGAGTCATAATGGTTTCAGCCTTTTGGCAAATCAGCTTGGCAACCTGGATCAGAAGCTTCTTAAGGAAAGTTCATCTTCTTTTAGAACACTTCCACAGGAATATGACCAGATAAGGATTAGGCTTACATGCTGGGTCATTAATATTACAGAGAAGTATTTTAATAGCAAACAAAACCAAAACCAACTCTTGAGGAGAGCTAACATGCCTGAAGGGAAAATAAGAAAATGTATGGTTTCTCCACGAGACAGACTATGAGGCAACGTTTCAAACAACACTTTTAAAGAATTCCCAGTGGCATGAGGAAAATCATCCTGCAGTGAAGTTAAGAAAGCAGGATATAAAATTATACAGTCTTAAAACAATTATGAAAATGTACACACAACTACACATCCTCTGGGAGGCTGGATTATGAATGATTGTATTTCATTTGGACTTCCTGAGTTTTTAAGTTTTCTAGTGTACAGGCGTTGCTTTGATGAGAAAAAGTAATAAAAGTTATAAAAGAAAAGGCAACTGGCAACCACACAGGATGAAACAGAAAGAAGAACGTGGAGGGGAAAATCTGGTCTTTTATTGGGGGGCATAGGAGAAGAAGGGAGGTTCTTTATTGTTATTTTATTAATTTGGGGATATACTGTCTGTGAGCAGAGGCACAGCCACTATTGGGAAAGCCTTGGTTATGCATTACAGCCAAAATAGACCAGCAGAACAAATCAGTAGTCAAGTACCATAGTTTTATTCAGCAGACTCTTTTTATAGAAAATAATAAAATTAATTTTGACATTAGTCAGAATGTTACTGTTTTTGTGACTAGTTGTCACAAATTTATGGTTTAGAAAAAGATTGGTCTGAGCGACCTGACCCCCTGGACTCTCGCACGAACTACTAATATCCTGGGGAAATTGGTCTCCATTTCCTCATCTGTTAAAAGGCACAGGGTTAAAGTAGGTGATCTCGACAACATTTTCAAGCCTTAAATGCTATGACTATTTTAATCCATATTAATTTCATGCTAATGAAACCAACCTGTAAGGGCATTTGTGTAAAACATTTTCAGCTAGACCACCCACCAAATCAAACTATACTGGAATGCCGTTACATGTGCCAGTCCTCGAGGTGCCATATTAAATTAAAGCAGAGTCCTTTCTCTGGCATTTCATGTTTTTAAAGATGGTTTGTGAACTTCTAGGGAAAGTTGCATATGAAATTTGTGAAAAGCTTTATAATAAAACCATCTTTTTGTTTTGTTTTGAATCTAAAGACTAAAAGGAGCCGATTGGAGGTGGCAGGTGGGGAGCACATTTAAGCACACAAACACACCACAAATGACAACATTTTGGTGCCATTTCCTTGCTTGGGTACTCAGTAAGGCTGAGCTTAATTTTTTTTTTCCTTTTAGATGAAATTGCCCTTAAGTAAGACATCTGGGAAGAATGCTTCCAAATTTAAGATGCAGCAGGTTGAAAATATAAAATAGGTCCTATTCATCTGAATTTCCAAATAAAGACAAAACCTTCAGATGGGCCTGGAGGCACACTCCTGCAATCCCAGTGCTTGGGAGGCCGAGACAGGACGATTGCAAGCTTGAAGCCAACCTTGGCAACTTAGGAAGGCCCTCAGCAACTTCTCAAGACTGTGTTTCAAGAATCAAAGAATAAAAAGGGCTGGGGTTGAGGACGCACGCTTGTAATCCCAGTACTTGGGAGGTTGAGAGAGAAAGATTGAAGTTTGCAGCCAGCCTCAGCTACTTAGTGAGGCCCTTTGCAACTTAATGAGAACCCATTTCAAAACAAATAATAAAAAGTAGGGCTGGAGGAGGTGTACCTCAGAGGTAGAATGACCCTGGGTTCAATCACCAGTACTGAAAAAAAATGTTAAAAGGGCCGAGAGTATAGCTTAGAGGTAAAATCCCCAGTAACTTACACACACCCACCCCCAAATACGAAGGTCTCTGTCCCAACTACTCAGCTCTGTTTTTTGTTTTTTTTTGTTGTTGTTGTTTGGTTTTTTGCTTTTGTTTTTGTTTTTGCTTTTTGTAGTCCTGGGGGTGGAATCTGTGGGACATTCTACCTTCAAGCTATACCTCCAGTCCTATTTTTTACTCTTTATTTTGAATCAAGGTCTCACTGAGTTGCAAAGGACCTCACTAAGCTGAGGCTGGCCATGAACTGTGATCCTCCTGTCTCAGCCTCCCAAATGCTGGGATTACAAGTGTGCCACCACGCCCGCCTCAGCTCTGTTTTTGTAGTACAAATGTAACCATGTACAATATGTGAACAAGTGTGACTGTGTGCCAATAAAACTTTCTTTGCAAAAACAGACTTCCAGCTGTTTGCGTATTCCTGTTGTTAAGCATACATTCTCTTCAGAGTGTGTCCAGTTAATGTTAGGAAATGAGGGTGAAGAGAAGAAGAAGGAAACCCCAGAGTGGAAAGACTGAGAGGGAAGGGGAAGAGCAAGTCAGGAGGATGAGAGAGAATGTGAGGAGGGTGGTAACTTGAGACCAAGGAAGAAATTAAGGTAATACTCAGAAGATGCTAGTGCAGAAAAGGAGACAAAGCCAGGTGGAGAATGAGAGAAAAACAAGGTGATGAGGAGAAATAGCACAGAAGCAGGAAACCTATTTCTCTCATTATCATTTGACCACGGAGGAAAATGCTAAGCAAAGTAATGTTATATTCCTAGGTGATGGGATGTGTGCATGTATAAATGTACCGCTTTCAGACTCACAATGATATATAATTACAAGGCACTAATACAGCTATTTAATAAAAAGCTAAGTTACCTGGGCATGGTGGCGCACGCTTGTAATCCCAGTTCTTAGGAGGCTGAGACAGGAGGATCGCACAGGTTCGAAGCCAGCCTCAGCTACTTAGTGATACTCTCAACAAGTTAGTGAGACCCTGCTTCTAAATAAAATATAAAATAGGTCTGGGAGTGTAGCTCTGAGATAGAATGCCCCTGGGTTCCACACCCAGTATCTCACACACACACACACACACACACACACACACACACAAATAAAGCTTAGTTATTTGTATACAACATGTCTAACTAAATTGGATGTTTAAAAAGTGTTTTTACTCATAGGTTTAAACATTCATTTGAAAACAAAACCAAAGCCTGGCATGATGGAGGAGGCTTGTAATCCCAGTACTTGGGAGGCTCAGACAGGAGGACCTCGGGTTTGTTGACAGCCTCAGCTACTTAGTGAGGCCCTCTGCAACTTAGTGAGATCCTGTTTCAAACCAAGGAATAAAAAATAAGGCTGGAGGTATAACTTGGAGGTAGATTGCTCCTGGGTTCCATCCTTAGTACTCAAAAAAAAAAAAAAAGCAATGTAAGAAAAACAGACTGATGGAGAAAGACTAAAAGTAAAGAGATGCAAAGTTAAAGGAGGTGGAAAGAGAGTTGCTAAATGGGGACAGAAGCTGGGCAATGGTACCTTCAGGTAAGACACAGGGAGACATCCACTTTTTCCTGTTTTTTCAGTCTCTGCCTTCTAGATTTCCAAGTGTCAAGTCAGTCTGCAAACCTTTGGTTTTTCTGGAGATTACTGGGTCAGAACAGTCAGCCGAAACATAAGCAACAATGACATGGTGGTCAGCCATACCCATTTCCCAGCTCTTCACTCCTCCCAAGCAAGTGGTCTTAGCCTGCAAACCACTTGCCCTCCCTGACACGCAGATGTCCTTTCCTCTACTGTGAGCACAATTTGTGCACTGGTCTTAAAGAACAAGGATGGACCAGTGTTTTCCTCCACTGGCTACACCTTAGCATTTTCTCTCAATTAAGAATTATAGCCAGGCGTGGAGGAGCACGCTTGTAATCCCCGCGCTTGGGAGGCGGAGACAGGAGGATCGTGCAGGTTCAAAGCCAGCCGCGCTGGCTTAAGAGACCCTGTTTCCAAATAAAAATATTTTTTAAAAATGGGTCTGGGAGTGTTGCCCGGAGGTAGAAGGGTTTCCAGGAACCCCAGTACCACAAAATAAATAAATAAATAATTTTTTTAAAATTATAGGCAAGGATCTCCAGACCTGGGAGTCCTTCAGCACAGTGGTCCTAAGGACTGAAATCTCCTCTTCAGTTCTGACCTTTTAAACCTTACAACCAGAGATGTAGGTGTGAGACAAGAGAATGAAGGTCTCAGACCCTTTGGGTAGAATTCCATTTAAGCTACCTTAGCTAGATGGGGATTGATCTTTTCCTTGTCTCTTTGATTTCATTTCTCATGCTCTCTCTCTCCTCTAAAGGCAATTCAAACCCCCTTTTTCCAATCCATACAGGCTTTAAATAGTGTTCACATTCAGGAAATTCTTTACATTTAACCCCAATCTTTTCTGCTGTAGTTAAAACCTGTTTCCTCAGTGGAGATTTGGAGCAGCTGGTTCCCATTCTCTTTATGGCGACACTTCTTAGAGATTCATAGGTTTATAAAGGACATCCACACCAACCTCACCTAAGGCACATAGCTCCTTTTGAAAAGCGTTTCCCAAGAACATTCTCCTGTACATATGTTAATGACCAACTGCCTAGTTTATGGAAATCTGACTCACTGAACAGATCTCTACAGCTCAAGATAGACAACAGCCCCTTTCCAGTAACTTGAGGGGGAAAAGAGACATAAAAGGACATCACTGTGTTTTGTTTTGTTCGTTTTGTTTTGTTTCTTGGTACTGGGGATTTGAATGGGGGGGCACTGTAACTGAGAGCTCCACCCTAACCTTTTTATTATTTAAAAAATGTTAAAACAGGTCTCACTAAGTTGCTGAGAGCCTAAGTTGCTGAGGCTGGACTCTTAACTTGTGATCATCCTGTCTCAGTCTGTCAAGTATGGGGCTTATAGGCATGCACCACCGCTCTCAGCATCACTTTTAAGTATATCACATGTACTTAAATTATTAAATACCTATTTGAGGGAAAACATTGTTAATTTGAAGTATGGGGCAGAACAAAACCTCAAACTACACCTAGAGCAGAGTGCTAGGTCTAAAAAAGAAAGCACGTGAAAATGACAAATCTTTGGCCAACTGCCTACACTTCTGCTAGAGAGTATCACCTCTTTGTGGGAGCAAGGTGAGGTATTTTAGACTTTTGACAAATAGCACCCAATGCTGGTCTTGCAGTGAAATTTGTAACTGTCTTCTCCCCATCACACATCTCAAACTGTTTCTTCTCCAAAGCATTGAAAAAAACCAAAAACTGGAGCTACACAAAAGATCTTCAGCTGACTTTTAGGAGCAAACAACATATGTTCTCAAACATCTGTGCTTTTCCCAAGCTTTTTTTTTTTTTTTCCCATTATTGTCAAGAGAAAAGAAGTTTAGTGGAATGTTTCTCCACAGAGGCACAAGTCTATAATACTCCCTGTTGATTACATATAAAAGACACAAAATATTAGTTTATTAAAAGCAGCTTCAACCATTGCCACACAAAGCAGTTCTCCGATGAAACAGATTTATGAAGTAATGGCTGAAAGGTATGCACATCACAAGATCCATGACAAATGTACTTTATTACACGGATCAGAAATTCCATATGTCCTAGCAGTCTCTATACAATGATACACGACACCCAACTAAGACCACTTAAAGGGTTTTGCTGATATTGAAAACTATAAAGACACAATGTGAGAGAAAGTGTTTCATAAGATAGCATAATGCCAAGATAATTAATCACTTTAGGAAATAAAATATATTACGCATATTATAATCTTAATATGTTAGAAAGCTATGCCATCCTTTAAATTAAAGTTTGAAAGTCTTTACCCCATTTATTGTTTAAGGCAGATGTTCATAACATTTTTCTATACTTTAATTTGGTACATGATTGAAGACCAGATTTAGCATTAACAAAATTAAGGCAATTTCATGTATTTTTATTTCCATCAAAAAAAGATAACTTAAGCCTATAATCATGTAGTGTCAAATGACCTCATAGTGTAAAATAAACATGACACATTTCAAAATGGCAACTTTGTACAAGGCATTTCTTGGCTGGAAAGGATTTTAGCAGCTCTCAGGCTGAACACCAGCGTTTGAGTCCGTTCTATTATATTTCAACCAAGTGGCTGGCCAGCCCGAGTTTGATCGTGAGGGTATCAATCCTAATTCATCCCATTTCATCTCCCAGCTTCTTGGTTGCAAGGATCCTTTACAAATTAAATCAGTTTGTCTCTAACTTCCTATCATAGTTATTCATTATATACTTGGGACAGCCTTGCTCACTACTTAATAGTTATATAACTTTGAACATTACCTCTTCAAATCATCCCTTACTGGAAACTCGGAATAAGAGTATTGTTCCCACAGCATTGTTTTATAGATTCAACAATATATGTAAACCATTTAGCAATATACATTCTCCATATGTGGGCGTGTGTCACTTTTACTACTACCAAATGAGTCTTATTTAACATCACATTGTATTTTCTCCTTGCTCTAAAATAGGTGCAAAAGACCCATGACATTCAACGCTGCAAGTTTTAGGGTTCTTTTTGAAAGCAGCCCCAAACCTGGTCCTGGTCCTCCTCACTGCCTAACAGCCCCAGGGACAGAAGGGTAGAAGTACTTTAAAGGTCAGCCCTCATCCTCAAATATATATATATATATATATATATATATATATATATATATATATTTTTTTTTTTTTAATTTGTATGTGTCTGCTGCAATAGTGTTTCTATATGCTGGTAAATACAAGAAAAAATTATATTTTGTGCCTAGCACAAATTTGAATCACTCTGCCATGTGGCATCTGAAGTTAATCACGTAGCTAGTAAGACTGGTCAACAGCCTGTCTGCATTTCAATATTCAATGTCTGTATTTATAGATTTGGCAATTCCTTCTAGTCACTTTAGAACCCTCTAATTTTTGTTTCATAGCTAGAACATCACTAGCTTAAACTATATACCATCATCATCCCTCACTGTTACCACTAGGTCATTTTAGATATTTGAATCAAGTTGTTTATAGACAGGTAATTTTTCTTCTCCAATTCCTAAAAAGCATGTCCTAGATATATGAATCCAAACTTTGAAAACATCCAAATTCCTTCATAAGCAAAAATATATTGCTGCAGATTTTTACATAGCATGTGAAGTAGTGGGAAAAGACACACTTCTACATTAATGTGACAGCAAAATTAAAAAATGTGGCCAAACCCACTACTTGATTCTACCTTAAAGCTCCAACTGCAGGTCACAGTTCTCCATCAGTAGCTTCAGCACTAATGATTTCAGCCTGTATCTTTTGCTTTTAGATAGGCCAACTCAGTCCTAAGTGCTGCCTCAGAAATCCAGGTTCTACAAATCATTTCTCTACTAAAACCTGCTATTCATCTCATCCTAAATGACCCCAAGCCATCATGGGTTGAATAAAAAATAAATATTATGCCCCCAAATTACCTTTCCTTTTAGCAACTTTGGCATCCTTAAGAGGCAAAAATAGCACTGTAAGGGTGTAGAGGGCTCTGGGACCCAACTGCTTGAAAGTGAATGCCAGAGATACTGCTGGTTTTAGTTATACGGCCTGTGTGACTCAGTGTTCTCTTACACGAAGATAGTATTAGCACTGATGATGATAGGATTTCTGGGTGGATTAAATTAATCAGTACTTTAAGCAATTTTGATATGCTTAGTTTATTTAAAAACAACAAAATGTGCTAACATTCAATTCCTAATGTGATAGCTTGAGCTAATTTAAAAAAAATGATTTGGTGCTTAGCTTGAGCTCCACCTGGTGGTTTTACAGCAAGCTGCTCTTTGGAAAATATTAGCCAAATAAAAAGATGACAAAGTTTTAAAAGATAAAATAATTTTATAAAAGTTTAAAGAACTATGCTATACATCTCAATTTATTGTTATCAAAATTATTAGAAGAATTAAGTGGCAAAGAAGTTACCACATCCCCGCACTGATTTTAGAAAGCCAGTGTAAATTTCCTTTCAAAATTAAGAGATGGGAAGAATCTGGCCAGCAGCACAGTTGAGGAGCTCAGGGCCTTAGCACTCTCCACCAGGTACAAGGCAGCTTCTCTTCAGCAACCACCTCTCCAGGAGCCAGGACAATCCAATCCATGATTTCCAAGCGCCTTCTAGTAATTTTGCTAACTCTTAAATACTGAATGGACAAATTTCACAATGGACAAACTTTAGTGAACATCCTAAAGTCACGGAGAGGCCCACAATGAGCTCAAAGCTTCTACCACCAGAGTCAAACCAGAGGTCACTGGCCACAGAGAATGTAAAGAAATCTTTGGCACTGATCTCTCACTTCAACTTAGAGGAAATACTATTAGAAAATACCTAACCAAGTTGCCAAAATTTATGAGTGTCAAGTGTACAACATCCCTAATATAGCAATTTCTATAAGTAAAAGATAAATAATTCTACTAGGTTTAAATTTTTGCAACATTTCTTGAATATATATTTATTTTTCCTTCACAAACAGTGTTATTCATAACTGTAACAAAACACAACAAAGACCATGAGTGATGTCCACCTCTTAAATGACATATCTATCTTGGCTTTTGTGTGTGGTGCTGCAAATTAAACCCAGGACCCAGCACATACCAGGTGAGTGCTCACGACTGACTCCAGTCCTTTCTTAGCTTCTTTTAAAAAATATTTTAAAGTTATTTACTAATTTTCAATGAACTACTGGGCAAATTGAGAAAAACCTATTAATTTTAAGACTTTGCTGGCATTAAATTTTATAGATTCCAATCTCTACAGGATTTGTCATATACTGTCTCCATATTGTTACTCAGCCTAGCAGTGTGCTTGGCATTATAACCTCATGGCGTAGTGACCTTATTTTAATCTATTTCACTTTTGCTTGGTTTTCCTATAAAATTAACATCCTTTTCTGTGCAGATGTACAGCTTTCAGCCCTGTAAGGGCAGAATATTTTGTCTTGTTCCTTATATCCCTAGAAATTAGAAAAGTCCCTGGCACAAAACAGATACCCATGCATGTTTATTTCAGTAAACATAGGAAATGATTAATCTGATAAGAGTGAAACTTAAAAGGAAATGCTATATTTAGATTTCTTAAAATTAAAATGAGCAAGTCAGAGCTAAAAAATAACTATTATAGTACCAGCATTTCCAATAGTATATTCTGTTTCTTAGAAAACTAGTTTCAGAGTCAAAGTTGAGCTTTTTTTTTTTACTTCAAGATTTCTGAGACTATTAATACTATGCTAACAAATACCTATAAATCTTCAGATATTGGTATTTCCTAAATCAATGTGAATACAAAGAAAACACTATATTTTTAGCCAAGCCATCTAGAAAAACTGATTCTAAAGAACATACTCTGGGAAATGCTGCCCTGTATTGCATTAGGCTGCATAGTATTATAACTGAAGAACATTAAATAAGCTTCCAGGAAAAAAATGAGATGTTTGATTTCCTAATGGTATATGCCCATAATCCCAGTACTTTGGAGGCTGAGACAGAAGGATCATAGGTTCAAGGCCAGCCTCAGCAACTTAGTGAGACCCTGTTTCAAAAAAATAAAAAAGAGCTGAGGGTATAGATCAGAGGTGAAATGCCTTGGATTTAATCCCCAGTACAACATACACAGAAGCACTGAGTTTTACATGTTAACATTCTATCTAAAATTAAGACTTAAAAATTTCTACTGAAATATCTGATCGGTAGTTTTGGGAAACCTTATGTATATATAAAAGATCAAATTTCAAGATTTACATTTAAAATATTTTTATTATGAATTACAGAAGATCAAAACTCCAAGTAAATACTATTTACTAAGATGCACTGATGTCACACTTTTAGATGAACATATAATAGCATTTTAAAATCTTAAGTTTACTCAAATTTGTCAGTGTGTAACTTATCTTTACTGACTATAATTACCAAGTTGTAAGCTCTAACAATTACAACCACATTAACATTTGACAAGATTTTGATACCTAGGTATTGGGCAGCATCCAATTAAAACATCAGTATGCTTTCATCTATAAAAGAAAATATATTTTTGGTTTCTAAAACAAATGAGTTACTTTGGGTTTGAAATGAAGACAAAAGGCCAAGCTAAAGTATAAAATCAGTTTTCTTTTGGGTATAGCTGAAACCAGTGTATACATTCTCTAGTCAACATCTGTCCCGTGTGGTATTTGTCCGGCTTTTAAGGGCCTACCAGGCCAGACCCTTGGCTGCCTTCACTGCTTTGGCTTTGCTTTTCCCCCTTCCTTTCTCCCGCTTTGCCTTCAGCCTTTTCCTCTGCCTCTGGTTCATCCACACTGGATACTGTCCATGCTGGTCTAGAAGAGTCTTTTTGTTTCTCTTAACCTCAGTTTCCATTTTCATGTCATCTGGATTAAAAAAAAAAAAAAGGAAAAACTATTAACACTCGTGTAAAAAAAAAAAAGGCATGAAAGCATATGAATACAAAGAGATCATCAATGTTAAAGGTAGTCTGAGACTTCAAAAGAAAAAACCCCTTATTTGTAAATGCTTTTGGCTGTCATTGAAAACTGCTTGCAGCAGCAAACTCAATGAAGTCATAATATAACAAACCAAAAAACAGGAGATCAAAGAGGATCAATCCAAGAGACTGAAAAAGATTTTAAAAAAGGGTCAATAAGCATGTAAGATGTTCAACCTCATTAGTCACTAGGCAAATGAAAATCAAAATCTTAATACACTACTTTATACTCACAAGAGTGACTTTAATTAAAAAAAAAAAAGGAAAGCATTAGGAAAGGCTGTGAAGAAACTGAAAGCTTATATGTTGGTGGGAATGTAAAAATGGTGTGGCTAATGTGGAAATAGTAAAGAATTATCATATGACCCAGCAATTCCATCAAAAGTCCATACCCAAAAGAACTAAAAGCAGGTATTAAAACAAAAACTTAATACACAAATGTTCACAACAGCACTATTCATACTCAGAAGGTAGAAGCAGCCCAAATGCTGTATAACCAATTAACAAAATATGGGATATACAATGGAATACTGTTCAAACTTAAAAAGTACTGAGTGACCTCAAAAATATTGTTAAGTGAAAAAAGCATAAAAGATCACATATTGTATAATTCCTTTTATATGGTGTATATAAAATAGGTAAAATCTATAAAGACAGAAAGTACATTAGTTGTTGCCAGAGGCTAAGAGGTTGTAGAAGAGGCTACAGGGTTTTTTTTCCCAGAAATGTTTTGAACTAGAGGTAATGATTGCACAACTGTGAATGTACTAAATACCATTGAATAGTCTACTTAAAAATGGTAAATTTCATGCTATATCAGTTTGCCTCAACAACAACAACAACAACAACAACAACAAATGAGTGGGCAGGAGCAGTATATGTGTGAGGAAAGGGAAGTACAACAAACAAACCAAGTGTTTCGGAAGTTTCAAGGAGAGCTAAAACAAAGCAGAAGATTGAGAGAAATGAGAGAGAGAGGGAGTGTGAGATAGAGGGAGTCATTTTCTTTTTTGATATGGGATATCTCAGACACATTTATGCTGTTGGGAATGCCCCAGCAGAAAAGACTGATGGGACACATGCACAAGTACAGGCCTTGTGCAAAAGGGAAGAGAATTCATAACACAAGAGGAGAAATGGTCCTTCACAAGATAATGAATAAAAGGGGAAAAACAGATTATACAAATTCTTATAGATGTGGGTAGTAGAAAGATGAAGGCATCTCTATTGATTGCCTGTAATATTTAAAGAAACTGAAGAGCTTTTTGGAGTTTTTACTTGTATGGACCAAGAGATGGATGGAGTAGGAAAAAACTTTAAAATAGTCATCTGTGAAAAATGGGGAAAAAATTTCTAGAATCAAAATGTTGACCCTAGTAATCAAAAGAGAATAATACTCTCTACCTCAACCACAAGACAACAAATAAATATACTACTTGTGAATGGTTAATTTAGCTTGCTGCCAAATTGGAACATTAAGATGTGAAATCCAATAAACCTGTTCCTCTGCTGAAAACAGCATTATATACAAGCCTCTAACTTTAGATTATTATTAAGATACAGAGATTCCTAGAATCTGTCAAAGCAAAATATAATGAAACTGGAAACAACAGAAGTACACAGCACTCCCAGAATGGGAATCTTGCAAAGAGTAAAATGAAGACCTGCTTCTACCCAGCCTAGACACTGATGAAATTGTGCATCCTTCCAATCAGGTCATATCTAGGTCTGTCTATTCCTGTAATATTGTCTATTTCTGAGAAAGTCATGCTACTGCATAGTTGATGAAAACCTACCTTGAATAATCTACAACAAGCCTATTCACATGAACTGGCTTTAAAACTGTTGAACATGGACTCTCTAGTAGCACTCTAGGTCTTTATGTACATTAGGAGTGGAAGTGAGAAGACAGTCAAAAGAAGGAAAAGAATCACAAAGGAAACTGATACATTTATTTTTCAATGAAGCACATAAACTCACCTGTTTCATTGTTCACCACACATTCCATTTTCTCTTGGTAATGTTTGGGCACCACCACAGTTGCTATCTCTTGAACATCTTTCATTAAAACATCACTGTCTACTTTGAGAATACTTTTAAGTCTGTTGAGCTCTTTTGGAGCATTCTTTTTTCTTTTTTCAGCCCGCATCTTCCTTTTCCACTTACTCCGTAAGCTTTTAGCCATGTTTTACCTGGCAGTGAATAAAAATATGCATTCAAAAGCAAATTATTTACTACTTTTAAGAAGAGGATAAATCCGTGAATAATCAGGTCAATAGATATCTCTACAAGACCAGAACAAATAAAAGGCAAACTTTGCTCTGTGTTCAAAACTTATGATGGTTAAATGTTCAACTTATGTGAGGATCAATATGGCTCATATAGCCATTGAATAAAAGACAAATGAATCAAACTCCTGATGGTCAATGGCAAACTGGAATCAAGGCAATTCTGAAAGCTCCATAGTTGTCTTACAAGATGCAGAAATTTAATTTTTCCAGAAATGTGAAGAGCATCTCCACCTTTTATCTGTGTGTTTACAAACTATAAAATGTTTTTATAAACACTTCACTACAATCTTCTCCAGTATTCATCTCAAGTAACCCCATTTAAACTCACTTATTTCTACTTGTGCTTTCTCTCCACCTCTCAATGGTTAGTAAAAGCTCAGCCCATATCCCTGCCTTTCTTAGACTTCTTTAGTGACCTTGCCACTCAATAGACTCAAGACCTACAAGGGATTTGTCATTTGTCCCCTGACTCTTCCCACTTGATCTCATCTTACTTTCTACTCTCCCCCACACATCTGCAAGCTCCAATTACATCAGAAACAAGCCAAACTGATGGGGACTGGGCCTGTGTTGATTGATAATAGGTATTAATTGCTAATAATAAGCTCTCATACTTAGGCAGCAAAATAAAATCTTTTTCTCTGTCTCTAAGCTGTCAGCCAAGAACGACAGCCAAGGCTGACCTTGGTTAACTAAAGTTGGCTGTTATCCCAGCTGAACGCTGAATGTTTAAAAACACTGACACCTACACTTAGAAAAATTATATAGACTCTCACAATAATTTACACTAAAGCTAAAAGATGAAAAAGCAAAGTGATATTAACTCAATATTAATTACTAATAACACAAATAGTTACAGCCCCCAAACTTCTATACTTTAGTATATGTGCTGCCAAAGCACAAACCTCTATACTTTAAAAATGAGTTTTCAACATAATAAGCAACTTCTAGAAGACAGAGATAAGGAGAGGCTGACAACTCACCAAGGACATAGGTGGACAACATATGCTTTAAGAATAAAAATAAAATATAGAAAAAAGCGGGGTTGTACCATGCAGCCCCCTCACTTAACTTACCAAGTAACACATTTTGATCAATGTCGTCAGACCTATCTATCCCTCTAATGATGAACGAAGAAGGTTAACAGAAAAGGCTTACATGGCAGAGATAACTAGTGGGCCTGCAACTGCTTTTGGTAGAAAAAGAACTGGTTAAGCAGGATGGGAGAAAGGAGATAATGAATTCTTTAAAAGGTATGTGTTCAAAGACATCAGTGTTCTACTGTCAAGGCATTTCACTGCGTCTCCTTTGACCTAGTGCTCTGACTAGGTTCTGTCTCCACTTTCTACCTTATAGTAAAAAAAAAAAAAAAAAAAAAAAAAAAAAAAAAAAGTTAGCTTCAGCTTGCAGCAGTATAATTCTATTTTTCTAAACTAGCCAAGAACAAAAACCCAAAGGGACATCTCAAACAGTTACAAACTATGTCCATTTCAACGCTTTTCCATGTCCAGAGCTTGCTATCTTCCAGAAACCTCAGAAAGGTCTGTGACCCCTGTAGGCTCCTGCTCTTAATACTTGCTGTACACTAAAGCTATTTTGTGAGCCTCCGTGAAATGGAGGCACTATGAAGGTAGATGTTAAGAAGACTTTGCTCACCGTTGGATCCCTCAATTCGTATAAACATTTGTTGAACGAATGAATAGCTGGACACACCTATTTGAAGGCCAGCAATCACAAACTCTGCTCCCCGGTCTACCTCCCCAAACCGGCGCGAGGCCAGGAAAGTAAAGGTTGCGGTGAACAACCTTGAGGGCCTAAGTTAACTTCAGCAGAAATGTGTGACAAGTGCGGGCTCCGTTTTACACAGAACTGAGGGCCGCCATCAAGACCACGGGGCACTCCAGCTCTGGACGGAGTCCTGCCTCTCCAGAAAGAGGTCGAGCGTGGCGGAGAGAGGACCAAGGCTTGGGGAAAAACCTTCCACGGACGGCGGAATCGAGCCCCAAATCCCCTCCTTCACGGGACAGCAGACGCTTGGACCTCACCTGAGAAACTCGCAAACACACCAAAAGCAGAGAGCACGCCAGCTGGAAGTCGCCGCACTTCCGTCTTCCGGCTAGGGCGGGCGCGGTGCACGCCGGGAGCCGCCGCGTCCGGAACCGGAACCGAAGCCGCTGTGGGGGGCGGGGCCTGTGGGAGGCCGGGTTCGCGCGCAGGCGGCTTTTTCTGTGGTGAGGGGACTGGAGGCGTGGCTGGCCCCTCACAGGTGTGGAAGTCGGATTTGGAGGATTCTAACCAGAGGCTGTGTGTAGGCCTGCTTCCCAGACCTGGGCGGGTAACCCTGAAATTCTGTCATCGAGGTAAACGCGTCCAGGTACATCTCCCTGGCGTCTGGTACATCTCCACCCCGGCTTCCTCACCGGATACTCCTGGGTTTTCTAAGAGCTAATCGTCCTACATCACGTGTTTTTCTAGAGTCCTTACTCTGAGATCATCTTTACTTGCTGTCTGGAAATTTTCCCCTCGCGGCCGATGATCTTCCCAATGTACACATATGTCCAAACTTACCAAACTGTTAACTTTAAAAATATGCAACCTACTGTATGCTAATTATGCCTCAGAGCTGTTCCAAAACTAGAAAAAATCCTTTCCTATCCCCAGAGAGATCTGAAAGTGTAAGATGATCCAATTATTTCAGTTCAACCACTGTTTACCTGTCAGAATAATTAGGTAACACAGTGCTAACCCTAGAACATTGAGGTCTAAAACACTATTATTTTACATAATATGATCCTAATAGTTCGGGTTTTAGAATCACACAGGTCTGGTATGGGTGAATAATTAGTGTCCTAAAGTCTGCCTTGCCCTTAAGAAGTTAATACAATCTCACTGATCCTAGTGGGGTGATAAGAGCTCAGTAAATGGTAGCCCCTTTTCAATATTATAGTTTCAAACAGACAGCTACCTAGAACTATTTGTAAGCAGTGTTTTTAGAGGTTTACAACATATACCCCCAAACAAGAAAAGAATTGTCTTAATTCTTTTTTATGTGATACTGGAGATTGAAACCAGGGTGCTTGACTTCCAAGCTACACCCCCAGTCCTTTTTATTTTGTTTTGAAACAGTTTCCCTAGGTTGCTGAGACTGGTTTAGAACCCATGATCCTTCTCTCTCAACCTTCCAAGTTCTGGGATTACATGCATGTACCACAATGTCCAACAAGAATCGTCCTTAGCCGGGCGTGGTGGCGCATGCTTGTAATCCGAGCATTCGGGAGGCTGAGACCAGAGGATCGCAGTTCGCGGACAGCCTCGCTACTTAGGCGCTACTTAGGCCCTCCGTAAATTAGCGAGACCCTGTTTCAAATTAAAGAATAAAAACTAGGGCAGGGAGTATAGCTCGGAGGTCGAATGCCCCTGGGTTCCATCCCCAGACCCGCAAAGAAAAAAAAAGGAAAAAAAATTGTCCTTAATGATGGCCTAGTAAATATCTGTCTCGTTGCTTGCACAGAAAGTTGTGAGACAATTTTTTTTCTTCATGTCATTAAGAAACCATGCATAGTATGGATATTACTGAATTCGGACTATAACAAGTTTTTAAAGTATAACCCAAAAAACACAAACACATGCATATATGTACATATATATAAATACACACACAAATATAACAATTACCAGGGAAACCTCTTTTCTTTAAATGGATGATTAAGTTTTTATATAGCAAATAAATTTTCTAAGTTAACCATGCATCTCGTTTTTCAAATTAGAATTTAGCCATCTCTCCCCCAAAATACATGTGCACATTTCATTTTAAACTGGAGAAAGCTCCTTATCAGATAGTTAAAACTGACTGCATTTTGCTTAACATACGAAACAATTTTTTTTTTTTTGTGGTACTGGGGTTCCTGGAAGCCCTTCTACCTCCGGGCTACACTCCCAGACCTATTTTTTATACTTTTTTATTTGGAAACAGGGTCTCTTAAGCCAGCGCGCGCGGCTGGCTTCGAACCTGCGCGATCCTCCTGTCTCCGCCTCCCAAGCGCGGGGATTACAAGCGTGCGCCACCACACCCGGCAACATACGAAACAATTTTAACAGAACCTTGACATTAGAAAAAATAACTTACAGACATCATGGTGTTAAAATACCACAATTCAGCATTACAAATACTTTTAAATCATCACTGCATTATGAAGAATACATTTTTACTTGTCTCTCACCAGTTTGTATAAAAGCAGTTCTAAAAGAATAGTTAAATGCCCTTAATATATTTAAAAGTACATAATCTGCTTCTTCATTTGTAGATTCAAGTATGAGCCTGCTGTTGGGGTCCAGCCTCGACCTGTCCAGGGGTTTTGAAGGAGATGTAGGGTCGGCGAAGTTGAAGAATGAGAGACGCCTGTGCTTAGTAGCAGGGGGAAGGTATCTCTGTCTGTGCCTTAGAATATACTTTATTTATACATGAGTCTGACAGATTACAGCAAGCCACATTATACATACTTTGTTTTTCATTTAATTTTTCAAAACCACATTATACATATGTTGTTTTTCATTAACCTAAATTCCACGGAGCAGGTACACCTCGAATTGCCTGTTTTTCCTGTTTTTCACTAATTCGTTATGAGGTGACCTACAAAACAACTACTCTACATCACACATAATAAACTTTAACTGAACTTATCCTATCTTCTATTTTAACTACTAAGTGCTAGACTTACTATCTTCATTTCTAAAATTACTAATTTTATCTGCTATTTTGACCACCAGGTGTTAACTTATTCTGACCCAACCACCAAACCCACACTGAACTTATTCTATTTCTCTAACATACAATGTGTACACCTAATTTTCTATAATACCTATTAAATTGTTTACTAGAATTCTTTTTTGAATATTAAAGATGTTTATTTCAATATCTTCATTCTTTGCTATAATACATTTGAGTCTCCATTTAATATTGAGTTTTATAGATAAGACTTAATTTGGGTAACAGTGAAACTATCCTTCAGACTTGTAGACCTCAATGGAACCTTAACCCCTTCAACACATAAGTTCTTCCTCTAAATTCCTAGCATTTAGGCATTAAATGGGAGAGATGGTCACTTTTGATTTACATGAGTTCAGTTTATACATATTTGAATCTTGTTCTAATAACTGACTTGTTTCTAATAGGAAAAACAAATTTTAAAATAACTTGATCACCTTGCTTCAAACACAAATGTTCATATACCATCTTTGTAAAAATCCTTGTAAAAATAAATTCAACTGTACCGAATCAGATTAAATCCACCTAACATCAATGCAGTGAAGTTCAGCTTTCAAAAACACGAAAATATGCCGGGCGTGGTGGCGCACGCTTGTAATCCCCGCGCTTGGGAGGCGGAGACAGGAGGATCGCGCTGGTTCGAAGCCAGCCTCGCTGGCTTAAGAGACTCTGTTTCCACATAAAAATGTTAAAAAATAGGTCTGGGAGTGTAGCCTGTGGGAGTGTATCCCGGAGGTAGAAGGGCTTCCAGGAACCCCAGTACCACCAAAAAAAAAAACAAACAAAAAAAAAAACCACGAAAATATGGGTTGATGAAAAACTTCCAGGATGCTACTACAAGTAGCTTTTTATCTTGCATAATAATGCACTGAAACAAAATATTTAAAATATAGACAGATTATCCATTCTTTCTAAACCTATTAAATACCTTCCAGAGTTTCATAATTCAGTCCTAGAAATTCTGTTCGGAAATATGACCTCTACAAAAGCTTCCAGGAGATTTCAGAAAATATATCTTATTTAAAAGTTGATTTGCCAAATGATGCAGCCAGATTTGCTTCTCTAAAAGCTTCTGATAAGGTCGAATGAGCATGGCAGACTCTAGCTATAGCTTGACAAGATGCTCCATATTCCAAAGCCAAAGCAGCTTCATTTACCATTTATTTCCCCAGCACCTGGTCCTAGAATATGTGCTCCCAGTACTCGGTCTGTTGATTTTTGCCCAAGAATCTTCACCATGCCATCTGTGTCAGCATTTGTTTTAGCTCTGCTGTTAGCAGCAAATGAGAATTTTCCAACTTTGTACTTAATACCCTCTTCCTTCAACTGCTCTGATTTGCCAACCCACTCAACTTCAGGATGTGTGTAAATCACACAATTGTAGTCTATGTGCACAGCACCACTAGCCATTCCTTCAACACAGATAATGCCTTCATTCTCTGCTTTGTGGGCCAGTATTGGACCAGCAACCACATCGCCAATAGCGTAGATATTTGGAATTTTAGTTTGGAATCTGGTATTGACTGGAATTCTACCTCTGGGATCTAATTCAATTCCAAGCTCTTCTAGTCCCACATTCTGATTAAAAGGTTGTCGCCCAATGCAAACCAAAAGTACATCACAAGTGATAACTTCAGCTTTTCCACCAGATGCAGCTTCAATACAAACATCAATTTTTCCATCTGACTTCTTGGTGGCACCGGTAACTTCTGTATTCAATTTAAATTTAAACCCTTGCTTTTGAAGGATGCGTTGAAAATTTTTGGATACCTCCATACCAATTCTGATTCCACCTACATGACCCAAAAATTCAACTGCTGTCACATCCACACCAGGTCTTTGCCAAACTGAACCCAATTCTACACCAATTACTCCCGCACCAATAACAACCATCTTTTCTGGAACTTTTTTTGAAAGATAAAGCACCTGTAGATGACACTATTTTATCTTCATCAATCATGATTCCAGGAAAAGGAGTAACTTCTGAACTGTGGCTATAAGAATGTTCTTTGTATCAATAACTTGAGTGCTTCTGTCAGCTTTCGTAGCTATGACCTGATTCTTGCCAGTTATCTTTCCATATCCACTGACATGAACAACCTTATTTTGCTTGAATAAGTGGGCAATTCCACCTGTTAAAGCTTTTACTGCAGTACTCTTCTGTTCCATCATCTTGTCTAAATTCAAGCAAACTTCAGACATTTCAATTCCCCTAGATGCAATATCTTTTCCATGGTCCATATGGTAATAGTGAGAGTTATTTAATAAAGCCTTAGAAGGAATAAAACCAACATTCAAGCAGGTCCCACCAAGTATTTCATTTTTCTCAATGCAGACTGTCTTAAAGCCCAACTGGGCAGCTTTAATGGCAGCAACATATCCTCCAGGACCAGAACCTATCACCATTACATCATCATCAATTGATTGATCTGCATAATTTCTCAGAGGCCCTGCAGAAACTCTCTAAGGCCATGAGATATTCAATTGAAATGTTCTCTCTTGGCCAAAGCACAGTACACATGACTCCAGCTCTGCATGTTCCCAGCACTTTCCCTTCCGTCAAAGCTTTCACCTCGGTCCTAAGATAATTCTTTTGTGCTTTTGTGAGCAGGCACCAAGGAGGTCCCTGCCTACCCAACCTCTCGATAAAAACACATTTTCATGCCAAAACCCATTTTCCCTTAATCCTTACTATCCATGCTCCATACTTAAAATTGCTGTAAAGGGTGGTGGTGGGGCTGTGATTAGCTCTGGCTCCCTGAAGTGGCAACCATGACGCTCTCTTATCTCTGGTCCAATTAATTTTGCAGGCATCAAGTCAGGCTTTTCCTCAAAAGATTCAGTATCTATAAACAACTGTAATTGTTTCAATTTCTGCTAGTCAGATTCTTACTATTTGGGACTTTATGAATTTCTGAGCAATTTCCAGGTTTCTTAATGCCCTTTTTCCTGTAACATCTTCATAGGTAAAGAACAGCATGTCTCAATGAAACCACCCAGATCATTTGGCTTGATTAATAATCCAATTAGGACACAGAATACAGAAAGACAGAAAACAGGTCCAGTGTGAGCATAGTCATCATCCTCCTGCCTTGCAGAAGTCCTCCTCTCGCTGGTAGTTTGTTAAACAGCTCGAGGGACACAGGCCTTGCCACTCTCTGATAGGTACTTCACTGAATATTCAAAGGTGAAGGAAACTAAAGGGAAACCCCTGATGGGGAAATAAGGATGAAGGATCAAAAGAGACACAGCCACAACTCCTTACAGAGCTGGAAGGAGCCCAAGGAAGTATGGTACAGTGGGTAGTGCTGCACACCTAGCAGGAAACCAACCCATTATCCATCTAAAAGACTTTCTGTACTACTGACTCAGTCCAGTGAATGGGGCTCCTGCATTCAGGCCTCTTAACATGAAATCCCTGATTTACATAATGACTTAGTAAAGAACAGGAAAATTTCTAGAATTCAGATGGTGACTGCCACATTGTTTATTCCCTAGAGATCATGAGTACTTTAGGACTAAGCTCTAAAAAAATAAAAAAGTAAAAGCAAAAGGATTCTAGTTCTACTTCCAAAAGGCCTGTAACTGACTGCTAATGCCACTAGTCTCCAGAACTACATTAAGTGGATTGGATTAAAGCCTAGTCCCTTAAGCCTGCACAGGAGATGAAGGCAGGCACACGGGAACCACTGGACCTCTTTTCCCATTTGATATTCAATAAATAGAAAAGTTCTCAGCATTTTGTTCTTTTCCTCCTACCCCTACGGCTGTTCTTCCTTTGTCCCCTACACATTGAATTTCCTGTTGTTCTGTCCAAATCCTAATTTTTTTCCTTAGTATTCCTCAGGTCTGCATATTTTCATCTTTACTTGAAGTAAAAAAATTGAAGTTATACACTCTTATTATCTTTATTTTTTTATTTTTTGAGATGAAACCCAGGGACATTCTACTTCTGAGCTACACCCCCAGCCCTAGTTTTTATTTTTTATTTTGAAACAGGGTCTCACTGAGTTGCAAAGGGCCTAAGTAGCAGAGATTGTCCACGAACTGCGATTGTCCTGTCTCACTCAGCCTCCCAATTGCTGGGATTACAAGTGTGTGCCACCATGCCTGGCTCTTATTATCTTTATATCTACCAATTCTCTTCTAGGTATATTCCCCACTTAGCCACTTCTCATGCCTGTGCACAGTAAGATACATACAAGGATGTACGGAGAAGCATTGATTGTGACAGTAAGAGTAACCATATGAAATTCGTTAACAGAAAAAAAGTATTATTATGGTCCACTTATAAAATGTAATATTTTATACCAGTGGTTTTCAAATTTTTTGATCCTGGGATCCCTTTACACTCTTAATAACTATGATATCATTTCAGAAGTTAAAATAATTTTTGAAGACTTAGGTCATTTAATAGAGAAAAATTCATTAGGCAACATTTTTATGAAAAATAACTATTGCCTAAATGAAAAATAATTTAGTGTAAAGAATGCACTGTTTGAGATTTTTAAATTTTTCTTATGGATTTTAATCACAATTTAATCTATTACACACTTGGGTTGAAAATATTGCTACTCATATCTGCAGCTGACAATTAGTTGATATAATTATTTCACTTCATCCTTTTGAAAGCCCAACACAATATCATTATCATTTTTATTTCCATTATAAAGATGAGGCAAAAGACCTAATTAAGGAGGGGTAAGAAACTTGCCAAACATATGCAACTGGCTGCAAAGATTCTAATCAAGATGCTTTTACCCACTCTGCTATGTTGAACTTATAGTGCAACATGCAATTGGGTATTCAACAATTAATTGATGATAGACTCAAATGTACATCAAAGTCACTGGAGACTAAATTTATACTATCATTCATTTCAACTTAATAGTTAAAAAATGATGCTTACTTATTGTTATGGACTGACTTGTGTCCCCTAACAATTCATATGCTTAAGTTCTAACTCCTAGTACCTCAGAATGAATATATATATTTGTAGGTAGAAGGTCTTTAAAGAGATTAATAAGTAAAAATGGTCATTAGGATGGTACCCATCTAATATGGTTGATGGCCTTAAAGAAAGGAAATTTGAGCAAAGACAAAGAGAATGAGACCCAGGTGAAGACAGCAAGATGACAGCCATTTACAAGCTCAGGAGAGAAGCCTCAGAAGATAATTATGTCCACATCTGACCTTGGACTTCTAGCCTCCAGAACTGTAAGGAAACACATTTCTGTTGTTTAAGCCTCTCAGTGTTAAATACTTTGTTATGGCAGTGCTATCAAACTAATATAATAGCTCCACTCTTCGGTAGTAGATATATTCCATGACACATGGTAGATGTCTGAAACTACAGATTGTACCAAACCCCAGGTACACTGTTTTTAACTTATACATGTATACTTGTGATTAATTTTACCTTATGAATTAGGCATAGTAAGAAATTAACAGTAACTAATAAAACAACTGTACAGTATACTATAATAAAAGTCATATGAATGTGGTCTCTTTCCCAAAATATTATACTGTAACCTTCTTGTGATGTGATATGATCAGATGCCTATGTGAAAAGATGAAGTGTGATGAATGACAGACTTTGTGATGTAAACAGAGGAAGACTACTACTGACCTGCTGACAATTCATCAGAAGATCCCAGATCAATAAGCATGAAAAAGTAGGTCATATAAAGCATGGATATGCTGGACAAAGGGCAGATCATATCCCAGTCCGGAAGGAACAGAACAGCATAAGATTACATCATGCTACTCAGAAAGACTTGCAATTTAAAATTAGGAATTATTTTTGGAATTTTCCATTTAGTATTTTTGGACCAGAACTGCCTGCAGGTAACCAAAACTATGGAATGCAAAACTACAAATAAGGGGGTACTACTGTACAGTGAGGGGATTTGTCAGCATTACATTGGTCACTGGTACACTGATCTATATGCTGTGTGGAATCGACACAAATGGAACTATAAAACATTATTTTCCAAATATTTTTATTAAGTCAGATGAACCAGTATCTTTGGGATTCTTTATTATAGCTATATGACCTAGCTATAATTTAATGAAACCTTTACTTTAAAAAAAATTTGTCAAATTTTACACCATAAATCTATCAAGTAGGCCTTTAATTTTCAATACATCATTTTATAATGAAATGTCATTAGTACTTTAATACAATACTGAGTAATTCTCATAGGATTTAGCTTTTATATTTTTCTTAATTAAGATTATGAGAAATTAAAATCTGAGATTAAAATCTCCTAGTAAAAGAAGATTTATATTTTGTAATGGTAGAGAGACTAGTGTTTTAGAAATGAAATCTGTTAAGAGAAAATTTAGATTAAATCTCTAGGCAAAGATAAATTGATATTTTTAATCTAAAATACTTAATAAAATCATTTTTGAATTACAAATGACAACTAATTTTAGCCAATATAGGATTAAAATTAAAAAAGACAGAATTTTTGTATCTTCTACCCAAGAATCTCAGAAGTGCACAAAATACCAACAAAGAGCATAAAAGTATTTAATACTTAATTACACTGCAAAATTTGTTATTTAAGAAAACAGTTTTTGTATACTGCTTTCAATTACTTTTTATTAACTGCTTCCAAGAACCGTAACAGGTGCAGGAATAAATTGATAATATCCAAGTAGAGGCTGATGGCAGCTAATACATATTCCTCAGGTGACAGTTTATGCATCAGTGAGTGTGTGTCATAGATGATAAATCCACAGAAAAGAAGGGCTCCTCCAGCAGCCAAGACCAACTCCATTGTTTGACTGTAAAAAAATAACTAGAGGCAAGAGAATAAAGAAATAAGTTTATATTTGAGAACAGTGTTAAGACTCCTTAAGTTACTTCCCCTAATGATCTATTGCTATATACATATAATATATAATTAATACAATTAATATATAATTTAATAATATACATAATTTTGAACATAAATGTTTAAAAGCAGAGAAGCAAGGCAGGTCAAATTTGCTTTTGTCTGAAGAAAGGATGAATGATGGATGAATGAATATTCACTCTTCTTTTGATTAAATTACCCACTTGACTTTACATAGTAGCACTGTAAATATAAAGGTTGTCAGTTATAAGTAAGGGCCTTTTTCTACATAATTTAACTCATTTGCTCATTCATTTGTCTTTCAGTCAATAATAATGATCAACATAAAGCCTCGGTTTTTTTTTTTTTTTTTTTTTTTTTTTGGTGGTACTGGGGGTGGAAACCAGAGGCTTTATACCTCTGGGCTATACTCCCAGACCTATTTTTTATTTTATTTGGAAACAGGTTCTCACTAAGTTGCTGAGAGCCTCACTAAGTAGCTGAGGCTGGCTTTGAACCTGCGTGATCCTCCCGTCTCAGCCTCCCAAGTGCTGGGATTACAACCGTGTGCCACCACATCCAGCTCAGGCCTCGATTTTTAAGAGCTTATGCTATAATCATTCTACACACAGGTATTCCAGATAATTATAATTAAGTGTCCTCTAAGAGTAACTACTTCAGCTTTTTGAAGTTATTTATATTGTCAAAGCTTGATTATATTTCAGGTTATTCCAAAATAACTTACCTTCAAGAATCCTGACAAGCATAAAATCCACAAGACAGCAAACAGCCTATAAAAAAAATTTTAAATAATTTAGGATAGTGTTTATTAAAAACTTTGTAAGCCTATTCAACACTCCCCCCCCCCCCCGCGGGTCTGGAGATGGAACCCAGGAGCACTCTACCTCCAAGCTACACCTCCTGCCCTATTTTTTATTCTTCATTTTGAAACAGGGTCTCACGAGGTTATGGAGGACCTCACTAAGTAGCTGAGGCTGTCCTCGAACCGTGAACCTCCAGTCTCAGCCTCCTGAATTCTGGGATTACAAGTGTGCGCCACCATGCCCGGCTCATCCAACAACTTTTGAAGAAACATTACACTCACATTTTTCCAAAAAGTAATTAAAGTGTAAGAATTCATAAACAATGAATACTTAAAATACTTACTTTGCTATCCAATATTTTTTATGTTGAATAAAACTAGTTAGGTTTATTATTTTTAAAGTTTTCAAAAAACTTTCAAAAAGGTGTATTATGTTTAAAGCACAAAAAATTTGAAACAGGCAAAAATTACTAGAAGTATTTTAATAGAGATCTATAAAAATGTCTAGAAAATACATACATGAACAAATAAAAGATAACTGCATGTTTAAATCAAATAGCAATGGCAAATTGTTCTGTGAATATGCATATCTATTAACATTCACAATGTACTTCCTATTTTATTCTTATATATTGGGGAACTTAATTTATGTACACAAACCTGTCACTGATATAATTTTATGAGTTATCATTCAGTTATACACATAAACTTTATGATGAAGAACATCTAAGAAGTCAGTATTTTTTACCAAATTTGGGGCATTTTGCTGGTTCAGGCCTCAAGGAACTAGAGAAGCCCAATTTACCCTCCCTGCTTAAATTAAACCAGGTAAAATATATTAAACAGCTTCCAGACAATGGATAGCAAGCAGCACAGGACAGGGATTCTAGAGATTAGAAACAAAGATCTGCAATCGCCCAAGGAGATGGTTTTTAAGCTACAGCAGAAAACCTTACAGAGCCTTTTGGTCTCCTTGAGTTAAGGAGGCAAAAATGATCAGGAAGGCCAGGCTTACTAGAATTTGCAAGGCTTAATGCCAGGTAGAAGTGGTATACACAGAGAAAGTGAAAAAGGAAAAGAGGGAGAAAGAGAGCGAGAGGAAGCATGAGCAAGCTCGGATACTATGCAGTGTTCCCCCAAGTCTCTGAGTACTGATCAGTACATGCATATGTGAACAAGATAAGCAAAAGAGTCCACACAGGGAGGCAGGAAGAACAATCCTCACAGTTCACATAGGGCCAGGATAGGTTGCATTCAAACCAACAAGGGAAGAAATGCTTCTCAAAATTTGGGGGATTGAGTACTCAGAACAGTACTGTCTGATTAATAAGCCAAGTGATTTCTAATCTTAAATTTCTAATCCTGTCTAATAGAGTCTCCAAAAGGTTCTGGAAATTCCAGATAGGTTCAGAACGTTTCCAAGGAACTTAACTTTAGGCTACAACCTGGAAGAACAAGGCCAAAAATATTTCAGGTCATACAGAAAAATTTAGGATTCAATAATATAAATTTACAATGACCAGTATCCTGTCAAAATTATAAAAGCATACAAGAGTGCAAGAAATACTGCCTATAACAGGAGAAAAACCAAGCAGAAACATCCAGAAGTGACACGATGATACAATTAGTAGATAATAACATAAAAATATGTTCTCTATAGGAAAGCATGATCATGAGGAAAAAAGAAATGGAAGATATATTTATTTTCAAAGACATAAATTAAACTTCTGTAGATGAAAAATATGGTATATGAAATAAAAATATTTTAATTAATAGATTAGACACTAGAAATGGAAAGATTATTGAATGTGAAAACTGCAATAGAAACTAAACAAGACTTCCGACAAGATGGCGACCAAGAAAAGCGGGGCTTAAGAGCCCCGCTAACAACCAATCTCCATTACCACAAAATCAGCGCCTTTCATAGCCAGAAAACACCATCACCAGAGAAACAAAAAAAATCACCAGGCTCCAGAGAGAAAGCGGACTGAGAACAGAGCTCAGAGCCACAGAGGAGATACACCGGCCTCACGCCCGAGGACGTGGCAGCAGCGCCATACTGCTGGCGGCAGTGGCAAATTCACCGGATGGCTACAGCAAGCCGAGGTGAGCCGCTGCTGCACAGCCAGGCGGGATCTTTCAGCGCAGGGAACATCTAAAGCTCCCAGTGGCTGAGCTCAGCACACGCTGCAGGGACTCAGAGTGGAACTCAAAACCAGAGAAGAAAAAATACGCCAGCCTCATGGCCGAGGGCGTGGCAGCGGCTCCATATTGCCACTGGTGGCAGCAGCAGTGAATTCACCGAGTCCAGTATAGCTACATCTGCGTACTCAAGAACAGTGAGTCAAATTGCGGGCCCCAGAGGAGAAATCCCAGTACTGTACTCCCTGGACTTGACCCAGTGGGGGAGTGGCGGTGGCAGAGATATCACACCATAGGAGAACGTGCAACCTGGCACCCCCCATAGTCTAAAGCAGCCTCTATCGACTCCCTGGGTCTGAGACTCTGTGATACAATCCAGTAAAGGAGTAGTGGGGTCAGAGATACTACAGACTCGAGATCCAGAGCACCTTAAATGAAGTTTTAATGACCCAAGGGAAGAACCCAGAGAAGGCACAAACTTCCGAAATCATAGGAAAGAGGAATAACACTGGAGCAATGAATGCCCACAACCCCACAACATCAGAACCCGATAAAACAGAAAATCAGAGATTTCTAGAAGATCAAATCAGGAAAATAACTGTAGAAATAATAGAGGTGCTTCGAAAAGAATTCAGAGAGAGCCAAAAAGAGATAAAGGATGCAATTAATGAATTAAAGGCCTCAATTCAAAGCATGAACAACCGATTAGACCACATGGAGAACAGAATCTCGCTCTTAGAAGATGATCACTCCAAAAATGAACGCAAAGTTTCTAATCTAGGAAAAAATATCCGAAGCAGGAATCTGATATTGAAGAAATATGGGCCCATTTTAAGAGAGCTAACCTAAGAATAATTGGAATAGAGGAGGGAAAAGAAAGTGAAACCAAAGGGATCAACAATCTCTTCAAGGAAGTAATAGCAGAAAATTTTCCAAACATAGAGCAAGAGGTTGATACACAGATCCAGGAAACTTATAGAACTCCCTTTAGACAGGATCGGAGAAGAGGATCCCCACGCCACATAATTTTCAAAATGACCAATGTGGAAGCCAAGCAGAGAATCTTAAAGGCAACAAAAACAAAGGGCCAAGTGACATTCAGAGGCAAACCAATTAGAATCACTCCAGACTTCCCAAACCAAGTCATGAGAGCCAGAAGGGCTTGGAGTAACATATTCCAAACTGTGAAAGAAAACAACTTCCAGCCAAAAATTTTCTACCCAGCAAAACTTTCTATCAAATTAGATGGAAAAATAAGAAGCTTCCATGACAAACAGAAACTGAAGGAATTTATGTCTTCAAAACCAGCAGTAAAGAAAATACTCAAAGAGATTAACTACAAAGAAGAAATAGGTAACACACACCAGAACCAGAGAAACAAGAGTTTCCATCCAACAGTCAACTAAGATTGGTTATCTGTGGAGATTCATTACTTATGTTAGTCTTTTACCTATCTCTAAATGGTATTGTTTGCCTTTATTGTTGTTAATTTTTAGGATGTCTAGTTGGAATATTAATATACCTTCAGATATAGCATTTGGAAATATTTTATCCCATTCTATTAGTAACTTTTAACTCTGTTTACATTGTCTTTGGATATACAATATTTTTTTTTATTTTTAGGGAGTTTGTATACTCTTCTGTTGCCTGTGCCATTGAAATCATATCCAAGAAATCACTGCCAATTTCAATGTTGTGAGGTTTTATGACCCAGAGTTTCTTCTAAAAGTCTATAGTCTTAAGATTTATATTTAGGTCTTTTATCTATTTTGAGTTAATATTTGTATATGGGATTAGGTAAGGGTCCAATTTTACTCTTTTCCATGTAAGTATTATTTTTCAACAATATTTAGTTAAAAGATTATTATTTCCACCACCAAATGTTCATGGAAACCTTGTCAAAAATGACTTGACAATATATGGAAGAATTTAGCTCTAGGCTTTTATTTAACTCCATTGGTTTATATATCTGCCTTTAGAACAGTACTACACTGATTTAATTATTGTAGCTTTATATGGTTTGAAATCAGAAAATATATATCTTCTAGCTTTGTCTTTTTCAAGATCGTTTTGGGTATCTAGAGTCTATATTCCATATTAGTATAGATTTTTTTTCCTGAAAAATAAATATATAAATATATGATAGTTTCACCTAAAAAAAAAAATAGAAAAAAAATATTCTCTGGTAAGAAAGAAAGCAAAAAGAAATATTGAAATGTTATCTTTAAGTCATCAAAAGCTTGGTATCAGACAAATGAAACTGTTATGTGAGATTATCATTTTTAATTTTGGATAAATTGCTATAATACTAGATGTCAACCACTAAGCCAAGCATGGGAAGGAGGAATGGGGAGGGAATGGGGGGGGGATCGGGTGGGGGCTGACTGGGCGATGTGTGCATGTATGTCTACAAAATTTTTTATCCCACTATGATGTATGAATACAGTGCACCAATTAAAAAAAAATAACCTGACAATATAAAAAAAAAAGAAACTAAACAAAAGGAATAGAAAAAACACTAGGAAAAAAAGAGCAGAAAACAATGAGCTGAGACATCAAGAAGTCTAATAGACCTGGAACTGAAGTGTCAAAGTAGAAAGCAAGTGATAAAAATATTTGAATAAGTAATAACCACAATTTTTCCATAGCTGATGAAAACTTTGAACTGACAGATCCAAAAAGCAAAAGAAAACTGAAAGAAAAAATACCAAAATATATTATAACCAAATTACTAAAAACTAAGCCAGGAATGGTGATTATTTGGGAGGCTGATAGGAGGATCACAGATTTGAAGCCAGCCTCAGCAATTTAATGAGGCCTGTAGCAACTTAATGAGAACATGTTTCCAAATAAAAAATAAAATAGGGCTGAGGGTATAGCTCAGAGGTAGTACACCCCTGGGTTCAGTCCCAGTACCCCCCCACTACTGAAAAAGAGAATATGTTAAAAGTAAGCAAGGGGATTAAAAAGACATGAACAAGGAACAAATACAGGAAAGATGGTGGACTTTTTGTCAGAAACTGCATAAACCAGAGGGCGATGGTATAACATCTTTAAAACAGTGTAAGATTTTAAAAGATCTTTATGCAAGAAAAAGCCCGAAAACCTAGGATACTATATGGACAAAGATAACATTTTAGGGCAAGGATATTACCATAGATAAAGAAGATTATTTCATAATGATAAGGGATTTAGTTCATCAAGGGGAAAAACAATTTTAAATATTTTAGCATCTAAAAACATCTTCTAATACAAGGATACAAAACTTAGAAAACATACAGGAGAAATAGAGCCATACACACTTCAGCTGTAAATATCAACATCCCTGTAACATTAACTGACGGACCAAGAAGGCAGAAAATTACTAAGTATACAGAAGACTTGAACAACACTGTCAGTCAAACTAGACCTAACTGACATTTATCAAATACTCCATCCAAAAGCAGAACACATTCTCTTCCATCACAGTAAGAACATTTACTAAGATACCATAAAACAAATCTCACCAAATGCCACAGGACTAAAATCTTACAAAACATAGTCTCTAGCAATAAGATAAATAAGATATCAAATATACATACTATTATAATGTTGTGTGGCAAATGGAAGATAGGAGATCCAGTTGCTTCTCTAAAATAGCCACACAATTTCTCAAAACAGGCCTAATACACCTAAACTAGAAGGAAGCATCCTGCCACCTCTCACTATACATTCATTCAGGATTGTTAAGATCTTCAGACTTGCTATTTCATTCTTAATAGGGAAATTCCAAAGCTTCAGTACCAAGATTATGGAGAAGTTGGTACTAAGAACTATACAATGTCTGAGATTTCACCCTATTTTCAGGCCAATACATTAGCCTGGTACAATTTCTTCAATGCTACAAGGTATCCTAAGTGTAAGATAAATAACAGTGTACATGAGCAATAGCAGTGGTCAGAGAATTAGAATTTTTACACCTGCGAGCCCAGTTCATAAGGGATGATGTCATGAGGCTAGATGACACCTAGACAGTGGGTTCCGCTGTAAGAGAGGAATCCTGAATTTAGGGAACCGAATCTTTTTTTTTTTTTTTTTCTCTTTCTCTGTATCTCCCAAGGCTGTTCACTTTAAAAACAACCTTGAGCCGGGCGTGGTGGCGCACGCTTGTAATCCCCGCGCTTGGGAGGCGGAGACAGGAGGATCGAGCAGGTTCGAAGCCAGCGGCGCTGGCGTAAGAGACCCTGTTTCAAAAATATAAAATAGGTCTGGGAGTGTAGCCCGGAGGAAGAAGGGCTTCCAGGAACCCCAGTACCACCAAAAAAAATAAAAAATAAAAAAATAAAAATAAAAACAACCTTGAAAAGACAATCTGAAACGACGGGCAGTCAGTACATCATCAGAAAATAGTCAGAAACACAACAGGCTCATGAAACAGCTGTCTTCCAAAAGGCATTAAGATGATTCCTGGAGCTTTTTGATAAGATATTAGGGTAAGGCTACGAGAGGTCTGGACATTAACTCACTCTATTACTCACAATAACTGGACACATAAAGATGCTACATTTAAGCATGGCTAGACACTATGGATAATCAGGCCTAGAACATACATCTTTTCTTCACTTACAACAACCAGGTTGAAATCTGGCAAACTTAAGCTAAGTATGCCCACCCCAGTGACCTAGGTGCACACAAATAAAGATGGTTGTTTAGGTTCACAGGCCCCATTTGGTAAGTCTCTGGTAAGAATGAGAACCAAAGAGTTTTCACTTTAACTTATCTGCTATAAATGCAGTAATAGTCAAGTAAAGATTTGATGATCATGTCCTGCAAAATAACTCCTACGTTGTTACTTTACTTTGACTTATATCTCATTAAATATTTAAACACCAAAGTGCAAATTATCTGAGAATATAGGTTAAAAATAGATGATAAATTTCACAAATATAGTGCTGACTTTGCCATCCTGATACCAACTACAGGACTGACAAAAATAAATTCTATCCTCTTCTATCTCAATAAGATTAGTGATGTGTTTGTAAACTGGCTCTTCAAAGGATACCAAAACAAAAAAACAAAACAAAACAAAAACCCATTATTTGTAGCACTTCCTAACTTCTGTGGTGTAAATATCTCCACTGTGAACTCAGGGGCAGTCTCTCTCTAAACCATACCCTCATCCCTATTTTTTTTCTTATTGGTACACTGTAGTTTCACATCATAATGTGGATCATATTGACAAGTGGCACTATGGCCTATTTTAAGCTTCCAACAATTAACAACTACCTTGCAATATTCTTGTAAGCTGGGTCTAGAATATCAATGACAAGTTAGCTTATGTAGTTATAAGATTCAGTTCCTTCTGTGACAAAATTACTAGATAACAAATGATAACACAAAAAAATAATGTTCCAAGCCTCATTACAGCTTTAAGTTAATATATGAAGTACTGCCACCACTTTATTCTGTAACCAGACATTCACACATTTAACAAGTATTTCTTTAGTCTCTAACGTATCCTATAAACAAATCAGAATGAAAAACCTATAAACCTCTTTAAAGAAAAGCTTTTTGCTTGGTCTTTGTATCCCTTTTTGGCACTTAGCCACCACAATCATTTTGGCTTTGAGGCTTCATGTTAATTAGTGCTGTTAAAATTTGTTTAAATGCAGTAAATGCATTTTAAGTATCTCAATCTATGACACACTGGCCAAAATAGGATTATAATGAGGGATTATTCTAGAGAGTTATTATATTGCAATATCCTACAATTGATGTATCCCCAAGTAGTAGTAAAGTGTTAAAAGGTTTAAATATTCCATGATTGTGATTTCATTTTTGAAATACCTAGCTGCTGTGCGGACAACAGACTGAAAGACTGGGGATAGAGAGGCTAGTTGGTAAGAGACAAAGTTGAAAGGGTTCTTCTTCCAGTATTATAGCAAACAAGGCTATTCAGACTAAGTATCACATCCATCCCTATCCTCCCCCAAAACTAAAATGATGGACTAAAAAGAAAGCAAATTAAAAAACTTTTCTAAGAAACAGCAAATAAAAGCCGGGTGGACACTTGTAATCCCAGCATTTGAGAGGCTGAGACAGGAGGATCGGTTCGCGGACAGCCTCAGCTACTTAGTGAGGCCCTTTGCAACTCAGTGAGATCCTGTTTCAAAATAAAGAATAAAAAAAATTGGACTGGTGGGTGTAGCTCAGAAGTAGAATGCCCCTGGGTTTCATCCCCAGTACACACACACACACACACACACACACACACACACACACACACAGCCCAGCAAATAAGTAACAAGGTAGAAGGAAATTATTATCAAGCCAAAATCTTAAGTAAAAGTGGAAATCCAAAAAGAAAATAATTAATGGTATTTCACTGGAGTGGCGTAAAGTTTATGACCTTAATGTCAGAGATACCATCTATTACCTCCTCATCCTCACCCAGAGACTACATGGAAAGTTATCAATGCAAAAGGCAAGGTTAAGGCAAGGGAGGGGCTTGTCCCTGAGAAACTGCAACATCAGCGATCCCTGTACAGATTTGTATTACAAATTCACAACACCTGGGTGGTTAGGATATGGTAAGTCATAAATTTAGTTTCAGTGGACCCAATTTTATTTTAAAGATCCAGGCCAGTGCAAACCCAAATAACTATGGAAGAAGGTACCAACAACTTAATCTTCAAAGAAACTCAACAAAAAATTTAAGAATAGTTTTATAATATATAACCAAATACACAAGGAAATAAAAAATGTAAGAATTATCAGAAATAACCAACTATATAAAGACTTCAGAAATGTTTGGTCTCAGATTTCTATATGATAGGTATAAAATCAGTTTTATCAATAAATAGAAATGTGTTATGAAGAGGCTAAAATATAGGTTAGACTGTTTACCAGAACAAAAGTTCAAGAGAGATACCTGAATGAATTGGAGGGAGAACAGTTAGAGACTAGGATAGAAAAAGAAAACATGATAAACCGCTTACCATGTACCCCACATAATATATATGAAACATCTCCCCAAAAGAAAGAAAAAGAAAAAATCAAAATATAGCCTCTCCCTAAACCAACTCTGCTGTAATAAAACTATTTAGGCAACTTGCATGACTATATTTCATCTCAATTGGGATTTCTATAATCTAGACTACCAGGAAACAAAAGACAAGAGGAAAAAAAGTTTTACAAGAGTAGACTTTTGTAGATATTTAGTGCTATAACAGAAAAAAAAAAAAAAAGACAGAAAATGGTTGGGTGATGGTATGCCAACAGGCCATTGTGCCCTGAGAAGAGTATGCATTCTTACCAGATGAGGTCAACACAGTACCACTATCCTAATATAAAAGAGCCATTCCATATATTTGTTTAAAGAAGGACACAGGTAATCTAGATAGTTTTAAAATTTAGGTTTTAAAGTTCATGCAGACATCTCCAACATCTGAACCAGTTACACACCTTTGCCATAAAGATGTAGATGGTCTTAGTAACACTCATGCTAAGACAAAGACCTAAATAATTTCAATAAATTCCACAGTGTTCCTAAAGCATAAAAGCCGATCCTCTCAGGAAAGCTGGCCCCTTTTTCCCCTTCTATTCACTTTGCTTTCAGTACAAAAGGGAAGGAAATGACCCAACCACCTTCCATCTCCTATCTATTCTGAGAAAGTAGGCCTGGCCCTAATATTCAATGAGACTATCTCTGATTATCCTTCATTATAAGGCACCTCAAATTCACAATATAGCACTTCTCTCAAAACCATCTACAATAGGAAAGCCATCTATCAATTATGTCAAGAATATATAACTTACCCTGCTCCAAATTTGCTGAAATCTCTCTTAGATTGTAGAGTATATACAGTCAAACCAAGAAACACTGCAGTAGTCAGGACAAAAGCTTGCAGAATAATATACACATCATAGAAAGTAACTGTAAAATTAAAACGTTGGTTAAAAATGTACAAAAACATGCTCAATATAAAACAGCTTTTTTTCTGTCATTTTACAGGAATCTTTATTTTTCTCTTATATTACTTGCCAATAAAACAAAAGATTCCATATCCAGCCTCAAATATATTAGTACAACAAAATTGTACTCATTATGCAATAAAAAGTCTGCAAAAATTAATTCACAGAAAATAAGGAGTCACATTAATTTTGAGGTTATAAAAAGACTATAGAGATGTTACACATGGAATCAGATAGCAGTTCCATGGATATGATAGAATGATTCTCAACTTTCTCTGTTCCAGTTGCAGTTTATTACCATCTTTAGTGACTGTTCGTTATGGCTTAAATATCAACAGAAATGATTCTGGGTCCCCTAGCTAGCTAGGAATTCCTAGACAGTGGTAGCAATTCAAGCAATCGCCTGGTTAGTTGTACCCAGTTCATGAGCCTAACTCAAGGCAACTGAGCAAGAAAAAACACAAGGGCTGTCTCAAGTGGTCCTTCATTACCTTGAAGAAGAATGAATCCAACTACTAATTGCTTTTTATCTAAAGCTGTATATCTTGGAATACATTATCATGGGGTTTACTGAATTCGTATCAAATTATCTGCTGTAATTTTAGATAATCATCTAGATTGACTATGGTTATTGTAAAATAACTGCTGAACATTTTAACAGAATGTTAAATTGTAACCTCTTTGAAGGAGGTGGGTGCTTTGAACCCCAAACCATTTAAATAATTTTTAACTTTTCAAGGATGAATTATCTACATTATTTCTATTCTCAAATTACTAGAATTTTTCTACTTATTGCATTTAATATTAGAAAGCTGAACACAGAAAAAATTATAAAAATCAATCTTGCTTCTTGTCAATAACTTTAGTATATAATCAGGAAGAAAAGATATGACATTGATGAGGAAAATAATGTTTTCAGATTAACCTGTATGCATTTTTATCCACAATTCCATTAAGCCTGACCTAAACTTCGCTCCTATATAGTTACATGAGATGCACATGCTAATATTTATTTATTTTCCTTTTTGCAGGTCTGGGGATGGAACCCAGGGGCATTCAACCTCCGAGCTACATCCCCTGCCCTATTTTTTATTCTTTGTTTTTGAAACAGGGTCTCACTAAGTTGCAGAAAGCCTCACTAAGTAGCTGAGGCTGTCCACGAACCGTGATCCTCCGGTCTCAGCCTCCTGAATGCTGGGATTACAAATGTGCGCCACCATGCCCAGTACATGTTAATATTAATAGTAAGTAATAGTAATAGACAACACTGATGATAAGTTAATGTTAATACTTTCTATGTTGACAAGATTCAATTCTACTTTAGCATTTCTTAGTACTTATTTATATTCTGATTCTTTTAAAAGAGTAGTAGATCATCAAAAATACAGATTAAGTGATAGTAATGATAAAAATAGAAAAGATAAAGATTAATAATTTTTTCTTGATTAGAACAGTTAATGCTGACTTTTTGGTACTCAAAGCTAATCACTTCAAGGCAATCAGAATTCTTACTGTTAATTTCATGAAAAGTTTTTACTTGAGGTATTACACAGGGAATATCAAATAATTATGACAGACACTTGGCCTTCAAACACACAACATAAAAACCAGACATTACCACTATTTCTTGCAGTGCCACTTAGTAAATGAAATATGAGGATATGGCAGTAAAGCACAGTTCAAGGCAGGCACTTCATAGGGAGCTAAGCCCATGTGCATGTCTCACAACACACGCTCTCAATTCCTCAAGATCCCTTTAAATAGGGGGAAATTAGCTGTGCTTGTCTTATTTTTTATAAATAGGTAAACAGAAGTGGAATATTATTCTCCATTCCTTTCTTTTTTCTAAAGCTTCTATTTCCTCTAAGCTCAGCTGAACTCTGTAATGCATTAACATTTACATTTTGTATATATTTAAGTAGCCATTTTACTGTCACATTTTTGAAACATGACATTGTATGATGTTAAATTTTAACTACAAATAATTTTTAACTGAAAGATTTACACATTAAAAGTTCCTATAACATATAGAAATATAATTATAACTTACCAACAACTGCCACAGTCAGAGCTTCAAACAGAGTCTAAGGAAAAAAACATCTGAAATTAACTAATGCATGTAGAAGTTATACTACGTTATGTACACTTTCTAGTGTCTGTCAGGTCAATGTGATCCCAAGTGATGATAACTGAGAAGCCTGGTGAAGTATGTGAGACATCTATTAAGACGATTATAATGAAAATAATTCCACAACTTGTGGAGTGAGAATATTTAAATTCCTATTGTGGCAGAGCATGGTGGTGTACACCCATAATCTTAGTACTTGGGAGTCTAAGACAGGAGGACCTCAGGTTCAAGAACAGCCTTAGCAAGTCATGAGACTCTTCAATCTGAGAAACCCTGTTTCAAAATAAAAAAATAAAATCGGGCTGGGGCTGTAGCTTGGAGGTCAAATGCCTATGGGTTCAATCCCCAGTACCACACAAACAAAAAAAATTGTAATCCTATCACTCCTTAAGCTCGAATGTTTTGTAACTCCAACAGGAATATTATACAGTAAAAATACAAAAAATTATATTTTTCTTACTCTGAGATAAATATAAACAAAAAAGATATTGCAAATTGTACATATTTATAAAAAACCCTCAATATCTCACACAAAAATAAGAATAAAACATTTAGGGAGTACTTGGTGTAACAGTCTTAAAACTGTCTCCCAATATTCATTCTCTCTTTCTTCCCTAGTGTCAAATTTTTTTCATGTACATCTGGCTGTTCAGATTTAACATTATATTTTTCAGTCTCTCTTGCAGTTAGGTCCTACCATGTGCCTATTTAATGTGAGTAGACAAGTATTACTCTAGCTAAACTTTTTTAAGCAAGTGATCACAAAGACAAGGCCAGATGTAAAGCAGAGGCTGAATAATCATACTTCTGGTAGAAGCAATCCCTGTGCCCCATCCCACCTGAAATCAACAAATCAGAACCAGAGCAAAAATGGAATTAGAAAGTGCACGTGTGGAGGGAATAAAGCCACTGCTATATTTTAATGTTGTTGGTAGTGACAGGGAAGTGACAGCAAAAGATGACAGAATTTTTTTTCCCTTCTGTCTGGGGATTGAACCTAGCATCATTCTACTTTGGAAATATACTCCCAACCCTAGTTTTACTTTGAAACAGGGTCTTGCTAGGTTAATGAAAGCCTCACTATTGCTGAGGCTGTCCTTGAACTTGTGATCCTACTGTCTCAGCCTCCCAAGTACTAGGATTACAAGCTTGTGCCACCATGCCCAGCTTAATGCCCCCCCTCTTTTTATGGTGAAAATGAGGGTTGAACCCAGAGGCATTCTACCTCCAAGCGACACCCCCTGCCCAGCCCTATTTTTGTTCTTAATTTTTTTTTTTTTTTTTTTTTTTTTTTTTTGGTGGTACTGGGGTTCCTGGAAACCCTTCTACCTACAGGCAACACTCCCAGACCTATTTTATATATATTTTTGGAAACAGGGTCTCTTAAGCCATCAAGGCTGGCTTCAAACCAGCACGATCCTCCTGTCTTCACCTCCCAAGCATGGGGATTACAAGTGTGCGCCACCACGCCCGGCTTGTTCTTAATTTTGAAACAAGATCTCACCAAAGTTGCAGAAAGCCTCACTAAGTAACTGAGGCTGGCAGCAAACCTGTGATCCTCCTGTCTCAGCCTCCCAAGTACTAGGATTACAAGAATGAACTACCACCCCTGGCTTAATGTCCCCTTTAAAACATACATGTATACATACCTCCTAGGGCAAAGTAAGATTCATGTCCTTTTTTATTTTGGTAGAAAATAATAACAACAACAAAAATATAGTGTGAGAGGTCACTGAGTAATCTGAGATGTACCTTCCTTTGTTCCTTATTTGTTAAGCCACGTTTAGCTATGGGTATGATGAATGGATTTAGTAATAAGTGACCATCTTGTTTACAAGCATTTGGCTGATGATTTTCTAGTGAGGCTTCTCCTCTCTGGGCAAAATTGGCCTGTACCTTCTTCCTACATTTAAACCAGTCTTTCTTAAAGAAGGCTGTGTATGGACTTAGAGAGGAAGTCTACAACATGATCCTGTTTATAGTGCAGGCTTCCTCTCTCCTGGCACACAGCTGGCTGGGCTAGGAGGTTGAAATCTGACCCAAGGCCTGGGGACCCATATTTGTTTAACAATTTACAATGTGACCTGTGCCAACAACTAGCTGTAACAATCAGATTCTTTCTCACTCAGGAATTTGGCTCAAGGAAGTGGAACAATGACAGCAGAAGCTAAAGCTAAAAGGTAAATGAGTAACTGTGGGGCCAACAATGGGTCATATAAAAATTAAAAACAAAAAAAATGGAAACTAATGTGTATGGACAGTTCTAAGGTAAAGAACAGAATAAGAGAGAGGAGACCACAAGCTCCTCCTCCCACTGGATTTCCTACAAGAGCATCATTTCTACAACCATCCTCTCTTTCTTTTCTTTTCTTTTCTTTTTTTTTTTTGGTGGTACTGGGGTTCCTGGAAGCCCTTCTACCTCTGGGCTACACTCCCAGACCTATTTTTACATTTTTTTTATTTGGAAACAGGGTCTCCTAAGCCAGCGCACGCGGCTGGCTTCGAACTTGCATGATCGTCCTGTCTCTGCCTCCCAAGCCGGGGATTACAAGCATGCGCCACCACGCCCAGCCTCTTTTTCTTTCTTTTCTTTTTTTCTTTTTTTTTTTTTTTTTTTGGTGATACTGGGTATGGAACCCAAGGGTTTTCTATCTCCGGGCTATATTCCCAGCTCTATTTTTATATTTGGAAACAAGGTCTCACTAAGTTGCAGGGGGGCCTCACCAAGTAGATGAGGCTGGCTTTGAACCTGCGATTCTCCTGTCTCAACCTCCCAAGTACTGAGATTACAAGCACATACCACCACACTCAGCTCCAACCTTTCTCTCTTTCTTCTTAAGACCTGGTATGTTTGGGTTGGTGGGTTCCCAAGTTGTTATACCCTTAATATAAATTCACTACTACTTGCAATAATTTGGTTTAGGACTGATAATCTTGCAAACAAAAGAGCTTAAGATTTAAATGAGTAACCTTGAGCCCTGCATGTTGGCGCATGTTTGTAATCCCAGCATTCAGGAGTCTGAGACAGGAGGATTTCGGTTGGCAGACAGCCTCAGCTACTTACTGAGGCCCTCTGCAACTTAGTAAGACTTTTTCAAAATAAAGAATAAAAAAAATAAAGATGGCGTGTAGCTCAGAGGTAGAAAGGCCCTGGGTTCCATCCTCAGTACTATAAAGTAAATAAATAAATAAATAACCTTGCCTATAACTGAAACTTCTAAAGTCAGGAGCTTTCACTATGTTAGCACAAATCCATTACCAGAATTTACAAACTTTCTTTAATTAGAAACATTTTAATCTGATCCATAACTTTTTCACTCTTACTTGAGCCTGGTCCTCCACCTCTTTCTCCTTAATTCTATTCTATTCACTTTGTTTCTTTCTTTTCTTTCTTTCTTTCTTTTCTTTTTTTTTTTTTTTTTTTTTTTTTTGGTGGTATTGGGGTTCCTGGAAACCCTTCTACCTCCGGAATACACTCCCAGACCTATTTTATATTTTTATTTGGAAACAGGGTCTCTTAAGCCAGAGAGGCTGGCTTTGAACCTGCACGATCCTCCTGTCTCAGCGTGGGCCACCATGCCCGGCTATTAGCTTTGTTTCTCATGCTCACTCTATCAGCCATCTGATAGACCATCAACACAAAGGCAAAGCCAGAACTAACAGCAGTGACTGTTGTTTACATAATGTTTCTTTTTTTGTGTGTGTGTAGTACTGGGGATTAAACCCAATTAAACTCAGAGGTATTCTGCCTCCAAACTACACCTCCAGCCCTATTTTTCTTCTTTATTTTGAAACAGGATCTCACTAAGTTGCATAGGAACTCATTAAAGTAGGCTGAGGTTGGCAGCGAACCCGCGATCCTCCTGTCTCAGCCTCCCAAGTACTGAGATTACAGGTGTGTGCTACCACACCAAGCATATTATTAATAATTTAGAATATTTTGAGCCAGGTGTGGTGGTGCAAGCTTGTAATTCCAGTACTTGGGAGGCTGAGACAGTAGGATACCAGGTTTGCGGCCAGCCTCAGCTACTTAGGGGCCCTTTGCAACTCAGTGAGACCCTGTTTCAAAATAAAGAATAAAAATAGGGTTGGGGGTGTAGCCTGGAGTCGTAGAGTGCCTCTGGGTTCCATTGCTAGTACTGCAAAAAAATAAAAAAAATAAAAAAGAGAATATTTTGGAATAAATTTTGAGGTCAGAATCTCAATCATATTGGATATGAGAAGAGACAAAATGTGAAAATCGACTGAGCATTACTAATCTTACTTAGACTTAAAGTGAGTTTTTACAGGTGACAGAGTTTTAAAGTTAGATTCTCCTATGTATGAATCTGAAAAAAAGTAAAGTACATCATTTGAGCAAAATGGTCCTCTAAAAAGAACAGAAAAATAAGATAGAAATGACACTGATGAGTTAATAGAAAAGGATTTAAGTTCAATGAGATTAAGGCCACAAATAATTCCTTCCCCCAAATCACAGAATATCAGAGGTAGAAAGTATCACTGGGATTATCTATCTTAATCCTTTTATTTTGCATATGGAAAAATAATTAGTTGCAGAAAGATTAAAAATGCCTTGCCAAAATGTCACAGTTGAAAAGCCAGGTCATCTGATTCCAATTCAGTGTTTTTTACCCCAAAGTCTAATAGAAAAACCTTTGATGCAAGTGGTTAAAAATTACAAAAGACTACAAAATTATAAATAACTACCTAAAATACTCTCATTAAAACTAAATTCAATTTTGTTCTCTCATTGTTATATGTGTATATGCATTCAATTAAATTCTTTAAAAACTCAGGCTAATTTTAAAGGAATAAACATGATAAAAGTACTCACAAATCCAAAAAGCAGATACAAGTTAAGAGGGTGCTTATGTCTGTTGATAGTCAATGCAAAAATCAAACCCAAAGATCCAAGAGCAAACACCAAAATTAAGGCAGGACTGAAAGACATAATATTAAAATGTTTTAAGTTTTAAAATACTATGAATAGTGTTATCCAATTTAATAAAATTTATCTATCTTATGTGTTAATAAAAGGGCAATAAAAAATCTGAAATGATCCTTTCTCAACTTTCAAAATAAATTACTTTTCTATCTGGAAAATTTGAGGGGTATGAGATGAACATGGGGACAAGGAAAAGACCCACCAAGAATGTGAGAGAACATTCCTTCTTTATGACTTCTATCATATTTGAATAAGGTTGGTAATTAGTATAGTGCTTTTATAAGTAAAACACAAAGCCGGGTGTGGTGGCGCATGCTTGTAATCCCAGCATTCGGGAGGCTGAGACCAAAGGATCGCAGTTGGCGGACAGCCTCAGCTACTTAGTGAGGCCCTCCGCAACTCAGTGAGACCTGGTTTCAAAATAAAGAATAAAAAAGAGAGCAGGGGCTGTAGCTCAAAGGTAGATTGCCCCTGGGTTCCATCCCCAGACCCGCAAAAAAAAAAAAAAAAAAAAAAAAAAGTAAACTACAATAGAGAAAAGATATTAAGCAGTAAGCAAATTTTACACATAACTACTTTTTAGGGTATTTATCATATAGCTGTAATTTAAATTAATTTATTCCAAATAGTAAATAATTTAAGACTTTCCTTTGTGCCGGGCGTGGTGGCGCACGCTTGTAATCCCAGCATTTGGGAGGCTGAGATGGGAGGATTGAGGTTTGTGGACAGTCTCGCCTACTTAGTGAAGCCCTTTGCAATTCAGTGAGACCCTGTTTCAAAATAAAAAAACAAAAAATAGGGCTGGGGGTGTAGCTCGGAGGTAGAATGCCCCTGGGTTCCATCTCTAGTATGGAAAAAAAAAAAAAAAAAAAAGGACTCCCCTTTGGTAGAGGGAGGGGAGACAAAAATTCTTTACTTTTAAGAAAATGTTCATTCTTCATGTTTCCTTTCCTTCAATATAAAGAAACCATATTATTTTCAGCCACAGAAATAATTATGTTGAAAGTAAAACTTTTCATTAGGGATCAAGTGGAGCTCTTCTAGAAATGTCAAAGTGAAATAACCCTAATCATAAACCAACACTAAAATGAACTAATGTTTGTCAAGTACCTTTATTTTTCAAACACTGTCCTATGCTTTAGGAACAGAGGAAATACTAAAATAAAATTAAACAGACTTGACCTGCATGTAAAAATTCTGAATACTATTTCAGGAGATGAAGGCTAAACCCTAAGAAACAATAAGCTAAAAAGAGTAAAGAACTATGCTGTGCAGCATTTTCTTCATCAAAAACAAAACTAATCTGACTTATAGGTGTTAGAAAATGGAGCTTTTTTACATTTTAACCTCAAAAGCTGAGAGAAAAGAAATGAACTTTGCTTATATATGTCTTCTTGATTGTATGTTATGTCTGAAAATGATTCAAAGGCATCTCATTATCTTACCTTTCATGTACAAATGTCCGTATTGACTCAAAGTATAAGAACACGGTAGAGGTCACTGTCGTTAAGAGAACTTGTAGAGAAAGGATGCTGTAGACTTTTCTGAGAAAGGCTAAAAGATAAAATGTTACATAAATATTATTTATTGTAGAACTGATCCCAAAATTATGTTTTTACATTTATTCTTTCCTAAATAGTAATCTAAGTAAAGTAACCTGTAACTAAACTAGGAAGAAAAAGCCTCCGAAGTAATTTATTAATTATAGAGAATAGCTAATCCTCTGAAAAAAGTGAGATTTTAAATTAAGTTAATGGGCCAGTAGGGTAACTATAGCTAAAAATAATGTAAGGTACATTTCAAGATAACTAGGAGAGGACTTTGTTATCACCACAATGAAATGATACATGTTTTAGGTGATGGATATGCTAATTACCCTGATTTAATAATTATACAATAACTATTACACTTTATCCTGTAGATATGTATAGTTGCTATGTATAAATTAAAATAAAACTTATATTAAAAACTCCTGACATAAAGATGATTCAAATAATACATTGAACTAAAAAATACAATGAACTACCAAGAAGTCACTATGACCTTCAGAAATAAATCATTAACAGTTCTCACATTTTCTCTTTGTACATACACTGATAACATCCCTTTCCCCTCAACCCCCTAGCTAACTTCTAATCAACCATCTTTCAAGATTCAGCCTTTCTCAGTTCACCAGTCCAAATTAAATGTTCCTCCTTCACATTTCCAAGAAACCCTAAATACGCCCCTAATTACTCCATAATAAGTCTATTTGTACTTCACCCTCATTAAATTATCAAGACTAAACATTCTCTAATCATAGGAGAAAGGCTTATTCATTTCCATACCCCTGGCAGTCATTCTAGACAATGATATGGAATAAATAATCATTAAATTTTGATGTTAAATAAACTGATATGGAATTAATGGAGAATTTTGCAATTAAAGGAACAGAAAAGATACTATTTTGAAACATAATAATGGAGCCACATAGCTTCTTAGAGTTCTGTGCTTAGGTGGGCAATAAAAACCATGTTCAATGACCTTCACCCAAAAGTCACTGTAGTCTGGAATATTCGCAGAAGGATAAATTTTTATGAATTTACAGATTTAGCACAAGTTTCTTTAAAAATATTATCTGTTACAAAAGCAATAAATATTTATAGGTAGTATCTAAAAAACACAGATTAGCAAAGAACTGAATATAAAAATTATTCTATCAGACTACTCAGAGAAAACCACTAACAGCTTTATGTATATTGTTCCAGTTTTTCATGACATGTAAACTTGTGTGTATACATACACATCCATATAAACATTACATATTTCTATATACATTGAAAAAAAGTATGTGTGTGATTTCCATGACTGGGTCATAAAAGGTGCAGTGGCTTTCTCCTTGCTCTCTCTCATGTACTGCTTGCTCTGGGGGAAGCTAGCACCCATGCCATGATATGTTCAGCCTTCATATGACTACAGCTGTGGCCATCATCTTGACTAGAACCTCCTGAGACCCTGGTGGAACCACCTCTCTAAGCCACTTACAAAGTCCTCACCCTCAGAAATTATGTGAGATAATAAATATTTGTTGTTTTAAGCCACTAAATTCTGGGATCATGTTACATAGCAGTAGATAGATAATACACCTGGTTAGTTCCTTCTCAAACAGCCCAACTGCTATCTCCCTTAAGAGTTCTTTCTCTGGCCATTCCTTAACTACAGTTGCTGCCAGCCTATGCTCTATTTTCTAGTCACACCTCTCTATCAAAGTCACAAGTTTATTCATTGGCTTGGCTTACTTCTTTAGGTCTGTCTCCCCTACTCTCCCATGCAAATGACAACTTTTGAGGGAGGACTGAAACTACATCTATCCACTTTATATCTCTAACATCTGATACAGACTCCAATCAAGTTTTTTTGTTTTTTTGTTTTGTTTTGTTTGGTGGTACTGGGGTTCCTAGAAGCCCTTCTACCTCCGGGTTACACTCCCAGACCTATTTTTACATTTTTATTTGGAAACAGGGTCTCCTAAGTCAGTGCCCGCGGCTGGCTTCGAACCTGCGCGATCCTCCTGTCTCTGCCTCTCAAACGTGGGGATTACAAGCATGCGCCACCACGCCCGGCTCCAATCAAGTTTTTAAAATGAAGAAAAATGCAAATTAAAACAATTTTTGTTGTTTTTGTTGTCTACCATAAGACTCAAAGAACTATGACCCTCTGGCCAAACCCAAACTACCCACCTGACTTTGTAAGTAAAATTTTCTTGGTACTTTGTCACATTTACTCATTAGTGTATCCTTTACATTTTGCTTCTAAACCATAGCAGAGTTCAGGAATTGGAATAGAGACCTTATGACCTACAAAGCTGAAAATATTTACTACTCTGCCCTTTGTAGAAAATGAGTGTCCCCCTGATCATTGCAGAAGATTAAAAGTTTGATTATTCTGTGTTGGTGAAGGGCACAGAATCAAGTACCCTCATACACTGTTTGCTAAAGAGTCAACAGGCACAATCATTTTGAAGACCAATGGACAACTTTTGTTTTGTTTTCTTGTGGTACTGGGGATTGGACCCAGGGGCATTCTACACGCCAGCCCTTTTTGTTTTGGTTTTAGAAAAAAGATCTTACTAGGTTGCTGAGAGTCTTGCCAAATTGCTGAAGTGGTGTAGAACCTGCGATCCTCCTATCTCAGCCTCCCAAGTATGGAGATTCCAGATATGCACCACCATCACTGGCATAAGTCAAATTTAAAATGTACATCTTTTGTTCCTATAGCTTCATTTCTAAAAATTTACCCAACAACTATCTTGAAGAAATTTACAAAAATATGGAAGGATGTTCCGTGAAGCACTATTTAAAGGGATAAAATAGAAAACAACTATCATGAGACAGTTAAATAAATTATACCCAGGAGTGGAATTATTGGATTATATGGTAATTCTATTTTTAACTTTTGAAGGAACTGCTATATGGTTTTCCTTAATGGCTGTACATTTTTGCATTCATATGTTGAACCATCCTTAACATTCTAGGAATAAATTTATAGCTATATAATTTTTTTAACTTCAAGAGAATTAAAGTAGGGTCTTGAAGAGCTAAATGCAATCCTATATTCATAACTATTATTTACAGTTGCCAAGAGGTAGAACCAAAGCAAATGACCATCAATGGATGAAGGATTAACAAAATTTAGTATATACATACAATGTAAAATTCAGCCTCAAAAGGGAAGGAAATTCTGACATGTTACAACATGGATGCATTAATCCCAAACTTTCAAATCTGTAACTAATTCAATGAAACTGACACAGGTTCACTAAAATAGGTTGAGAATCATAATCTATTTTAAAGCCAGATGTGGTACAGCATGTTTGTAATCCCAGCACCTGGGATTTGAGACAGGAGGATCAAAGGTTCAAAGATAGCATCAGCAACTTAGTGAGACCCTGTCAGGTCCTTGGCAACTTAGTGAGACCTTGTTTTAAAATAGTAAAATAGGGTTGGAGGGTGTAGCTCAGAGGTAGAATGCCACTGGGGTCAATCCCCAGTAAAACACACACTATAGCATAATTATATTCTTATTATATAATGCTATGATATACTATATGCAAATTTTATTAGTGTTCCACATCTGGAATGATGGGACAAAATAGGTTAAGAAATTATGCTAATTAAAAATAATTCAGTTATAAAAAGACAAACACCATAAAGTTCCACTCATACAAGGTATTTTGATCAGTCAAATTCAGAGATGAGAAGCAGAGTAATGGTTGTCTGGTAGAAGGGGAGGAGGGAATGGGGAGTTGATGTTTAGTGGGTATTTAGTTTCACTTTTGCAAGATGAGAAAGTTCTGGAGATTGGATATACAATGTGAAAATATACAGTACTGAACTGTGTACTTAAAATGGTTATGATAGTAAATTTTATATGTATTTTAAACAACTTCAAAAATATTTTAAGGGAGCTCACTTGTCAAAATAAGTTCAAAATTCATTCCAAGAAATATAGATACTAGGCACAAGATTCTTCATCCATCAGAACTATCTGCATAATTCAGTTTCTTGAATCAGCATTCAACTGCCCAGACAGGCTGAACATCTAGGTCAGCCTCGTGATCTAGTGTGGCTGAACTAGGACAGGCAGTGACTTCGACTTACTTGATATTTCAAATTCAAAAGAACATCTGCTCACTGGATCTTGGATACTAACTTAAAACATGGCATTTTGACTGATTGAAGAAGCTTCTGATTCCAGCTATTTCCTCAGTAATACTCAAACATCTGTTTAGTTCTAGGCCCTGCAGAGAAAATACTGAGCAAGACGGATAAAGTCTCTGCCCTGAGAAGGCTTTCAGTCCAGCACAAGAAACAGACAAGCAAATAAAAACTTATAACAAGTTCACACCCTTTCAAGGAAACACATCGAGTAAGCTACTGCACTTGAGTGGACGTCGCAAAGCTCAACCTTTAGTCTTTTTCAAAGATGAGCTCACATAGAAAACTTATTTTCATTAAAAAAAAAAAAAAGGTGCCAGGCATGATGGCGCACGCTTATAATCCCAGCATTTGGAAGGCTGAGACAGGACGATCGCAGTTCACAGACAGCCTCAGCTACTTAGTAAGGCCCTTTGCAACTCAGTGAGGCCCTGTTCCAAAATAAAAAATAAAAAGTTGGGCTGGGGGTGTGGCTTGGAGGTAGAATGCCCCTGGGTTCCATCCGCAGTACTGGAAAAAAAAAGTAACTTTCCCTCTGTTTTAATTTTAAAAATACCAAAAGTTAAAGCTGGCCGGGAGTAGTGGCGCCGCACGCCAAGAAATCCCAGTACTTGGGAGGCTGAGACCGGAAAAGATCGCGGGTTCGGGACCAGCCTCAGAAACTTAGCGAAACTCTGTTTCGAAATAAAAAGATAAATAGGGCTGGGGTGTAGGTTAGAGATAGAATGCACGTAGGTTCAACCCCTTAGTACTACTACCATTAACAATAATGATGACGATGATGGTGACAATGACAGTGCTGATTATGGAGGTCCCCCGGGGCGGGAACGACCCTCCGCCAACCCCTGAGACGCCGGCCTGCAGGCGACGCCGACACCTACCCATTCGGATGTGTACGCTGGCCGACGCCACGCAGCTGCCATAGTTGAAGTCGTCCTCGATGGAGGAGCAGGGGTAGCGGGGGTCGGGGCCCGCCATGGCGGCTGCAGATCCCCCGCGAACCGGGCGGCAGAGCCGGCGAGACCTCCCAACACCACCGCCTCGACCCGCTTCCGGGAAGAAGCGACCCAGACCGAACTAGCCGAGCTGCCGCGGCGAGGCGAGCCCCGAGCGCATCGATCGCCTCCCTTTAAACGGGTCAATTAGGCTCAGAGAAAGAAGGGGCAGCTTCAGGTTAGGGTGAGAGAGATGGCAACTTGCGTTCCCAGCGCCTTCTTGAGGGAAACGTTTTCTTAGATTTTCCTCAGTTTATTAAGTCCTCTCCCCTGCAGAGTTGCAAAAAGTGATAGAGGTGATGGATTTGTCCATCTATTCAACATAACACTCATCTCATTGACCCACTTCAATAATCTCACCAGAAAAGCACTTTTATTATTATTATTATTATTATTTATTTTATTTTATTTTTTTTTTTGGTGGTACTGGGGTTCCTGGAAGCCCTTCTACTTCCGGGCTACCCTCCCAGACCTACTTTTACATTTTTGTTTGGAAACAGGGTCTCCTAAGTCAGCGCCCTCGGCTGGCTTCGAACCTGCGCGATCCTCCTGTCTCTGCCTCTCAAACGTGGGGATTACAAGCGTGCGCCACCACGCCCGGCCTTATTATTCTTAACAATAATAATCCCTACATTTTTGGAGCACTTTCTATAACCCAGAGTTTCTGAATGGTGTACTGCTTCATCCTGATAGGCAAGTAGGAACCAAGCAGAGAAGAATGATGTAAACAGGTTCTCTGGGAACCTTCTGCAGAGACCCAGAGCGCAAAGCCCAGTTGTTGTCAGAGACAGGCCTCAAGGAAGGAGGCTGGATAGATAAAGGCCAGATCACTGTATGGAAATGTAGAATACACTGAAGAAGGTCTCGATCAAAGGCAGAAAAATGAGGATATTGTAATAATCTAAGAGTTAAAAAAAAAAAGATGGTGGCCAATACAATGGCTCAGAGTTAATACTGATGACATTGTTGTCATTCTCACATGAACATGAGGCATGGGCATACCTAGAATAATATCATCTCTAAGATCCCTTGGAACATTTTCTGAATTAGTTTTCTTTGATCTGCCCTCATTTTCAGTCCTGATTTTGTTGTATGTAGGTTTAGTGAGAAATGAGACTCAAGAGTCCAAGGGGAAGTGCCAATTGAAGCCTTTATTAGCTGGCCAGCGTCGGTACCCTCAGTCTAGAAATCTGAATGGAGGAGCATGGGCTCTCTGCCTGGGAGAGGGGCTTATAAAGGGGAGAAAGAAGAGAGAGAGGGAAAAATAAAAAAAAAAAAAACAAGAGAAAAAACCACACGCAGGTGGCGACCTTAAGATGAGCTAGAGCAAGCAAGCCATCTTACAGAAGCAGAACTGGCAGTTATCTATATTTGGAGATGAGATCTCTAAGGAATTAGAAGGTTAAATGAGATTATAGCTGGGTGTTGTAACACAGGCTTGTAATCTCAGTACTTGGGAGGCTGAGACAGGAGGATAGAGGGTTCATGGCCAGCCTCAGCAACTTAGTGAGGCCCTCTGTAACTTAGTAAGAACCTGTTTCCAAATAAAGAATAAAGAATAGGGCTAGAGGTGTACTTCGGAGATAGAATGCCCCTGGTTTTAATTCCCAATACCACAAAAATAAAATAGAACTTTTGACTGTTAAAATGTATTATTTCTGTGAGTAGGAAATACTTAAATGTAGAAAATGATTTCTGAGATTACAAGTATGTGACACCACACCTGGCTAATTTTAGAAAGTTTGAAATGCATAAAGCACAAGAGAATGAAATTACAAATAGTTCTTCCCATCAACCCTAAAAGGATACTTGTTAAAATTTTAATATATATCATGTTATTAATAGATTTTTAGAAAAATGTTCTTAATATATCAAATGGAAAAATGTTGCAATAGGAATGGAAGCCTAGTGTTTTTTAAAATGTGTATGTGTGTGTCTACATACATATACTCACACATGTCTAGAACTGGAGGAATAATCAGCACATTATTTTCATGAGGTCATTTTGGTAACATCTTAGTAAAGTATTCAGATTTATTTTTTCAGAATTATCAAATAATGTGTACTATAAATGTCTTTACCCCCATTCCTGATTTTTCCTGTTCCTGAACCCCATTGAATATATGACCCTATAAGACAAAATTCAAGGATGGGTGAGGCTCAAAGATGGAACAGGCTAGGTATCTTCATTTTGGAAATTGCTTCCCAAACCAGAAAATACCATGAGTTCCACAAGCCCAAGTGACCTTATTCATCTCCAGAGATGTTTGTAAATAGCTACTGCCAGGATAGTTATATCATATCTCCTCGCCTATTTTCTCCTTCATTTGTTTCTAGATTTCTGAGTCCTTTCTGCCTGTGCTTAGCAGAGGCTTGATCCCTGATCATATTGTGTGTCTGGGCCATTGTCACCATAGCCTTCAGGGTTGTGAGATTGTAAACCTAATGCCTACATATAAGTGTGTGTATGCTAATATAAGTATAAACCTGATGCATATCACATATATATGTTAATCTTAATGCTTGTATGCATATATACTGCTCTTTTTATATATAAGATATTCTATCCTAATGCTTTTATATATATTATATTATATATAGTTACTCTAATGCATATATATATATATATATATATATATATATATATATATATAAACATTTGTTATTTCCATTTGTCAATCTTTGCAGTTCATGTCTGTCCAGCTGGGATGGAAACACTTCCTTCTAGTTTCCAGTATTTTGAGGGGTTTGGAGAGGAGCCAATGGCACAGGGCTAGGTCACAGAGTGAAACCTTTTTGTTACACCATAGCCCTCTCTTTTCCGGAAACCATGTATGCTGGGAATGGGTGGATGGAGTGGGGGTCAAGGGTCAGAGTCTGCCTGGATTCTAGTTCAGGCTCATGTACACTTAGAGCTACAGACTGCTTCTGCCTGTTGCCTGTCATTCTCTACCAGTATTTGCGTTCTATAGGTCGACCAGTTGTCTTTCTCTGTAACCCAGTTTTCCATCTCTCATTCCACCAGGCAGGTATGTTTGTATACATTTGAACTACAGTTTTAGACAAGGCTTAATTTCTTTCCCATAGGTTTTTTTTGTTTGTTTGTTTTTTGTTTTTGTTTTTGTTTTGGTGGGGGGGTGGAACCCAGGGGCTTTCTACCTCCGGGCTATACTTCCAGACCTTTTTAATATTTTATTTGGAAACAGGGTCTCACTAAGTTGCTGAGAGCCTCACTAAGTAGCTGAGGCTGGCTTCGAACCTGTGCAATCCTCCTGTCTCAGCCTCCCAAAATAATAATAAATCCCATAGGTTTTATAAGTGCTAAACAAATCAGGGACAATGGCAGAATGCCCAGCAGTATATCATCTAAAATTCATTTGGCTGCAAATAAGATTCCTCTCTTAAAAACAGGTTTAAGCATGGTCATACACACCCATAATCCCAGTATTTGGGAGGCCAAGAGAGGAGGATTGTAGGTTTGAGGACAGCCTCAGCAACTTAGCAAGACCGTCAGCAATTTAATGAGACCCTGTTTCAAACTACAAAATAAAATAGGGTTGGAGGTGTAGCTGGAGGTAGCTTGCCCTTGGGTTAAATCCCTAATAAAACACACACATACACACACACACACACACACACACACACACACACACACACACTGGTTTAACAAGGCTATTTATCTTAATTATGAGCCCATGGTCAGGACAGACCTTAGGCTCAGAACTAGTGAGTTGCTCAACATCCTGATCCAGGACCTGGTTCTTCCTTTCTCTAGACTCTTCCCAGGACTTATTTCATTCTAATATTTTGCTTCCCAGCTCCTGTGAAGCGAGCAGCCTCCTGTCACACACCCTGACCATGGTGTATTGCCTTGTAGCAGGCCCCAAGCCAACAGGGCCACGTGTCCATGGACTGAAACCTCTGAAACGCTCAGCCAAGATTCAGTGTTCCTCCTGTAATTATTTGCTTCACAGTGGCAGAAAGCTGGTGAACACATACATCCGCAGTGGCTTCCTGGTTCAGATGCGTATTTGAGTGCACCTCTCCTGTTCTAGAAATTTGAGACCTATCAAATACAGTGCCTAATTGTATCTTGTCTCAGTTGTCCCAGGCATGGTGACGCACGTCTGTAATCACAGTACTTGAGAGGCTGAAACAGGAGGATCACAGGTTTGACCAGCCTCAGCAACTTAGTGAGATCTTGTTTCAATATTAAAAAAAATAGGACTTGGGGTGTAACGCAGAGGTAGAATGTCCCAGGGCACAACTTCCAGTAGCAAAAAAGAAAAAAAAGGAAAGAAAAATAGAGTTTCATAGACATGTACAGTCTGAAAAAAAAAAACCTTAGTCATTTGAATGAAGGGATATCAAAACTCTTTGCCCAAACAGTTTTTATTTTACCAATTTTTAGGTATGTTTTTATGGAATTTTGCTTTCAGAAATTCGCTATCAAATGCTAGTGTATTCTTCCTGTTATCTCTAGAGGGAGCTATTCCCAAGTAATAAACTTTGGAGTGTATTAAATGGGTGCTGACGTTTCTTAGCTCTTCCAGTCTTAAGGTTGAGATTTTTTCCCACCGCTTTTGAAGCCTCTCTTCTTTTGTCAGTAGTATTTGTATCATGCCTAGGGCGGGGCTTAAGAGTAAAAAACGGTAGAAGATTGCAAAACAGCAATCAACTTTACTTAAACGCCATGTTGAAAGCAAAAGGAAGATTCTGTGAAGCACTTTGAGGAAGAAAAAGAGTGGTCAAAGTTTCATCACAGAAGCCCAGGAAAAAGAGAATGTAGTTAAACCACATAGTTGTAGAGAGGAGGAGGTGCCTTTGGAGGAAACACAATTTTGTTCTGATTACATAATACATAATAAAATATACATTATATATTACATTATATATAGGCTATACAGTATATCCTATGACACATTACATAACAGAAGCCAGAAATATAAGAGAAACAAGTGCCTCTTGTTCCTATTGTTGGCTTCTAGTCTGTCTTTTCTAGCAATCACTCCACCTATGCTTGTTTTCATCTGCTTCAATTTGCTAAGAGGTGGAGTATGACTTGTGAGTGGCTGTGTTCAGCTGAGTGAAGTCATGAGTTGCTTTTTTTCTTCTTTAAGTTTTTCGGTGTTCCTCCATGAATACATATATCATATATTTTCTTTTCTCTTTCGGGCAGGGAGCTACTGGGGATTGAAGCCAGAGGCATTCTACCTCCAAGCTGCACCCTCAACCATATTTTATTTTATTTTATTTTATTTTATTTTATTTTATTTTATTTTATTTTATTTTGGTGGTACTGGGGGTGGAACCCAGAGGCTTCCTACCCCTGGGCTATGACCTATTTTATATTATTTGGAAACAGGGTCTCGCTGAGTTACTGAGAGCCTCACTAAGTAGCTGAGGATGGTTTCGAACCTGTTCGGTCCTCTTGTCTCAGCCTTCAAAGTGCGGGGATTACAGGCGTGCACCACCACGCCCAGCAACTCTACTTTATTTTTATTGTTTGTTTGTTTAGTTAGTTATTTTGTGGTACTGGGGATGAGACCCAGGGGCATTTTTTCCTCTGAGCTGCACCCCCAGCCCTATTTTTCATTCTTTATTTTGAAACAGGGTCTCACTGAGTGGCAAAGGGCCTCACTAAGTAGTAGCTAAGGCTGTCCTCGAACCTCGATCCTCCTGTCTCAGCCTCCCAAATGCTGGGATTACAAGCCTGCGCCAACATGCCCATCGTGCTTTGTTGTTTTAATTTTGAAATAGGATCTTACTAAATTGCTGAGGCTGTTCTTGAACCTGCGGCCCTCCTGTCTCAGCCTCCCAGGTACTGAGATTAAAGGTGTGCACCACCAGGTCTGGCAGTATCTCCTTTCTTAGGGAATAAACACACTTCTTAAAGACTTTGTGATGACAGCTCTCCCCTTCACCCCGGCAGGCAGTAGGGGAGGTGGGCGCACACTATATTCCGCAGACCTGGTCTCTCTCTCCAGTTACATCTCAAGAGAAAACACAGGGCCCTCCTTCGGAACGGGAAGCCTGGGAAGGAGGGAGCGGGGGCAGCCCGGCCGCCAGCTGCGGGCATCTCTGGGGAGGGAGCGTCACGGGTCCGCCCCTCGCGGCGGGCGCGGCGCTCCGAGGTCTTGGCCGCGGTCTGGGGCCAGGATTTCCGCGGTTGTGTAACGGCGCCTGGCGGTGGAGAGGCCTGGGCTCCGCATCCCCTGGCGGGCGGTCCGGCTGCAGAGCCATGGCTGGGCGCTGCGGGGCCCGCGCCGCGCTCTCGCCGCGCACGCCGCTGTTCGACCTGCCGCCCGCGCTGCTGGGCCAGCTGTGCGCGGTCCTGGACAGCTGTGACGGCGCGCTGGGCTGGCGCGGCCTGGGTGAGTGCGGGACCCCGGCCCACCTGCCCCGCCTCTCCTGGGAAGGGGCTGGGGCAGATACCCCCAAGACTTACGCACTCGCTGCTCCCCGAACCTTAAAAAATCTTGGGGTGTCTCTGTTGCGTTATCACGTGAGTAGAGGCTCGGGCACCACATGTCAGCGCCAAAGCATCTGAGGCTTATAAAACGATTCCTGCCTTACAGCTAAGTAAGAACTCATATATGAGCCGGGCATGGTGGCGCACGCTTGTAATCCCAGCATTCAGGAGGCTGAGACCAGAGGATTGCGGTTCTCGGACAGCCTCAGCTACTTAGTGAGGCCCTCAGCTACTTAGTGAGACCCTGTTTCAAAATAAAGAATAAATATTGGGCAGGGGGTGTAGCTCCGAGGTCGAAGGCTCCTGGGTTCCATCCTCAGACACCCCCCCACCTCGAAAAGAAAAAAAAAATACTCATATAGGATGTAAACTTACTGCAAAATAATCCCAGGATTTTCAGATTAAATCATTTTTGCAATTTTAGGATGTGTATCCTCTGATATTTACAATGTACCCACTCCTGAGTCTCCAGTGTAATTACTTGCAGGTGAAATGCTAAAGTTTCTGTTTGTAATGAATGTGGCTCCAGGTTTCCTTAAATATATCTTATTTACTGAATATAGTGGAATGAAAGTTTATTCTTTTTTTTTGAAGATTTAAAGAAGTTTATTAGAAAGATAGAAATACAGAAAATAGAAATACAGCTCCATAACAGATTGGCATGGAGGGGTGACTCGAAATGAATACACCCGTGAAAGTTTATTCTAAAGAATGACTTTTTTATTATTTATTTTGTGGTATTGGGGACTGAACTCAGGATGCATTCTACCTCTGAGCTACTCCCCAAGCCATATTTTACTTTAATTTTTAAATTTTATTTATTTAGTTAGTGGTGCTAGGGATTGAACCCAGGGGCATTTTACCTCCAAGCCACACCCCTAACCCTATTTTATTTTTCATTTGGAAATAGGGTCTTACTAAATTGCTGAAGTTATCCTGGAATCTGAGATCCTCCTGTCTCAGCCTCCCAAGTACTAGGATTACAGGTGTGTACTACCACACTTGTAATTTTTAATTTAGAAAGGTGGTTTCAAAACTCCCCTTTTATGCAGACTTTGTAAAGTTGAGCAAGTGCCTGTTGAAAAGTGGTGAGTGGCCAGGCGTGGTGGCGCATGCTTGTAATCCCAGTACTTGGGAGGCTGAGACAGGAGGATCGCACAGGTTCGAAGTAAGCCTCAGCTACTTAGTGAGGCTCTCAGCAACTTAGTGAGACCCTGTTTCCAAATAAAATATAAAATGGGTCTGGGAGTATAGCCTGGAGGTAGAAAGCCTCTGGGTTCCACCCCCAGTAACACCAGGAAAAAAAAAAAAGTGGTGAGTGTAAGTCATCAGAAATAATTAAAATAAAAATCTTTCGTTAAGTACAAGTGCTTTGGATTAGATTTCCCCCCCCTTTGGTGGTACTGGGGTTCCTGGAAACCCTTCTACCTCCGGGCTACACTCCCAGACCTATTTTATATTTTTATTTGAAAACAGGGTCTCTTAAGCCAGCGTGGGTGGCTTCGAACCAGCGCGATCCTCCTGTCTCTGCCTCCTAAGCATGGGGATTACAAGTGTGCGCCACCACGCCTGGCATGGATTAGATTTGATACCTCACACTATCACGTTTAAAGTTAATTGTAAATAAGGACATTTATGTCAACATAGCTTTGTTTGAAATAGTGATTTTAAATATTTTTTATTTTTTGTGGTACTGGGGATGGAACCCAGGGCATTCTCCCTCTGAGCAACACACCCAACCCTATTTTTTAAAATCCTTTATTTTGAAACAGGGTCTCATTGAGTTGCAAAGGGCATAAGTAGCTGAGGGCATTAGTGAACCGTGATTCTCCTGCCCCAGCCTCCTAAATGCTGGGATTACAAGTGTGTGCCACCATGCCCGACTTTTGAAATAGTGATTTTTCTTATCAAGAGTAGCAGAAGGCCTATAAAGAGAAAGTTTTTCTTGTTGATAAACAATATGGCTATGCTTTCTGGAACTGTAGCATTGGGCATCTAGTTATGTAAGATTTCTTTATATATTTTAGACTCTATAATTTTTAAATTATGGCCCTTTGTTAAAAATCTCCAAAAAGGATACATGACTCTGATTTCTGGAAAACATAGAGATTTCCACTATGCATTTGAGAGATAAGATTCCTCTCCCACCCGATACTTGTGAGCTGTGTCTTGGCATAGGTACTGTTTGCTATGTTTTCCTGGTCGAGCGGGAGGCTTCATTGTATAAACAGTGCAAGGTGTCAGGCAGGTCTGATTTGCATGAGGACACACGGGCAGGCTGACTAGAGGGCGGTGGCCTGTGTGAGTGAGCAGGTATGCAGATTTGGCTTTTTCTCTTTAGTCCTAGGTTGAAAATAGGAGCAATTATTAATCAGTTAGTCATCCAGTCCTGGTGGTTCTGAGACCAATTGCTGCAAGAGTTAGGTTACTGTTTGGCTTCCTGGACTCATTGCTACAGATAGTACTCTTGGACAGGTCACTATACACAGCAGGTTAGCTTCCTGGGCTTGAGTTGATACATACTATAGGCCAGATTTCTGTCTTTACTTACAGTCTGGCCATTGAAGCTTTGATTCTCTCATACAGGGAGGGTGTAATTACTTACTTCTTGATGCTCCACCTGTATTTCAGTTGTGCCTACTGATTGCAATGGCCCAGCATGAAGCCCGAATGGACCAGCTCTGCACAGACTGTTCCTTAAGCGCGAGAGAAAACTGGCCCAGTTCAGGGCATCCAGGGCCACTGCCTGTGTGAAGCGTGCTGCATTTCTCTACTGGCATAGTAAAGGGAGAAAGAAGGGAGAGTGATGAAGGGCTGAACCAAGAAGCTGTGCTGAGGGCTGTGTAGCTCAGTGGTAGAGTACACATTTAGCCTGCTAGTGGCTGCACACACACCCACACCCACACAATGTACTTTTATGCTCAGAACAGATGAGAGCATGCAGGTATAGAAGGCCCCAAATTTCAAATAGAAAACTGTAATAGTAATAGGTAAAACCGTCTGATCATGATACTTGATGGTAGTGAATGCCAGGCTATATTGACAAGGCAGGTCAGAAGGTCAGACATGGGCAGATCGTACAGCATCCTTCACAGTCTGAGTGTGTGCGGGGTAAGATAGTCTGGTCATTCACACACTGGAAATCCCTGAGCAAGCTGTCAAATATAACTCCCCCTGCCTGCTTCACGTCCTGGAATGGCTGATTCAGCAAGTCTGATTGGAGGGTCTGGGATTTCCTATTTCCTGCCAGGCCCCAGGAGTATGAATCTGATGTACAGCCTGGTTTGGGAACCATCGGCTAGGCCAAATTCTCCCCTTCACCTAATTCTTTGTACCTTTAAGCATAGTCTAGTTACTACTCTAAATCACTTTTGTCAAGTATTGTTATTAAAACTAGTCTAATCCCAAGATAATATCTAGTTTATGTTGATGACTTTATGGTTTTATAGTGAAAGCAAACACCCAAGTTAGAAAATGTTATTTACTTTGCAGACATGATGATAGATATCGAGAACCTCTGGTGACAACTCCTTTTATTACACAATCAAACTTGGTATTTAAATTAAATTGTGTGGAGCCAGGCACAGTGCCATTTGTCTGTAATTCCAGCTACGCAAGAGGCTGAGGCAGGAGGATCAAAAGTCTGAGGCAAATGTGGGCCACTTGCAGAGATTCTGTCTCAAAATAAAAAAATTTTAAAAAGGCTGGGGTATAGTTTAGGGGTAGAATGCCCCTGAGTTCAATCCTCAGAACAACAACAACAACAACAACAACAACAACAACAACAACAACAAACAATATTGTTTGGAACAGCTCACACTGTAAAACTTCTGAGCACTTATGATACACTGAAAGAGAAACTGATTCTACAGTTTCTATATAATGGTGATATTTGTTTCTTTCCTCTTAAAGAAAAGCAAAATAAAATTATATAAATTATTACTAATTACTTTAAAACAAGTTAAATGTAAAATCACATTTAATGTGCATTTGAGTATTTAATAAAGATTTAAAATAACAGCACCGATCATTTATGATAATAGCATTCACCTATGAAGTCTTTACTGTTTGCCAGAAACTATGCTAAGCCTTTTACTAATTATTTATTTACTTATCACAAAAAATTATGAGGCAGGTACTCTTCCTATTTCCATTTTGTTGATAGGAAAATCGATTCTTATAGAATTTAAGTAACTTGCTTTATGTCACAAAATGTTAAATGACAAACTAGGCTTCTAATCAAGTAGCTGAATTTTCTAGTCTATGTTCTTTATTTCTCTTCTTAATTTTATTTAATTTACTTATTTTTGTGGAACTAGGGATTGTATCCTAGGACATTCCACCAAGCAACAGCCCAGCCCCTTTTAATTTTTGTTTTGAAACAGGGTCTCTCTAGGTTGCTGAGTCTTGATAAGTTGTTGAGGCTGGTCTTGAACCCATAATCCACCCCAGACCTATTTTTTAATACTTCTTATTTGGAAACAGGGTCTCTTAAGCCAGCGGAGGCTGGCTTTAAACCTGCGTGATCCTCCTGACTCCGCCTCCCAAGCGCGGGTATTAAAAGCGTGCGCCACCATGCCCGGCAATGGTGTTTATTTTTCAGAACAGTTTTCAATGTACAGAAAAATTTAAAGATGGTACAAAGGGCTCTCATATACTATATCCTCCATATATACTCTGTACCCAGTTTTAGCTGTTATTAACATCTTACATTAGTACATTTGTTACTAATATTGATCCATTATTATTAACTAAAATTCACTCTTTCTTCTCACTTCATTGTTATCTAATGTCCTTTCCCTGTTCCAGGATCCCATTTAGTTGTCATATATCCTTCATCTTTTTTCTTTTTTGATACTTTTTTGGTGCATTGTAGTCTCACAGCATAATCTAATTCCGAGTGATAGGGACACACAACACTTGGTGAGCTCTCCTGCCTCCCTCCACACTCCACCCCCTGTTCCCCATAAAGGATATTGAGATTGGCATTGATAATTTCACATATGTATAACGTAAATGGAAGTGTTTACTTCATTAATTCTTCCTCCCCTCCTCCTCCACTACCCTCCCCTAGACCCCCTCCATCACTCCACTGGGGATTCTTCTCCATTATCTAAAGTCCCTCTGGTATCCCAATTACTCCCTAGCTTCTGCATATGATAGGACATATATGGCCCTTCACTTTCTGTGACCGGCTAGCCTCACTTAACATAATGTTCTCTAGGTCAATCTATTTTCCTGTAAATGGCATCATTTTGTTCTTCTTTATTGCTGAGTAGAATTCCATTGTGTGTATGGCCCATAATTTTGTAATCCACTCCTCTGTGGATGGACATGTAGACTGGTTCTATAATTAGGCTATTGTGAATTGTACTGCTAGAAGCATGGCTGTGCGTGTATCACTGCAATATTCAGACTTCAGTCCCTCTGGAAAAATACCCAAGAGTGGTAGAGGTGGATCGCGTGGTGGATCTATTCCTAGTTTTCTGAGGAATCTCTTCACTGACCTCCACAGCAGCCGTAGCTCTGTGGTAGAGCGCGGACCTAACGTGTGTGAGGCCCTGAATTTGATCCCTGGCACCACCAAAACAAACACACAACAACAAAAAATCCTTACCTTCATCTTTTCTGACTGTGATGGTTTCTCAGACTTTTCTTGCTCTTGGTGACATTGACACTTTTGAGGAGTACTGGTTAGTTCCTCAACTGGGATTTATCTGATGTTTTCCACATTATTTCTCAATATTATGCATTTTGGGGAAAAATACCATAGAGGCAAAGTACCATTTTCATCACAGCATATCCAGGGTATTTACTATTTGTGAGATATCGCTGTTGCTATTAACTATGGCTTAGGTAGTATCTGTCAGGAATCTATACTGAAAAATTATTCTTTGCCCTTCTCTTTCTGCATTATAGTGTGTGTGTGTGTGTGTGTGTGTGTGTGTGTGTGTGTGATACTAGGGACCCAAAGCAGAAGCATTTTACCTCTGAGCTGTACCTCCAGCCCTTTTTATTTTTGAAACAGGATCTTACTAAGTTACCGAGGCTGGCCTTGTATCTGTAATCTTCCTGTTTCAGCCTCCCACATACCCGGATTACAAGCATGTACTGCTAGGCCCAGCCACAGTGTGCTCTTTGATAGGAAGTCACAATGTCAGTCTGTTACCTTAGGAGTACAGAAATATACTTCCCCTCCCTGAAAGTAGAGAAGATCCTGTTTTTTGGACCACTGTGTTATTTCTTCCCATCTTACAATGTGCTCTTTAGATCTCACTTCTACTCTCAGCTGCCATTCAGTTTCTCTATTCCTTTTTATGATAAAATTCCTCAAAAGGGCTATTTATAGGTCAGTTCCTTTAATTCCCCCTTTGAACCTTCTCCAACCAGGCTTTCATCCCCACTCTTTGACATTCCTCCTCACTGTGGCTAAATCCAGTGGTCATATCTCATCTGCATCTTATTTGACTCAGGTAACTAACCACTCCTTCCTCCTGGAAGCATATTGCCTACCTCTAGGACAGCACACTTCCTTACCCGGGAGCATTCTACCCCCGAGATACACCCCCAGCCCTATTTTTTATTCTTTATTTTGAAACAGGGTCTCACTGAGTTGCAAAGAAACTCACTAAGTAGCTGAAGATGGCCTCGAACCTGGATCTTCCTTTCTCAGCCCCCTGAATGCTGGGATTATAAGCATATGCTATCACACCTGGTTTCACACTTCCTTACATTCTTTTCTTCTTTTAGGTTCCTCTCTATCTCTTAGAGGGCGCCCAGGCTTAGTCTATGAACCTCTTCTCTTTATCTGTTCTACCCACTACCTCGTAAATTCTTTCTATATGCCAATAACTGCCAAATTTCAAGCCTGACTCTCTCTCTTGAATATCAGCACCATCTATTTGCCTACTTGATAGTTATCTCCACCATAGCATTCCAGAAATGCCCTTCTCCCTGAAGTTTCCCCATCTCCGTTCATGGCAACCCGATTGTTTAGGCCAACCTAGTAGTTTTTTGTGACTTTTTGCCTTCTTGCACAAACCACATCTTATCTCTCTCAACAAGTGATGCAGTCACCTCCGTCTTTAAGGTCTGTCTCACAATCTAACCACTTCTTACCATGACCACCACATTCTCCTGGTCCAAACCACATCAGCCCTCACCTGGATTATTTCAGCAGTCAACCAGTTGGGTTCTGCGCCACTACCTGCATCCTGCCTTAATCTCTTTTCAACCCAGCAGTCACCAAGGCTACAAAAATGTAGAGTGTATTTCCCCTCCATTATCTGGAGTCCCACTGGTATCCTCTGTGTTCCCTAGTTTGGGCATATTAGAGGAAACATATGTACCTTCTCCTTCTGTGCTTGGCTGATCTCACTTAACATAATGTTCTCCAGGGCTTTCCATCTTCTTGCAAATGATATAATTTTGTTCTTCTTTATGGCTGAATAGAATTCCATTGTGTGTATTCCCCACAGTTTTGCTATCCATTCATCTGTTGATGGAGATCTGGGTTGGAAAGATAAGAGAGGAGGAAGGCTGATCTTGATTAATGAGGGTCTACATCTGAACATGTGTAAAATTATGAATATGACATGGTTAACCTGGACAACCATTGGTGGGAGGGGGGAAGGGAAAATGGGGGCGGGGGGGAGAGGGCACCAAATATAGTTTAAATGTATACTATTTATGTTCAATAAAAAATTGTTAAAAGAAAAAAAAAGAAATGTGAAAAAAAATTAAAAAAATAAATGTAGAGTGTATCCTATTATTATTCCGTTCAGAATCCTCTATAGCTTCCCTGTCAGGGTAAATGCTGAAGTTCTCCATGGTTTCTCTCATTACCTTCTCCTTGGTTGGGATTTCTTTGACCCTCACCACGTTAGCCTTCTTTTTCTTTGAACATGCGAGGAACAGTTTTTCCTGCAGCTAACCTCAAGGCTTGCTTCTGCACTTGCTTCATGTTTTTGCATAACTATTACCTACCCTAATCTTTCTAAATCGATGCCCCTTACCCCTTTCCTCTCCTGCTTTATTTTTTTGATCCCTTATCACCTCTCACATCCTTTCTGTTTGTTTATTATCCATCTAGAAATGAACTCTTTACAAGAACAGGGGTGGGGGTTTTTGCCTTATTTTATATGAACTCTCCTAGCATCTAAAATTTACATTTGGTGAATATCTGTGTTTTGGAGTGAATTAATGGATAAGTAGACATCTATTTAATGTCCAAAACCTTGTTGGGCAGAATCTTAGACAAAACATTTTATTAGATGTGACATTATGTTCCCAGTTTGTAAAGACTTTCCAGTTCAGTGTAAATAACAGACCTGTATAAATTCTATAAAAAGTTAAACAAAGGGAAAATGTATGGGAAAGCAGCAACAGTCACCACCTGGATATGAAATTATGTAGCTTCTGAGTTGTATAGACTGGTGAGCTGATATTGAGGGTGGCCTGTTTTTAAATTCTCTCCCAGAGGTGTTTAATATTAGATCTTTACCTGGTTCCAGGATTCATAGAGCAAGACAGATGGAGGAATACCTGAGAAAACACGCAGGCTCCCCCCTTTTTACTGGAACTCCCCCAGGTATGGGGTAAGGAGTACACATATACTTAAGCTCAAAACAGGGCGTTTTATTTCTTCTAAAATTTATTCACTACTACGTGTCAGTGCCTACAGTCTAGTAGGAAGAATAGAACTAACTTACACTTTTGAGTTTAATTTACTTTTTTGAAATTAAAAAATATGAAGATAGTGCCAGGTGTGGTGACGCATGCTTGTAATCCCCACGCTTGGGAGGCGGCGACAGGAGGATCACACAGGTTCGAAGCCAGCCTCGCTGGCTTAAGAGACCCTGTTTCTAAATAATAAAAAAAAGTATAAAATAGGTCTGGGAGTCTAGCCCGGAGGTAGAAGGGCTTCCAGGAACCCCAGTACCACCAATATATATATATATATATATATATATATATATATATATATATATATATATATGAAGATACAGATATATGTATATGTATCTATATATCTCTATATCTCTATATCTATGTATCTATCTGTATTTGTGTGTTTGTGCATTACTATGATTAAACCCAGGGGCATTTTACCACTGACCTACACCCCAGCACCCCAGCCCTTTTTATTTGTTTTGTTTTTGAAACAGGGTCTAACTAGTTTGCTGAGAGCCCCATTGCATGCTGAGGCTGTCCTCCAACCTGAGATCCTCCTGTCGCAGCCTCTCAAGTACTGGGATAATAGGTGTGCACCACCATGCCTGGCTTAAAAATATCTTTAACGTTTATTTTAAAAAAATTACCTGATTTTCTCATTTGCTCTATAGAGAGAGGCAGTTTTCCTTTTCTGATTGTTATCTCAAAACAAACTTTGCAAGAATGCTGTCTTAACTTCCTAAGGTTTTTGGCATGTGGTTATATGCAAATACAACTATTCTATATAGGGGTGTGTTGCGTTATTCTAAAAAACCCCTTCAGACACATATTTGCATAGGGAGATGTGATTTCTGCAACTGAATTCCCCAGTGGTTAGCACTACTTAGACAGCTCTTCACTCTCAAACAACCTCTGAGGAATTTTGAATATCTAGTAATATTGATTAAGTAATCATTAACTTCAGAGAAATTGATTTCTCAATTTCTCAGGTCGCCTTTTTGGAATGTATTATGCCAACATGCCTTTCAACAAAAGATTTGTTATCCAAAAAGTGCATTTGAACACTCTGCACCTACAACTTATTTTTAAAATTTGTGTTTTCATCTTGGAACACTCTTAACTTTAGCAACATGGTCACTGAAAACATTCCTCTATTTTCATTTGATTTGTTCTGTGCATAAACCAGGTCCTATATTCATAAAGGGAACAAGTAAGGAAGGGCTAGAGAAAACTATGAGTATCTAAGAATGTAATGAACATATCAAGAATTTGCACTCTTGTTGCATGAAATCAGAGCTATGGTTTTATAGAATTTGATATAAATGAATTATACATCTTAGGGATGCTAATAATACTCTTGTAGTAGTCTTTCTATTCAGAATGCATCATCCTTTGAGAAAAGCTATTAGGTTTGCCCATAAGTCACCAGTTAGAGAAAGAGAAAATGAATTTTATTTCCTTTCTCGGATACGATGTCTTCATGTAGGCAGTATCCATTTTAACTGAGTCCTGGTCTGTTTTGCACCATGAACTTCTACTGTAAGAAAAATGTTTTTGCCTAATCTACCTTTCCTTGGGCTTTATTGTAAACTCAGTCACTTTTGCTCTGTTCGGTATTAGGGAGCTAAAACCTCAGCTCAATTGGCATTTATTTGTTGCAGCCGAATCTCAGAAATGTGCTTAAGGAGGATCAACTTACACTAGTGTTTTCTCTGCCAAGTCACAGGTTTCTCGGCCAAGTCACAGGATGGGAGAGCACTGGGTCACAGCCTTTAAACTTTAAAAAGGCAACTCAGAAATTAACAACAGAAAAATTGGGAATGAAATTATGTGGGGAATCCCCTGGATTTCCTTAATAGTTATAAACTCTTCCTTTTCTATGATGGAAATTGGTTGTGCTATACAACGTTTATACCTTTTTATGTGTACATATTGGGTATGAGGCTCCTGAGATTATAGTCAAGATTATAGGGAGATCTTCCAAAAATATGAAACTGTGGTTTTTGCATCACTTTTCAGAAATCTGAGATTGGTCCTGTTGCCTTTAGAATGAAGTTTAAGTTCTTGAGCTAACACTCTGGGCCACTATCTGTCATTCAGCGAGTAGGGATTAACCATCTCTGTGCTAAGCATGTTTCTGGAGATACAAAGGTAAAATGGGGACTTCATGGGACTTGTTCTCCTTAACATGAGCCTCTGCTCTAGTCATACGGTTCGCCTCTTCACTCTCTTGTGCCCTCTTCGCTGTTTCTGAAACAATTATCCATCTGACAGACACTTCTGTCTTCTTCAGCCTAGGCGAACCTCCCTGCGACCACCCTGGCTGCAAGTCTGGCCACTCTCTCTTCCTTCCCTCACTGTGGCGGCTCATGAGACCATCTTCACTCTTTTTTCCATATTTAAAATCATTTGCAAATATGTCTTATCCCAAAGATTCAAAGTGTAGAGGGAATTCTTTTATTTTTAAAAGGCAGAAGCCTGTCCCATGTTATGTAAATATTCATTATTGTTCATATATATGGCATATTATGTTTAATTTTCCATAAATATTGGCCAATTAATTTTCTAGTAAAAAAAAGGTAAAAATCTAAATTTTCCTTCTTCTTAAAAGGGATATTCTTTTTGATATTTAGGGTTCTTTCACTGGGATGTTAATTTTGAGACTGGGGAGTGTTTTAAAGACTAGAGCTGTGTGTGGTGGCACACACCAATAATTTCAGTACCTGGGAGGCTGAGACTGGAGGATCACAGGCTTGAAGCCAGCCTCAGCAACTTAGTAAGTCCCTCAGCCACTTCGTGAGACTCTGTTTCAAAATAAAAAATAAAATAGGGCTGGGGGTTTAGTTTAGAGGTAGAACTCTTCTGAATTCAATTCCTAGTACCACACACACACACACACACACACACACACACACACACACGAGGTGTTTTGCTTTGTTTTTCTTTGGTGCCAGGGATTGAACTCAAGGCCTCTTTCATGCTAAGCATGTCTTATACCTTAGCCATACTCCCCAACCCTTAAAGAATTGATGGGTTTTTAAAGTCCATGATCATAGCCAGGCATGGTGGCACATTCTTGTAATCCCAGCATTTGGGAGGCTGGGACAGGAGGATCTGGGTTCGTAAACAGCTTCAGCTATTTAGTGAGGCCCTTCGCAACTCAGTGAGATCCTGTTTCAAAATAAAGAACAAAAAACACGAGCTGGGGGTATAGCTCGGAAGTAGAATGCCCCTGGGTTCCATCCCCAGTACTGCAAAAATAAATAAATAAATAAATAAATAAATAAATAAATAAATAAATAAATAAAGTCCATGATCATATAATCAGCAATCCAGCAGAAAGCAACCAAATTTAGTGTATATTTTAGGTGGGACAGCTCCCCAAGACTTTACTTATGAGAAGTTTGCAACTGTTCAGTGGGGCTGTGACTTGCTTGCTGTTGTGTCATGGGCCAAGGCAAAGCCACCACTAAACACGCATGTTCCTGCACACACATGCCCACAGCGGAGCTCTGTTTGCATTGGAGTCTTTACTACTTGGAAGACAGGATACTCAAGGGGGCTGAGAGTTGTGTGTCTTGCTTTCCAATAGAAACTCCCCAGTCTAGCATGCCATATCCAATACTTCTTTAGAATTGGCTTCCCTTTAGAAATACTCATTGCCTTAACCTGAGATCAGGGTCCAGGAACCACCCCTGTAGGGAGCCTTCCCCAGTGTCTCTGACATTAGTTAGGGACCTGTCTCCATGCTCTGTTCACACTTGGTACATGCGACTATGGTCTTGCTGTACCATGGTAGATACCAACAATGCTTGAAACTCACTGATTTTCAGTGTCCTCCCAAGTTGAAGTAAATGAAATATTCCACCAAAGCCTAGGAGAATTGACACTGTGGGGGAAGAGGATGCCATATTAAAGAGGAAATGTCTGCTGTTCTGATGTCTTGATTTAAAATACTATGACTGGTATAGCATCTCCATAAGAAATTAACAGACTTTGAACTCTGAAACAGACTTTAAGCAGAAGAAAGTTCCATAAAGCTAATTGTTCCTCTCAGATCAGAGCACCCATTGGCTTTTTTAAAAAGGCATCAGCCATAGCCAGGCATGGTGGTGCACGCTTGTGATCCCAGCATTTGGGAGGCTGAGATCAGAGCATCGTGGTTTCCGGACAGCCTCAGCTACTTAGTGAAGCCCTCCTCAACTTAGTGAGACCTTGTTTCAAAATAAAGAATAATGCCCCTTCCATCCCTGGACCCACAAAAAAAATAAAAATAAAAAAAGACATCAGCCAGCCAGTTATGATGGTGCATACTGGTAATCCTAGTACTTGGGAGGCTAAGAAAGGAGAATCAAGGCCAGGCTCAGCAACCTGAGGATACCTGTTGAAAAACAAAACAAAAGACTGGGGTTACAGTAAAGAAGAAGAAGAAGAAGGAGGAGGAGGAGGAGGAGGAGGAGGAGGAGGAGGAGGAGGAGGAGGAGGAGGAGGAGGAGAAAAATCTGCCCCTGGAGCATGGTGACACACACCTGTGATCCCAGTACTTGGAAGGCTGAGACAGGAAGATCTCAGATTTGAGGCCAGCCTCAGCAACTTAGATCCTCAGTAACTAAGCAAAAACCCATTTCAAAATTTAAAAAATAATAAAGTGCTGAGAGGTTTAGTTCAGAGGTAGAATAGAGGTAGAATGTCTCTGGGTTCAATCCCCCATACCAAAAACAAATATAAAGACATCAGCTTTTGAAGAATAAGGTATTTATATAGAACTGAACAGTACACTGCTCATATGCACTACTCTGGAGCAATGGAAAGCCTGGCATCCCAGTGAAACATTTCTCTGCTCCTACCCAGATATTAGCTGTTAATGACTCAAAAAATGTTTAAAAGTGAAACAGTGTGAAATAAACATTGAAAACACCATTGCATAAAAATTTCAACAGCTAAATCTAACCATATTAAAACAAATAATAACCACCCTGAAGGGGTGAGGAAGGAGAGAATTAACCTAAGTAACTCTGGGAAATAGCATCTTAACTGGATGCTTTTAGGCTGAGGACGGTAGAATTATTACACTCTAATTTAGTTAATGTATTTCTCATGGGGGTGGCTTAGCCATTCTGAAAGTACTTTATGAAGTGTAGTAGAATTAAATGGATAAATAACTGTAGTGTCAGTAACAAGGGAAGAGTTTCTTACTGTTCCAGAGTGGAGTTACAAATGAGGAATGACTAAGATGTTAACCTGTGGCATCGGGTTGAAGTCAGTATCAGAATAAACTCTTGACTGTAATAGAAAAATATAGATGCAGAGATTTGTGTACATCTGTATTTCCTAGCTCTGTCTGCTTAGAAGGCCTTTATGCAATGAAACTCTGGGCACAATGGGTACATCTAGCACCTAAATCTTAGCTTCTAAACACCATTGTCTAATAAAGAAACCAGGGGCCGTTGGGCAAATAATTAGTTCCTCTGATGGGAAGGGAAAATACAAAATGAACCTGAAGCCAGAAAATAAGAAAGTGCTTAAAGATTGGTCTTGTTAGAATACAAGAGCCAACCTAAACGGAAAAAAAATTAGAACAACTTTAGCCACAAAATAAATAAATAAAGATAGTGTGTTAGTCAGGTTTTCATTGCTATGACCAAAATACTGGACATGAATAATTTAGAGGAGAAAAAATTTGTTTTGGCTCATGGTTTCAGAGAGAAACCCATGGTTGGCTGGCTCCACTGCTTTGAGCCGGCAGTGAGACAGAACATCATGGCAGAGGGGTGTGGTGGAGGAATGCTGCTTCTCTCATGGAAGCTGGGAAGCAGAATGCAGAGAGAGAGAGAGAGAGAGAGAGAGAGAGAGAGAGAGAGAGAGAGAGAGAGAGAGAGAGAGAGAGAGAGAGAGAAAAGATATAGTCCCCAAGGTAGCCCCTCCTCAATGATCTACTTCCTGAAACCCTGACCCATCTGCCTACAGTTTCTACTTCCTCCCAGTACTCCATTCAAATTATTAATACATCAACTAGATTAATCTACTGCTAAGGTTACTGCTTCATGATCCAATTACTTCCTTAAAGCCCCACCCCTGGACATTGATATATTGGGGACCAAGTTTCCACACATGAGCTTTTGAGGGACATTCTAGGTAGTATTGGATTCTAACTTAAATTAAAAAAAATATCCACGAGTCTATACTGACATAAAAAGTTTAATAAATAAATAAACAAGAGAATGGTTTATTCTTTATTACAGAAAAGTGATAGTCAATGAACCCGAAAGGAAAATAGAAAGTAGAAAATCATCATGAAGGAAATAGTATAGTAATTGCTGTGATAAACAAGATTCACTGGTAAGTGCAAATACTAGAGCAAATCTGAGGTGGAGCAGGGTATCTCCAGAACCTCAACATGTCTCTTCCAGTATAGTTATTAATTATAAAGAGAAAAGTGGTTGTATAGTAGAAAAAACCATACAGGCACCACCTTAGCTAAGCAATCAAGATAAATATTAATGGTGCTAAGACATCCTGGGTATTATGGACTGAGAAGAACACGATCTCATTTCACTGTCCTGAGAGATGGGGAAAGACTGAGGAGCCATCATCCACGGGAGGACGTTTAGGAATGTAAGTGATCCAAGGTAATGTGGGGAACTAGGAAGGGTCTAAAGATAGAAAAGGACATAAGTGGAAGAGCTAGTGAAATTGGAATAAGGTCTACAGTTTATTACTGATAGTGATAAGTGTGCCATGGTTAAGATGTAAATGCTAGTGAAAGGTGAGTAGAGTACATGCTAAGGTAGTTCAAAATAATAAGCATTTTAAATTATGTACTAATTAATAAAATGAAATAAAAGCATAAAAATAACAAAGACAGGTATCCCACTAAGAGCAAACTATTCTTTGATTCTTTCTATCACAATTTCCACAGCGGAGCGACTTTCCAACAGCTGGCTAGATGTTCGTCATATTGAAAAATACGTGGACCAAGGCAGAAGTGGAACGAGAGAATTGCTATGGTCCTGGGCACAGAAAAACAAGACCATTGGTGACCTTTTACAGATTCTCCAGGAGATGGGGCATCATCGAGCAATACATTTAATCTCAAACCACGGTAAGCACATCTTTATGAGGTGGCTCTCAATTCGCTCTATAGGAATTTTAATTTGTAAATGGAAATATGGTATTTTAGTTACTACACTGGCTCATCACACTGTATGCCAGTGATTCCTTAGCTGTTGTTTTTACCTGCAGAGGATTTTTACAGTATCATAGTGTGTGTGTGTGTGTGTGTGTGTGTGTGTGTGTGTGTGTGACTTTCTTCCCTTGTTGCCTAACTTATACAACACATTTCTTTTTACAACTCTGGGTTTTGTTTTTTTTTAACATTTACTTACAAACTACAGGCTTGTTTTTTGTTTTGTTTTGTTTTGTTTTTGGTGGTACTGGGGTTTCTGGAAGCCCTACTACCTCCGGGCTACACTCCCACGGGCTACACTCCCAGACCTATTTTTTAACTTTTTTTAAATTTGGAAACAGGCTCTCTTAAGCCAGCGTGGCTGGCTCCGGACCAGCGCCATCTTCCTGTCTCTGCCTCCCAAGCGCGGGAATTACAAGCATGCGCCACCATGCCTGGCTACAAACTACAGGTTTTAAAATGTTTCTTTTAGGTCCTAGGTGTGGCTCAGTGGTAGGGTGTTTGCCTGGCTAGCATGTGTAATGTCCTAGGTTCAGTCCCTAGCACTGAATAAAAATGAATAATTAAGTTAAAAAAGAGATGGGTTTCTCAAATGTTTCAATCCTAGCAGCTAATAGAATAACTATTCTCTCAAAAACTCAGAAACTGAATTGTAAGCATAATCAAAAGTCGGGAGTGGAACTGGGCATGGTAGCGCATGCTTGTAATCCCAGCAGCTGAGAGGCTGAGACAGGAGGATCGCAGTTCAAGGACAACCTCAGCTACTTAGTGAGGCCATTTGCAACTCATTGAGACTCTGTTTCAAAATAAAGAATTAAAAAAAAAAAAAGAGCCAGGCATGGTGGTACACACTTGTAATCCCAACATTCCAGAGGCTTGAGACAGGAGGATCACAGTTCATAGACAATTTCAGCTACTACTTAGTGAGGCCCTTTGCAACTCAGTGAGAACCTGTTTCAAAATAAAGACTAAAAAATAGGGCTAGGGGTGTAGCTTGGAGGTAGAATGCCCCTGGGATCCATCCCCAGTACCACAAACACACACAAAAAAATGTGAGATGTGGTGGCACACACCTCTAATTCCATTAATTAAGAGGCTGATACAGGAGGGTCAAAGGTTCAAGGCTAGTTTCAGCAATTTAGCGAGACTGCTTCAAAAATAAATAAATAAATAAAAGCAATAAGGAAAAGGGCTGAGATTATAGCTCAGAGGTAGAAAGATCCTGGATTTAATACCCAGTACAAATATCTATTTCTATATGTATAGATATAGATATACATATATATGTGTATATATGTGTATGTATGTATATAATGTGCATATAATCAGAATCAAAATATTAAGATAATAAAGCTAAGCGCGGTGGCACGCACTTGTAACAGTTCAGCCTCAGCTACTTAGTCTACTTAGTGAGACCTTTTGCAACTCACTGAGACCTTATTTCAAAATAAAGAATAAAAAATAGGGCTGGAAATGTAGCTTAGAGATAGAATGACCCTGGGCTCCATCCCCAATACCGCATATATATATATATATATATATATATATATATATATATATATATATATATATATGACTATAAGTTAGAAATATAACTGGATCTTCCCCCCTATAATTTCAGTGTAAATGATACCTCCAAAATAAACTCAAGATTATTTTTTCATCTTCTCTGCTGTTTTTTGACACAACTTTTAACTCTGCCTTCCCTGTCTATTATTCATTTCATAGTTCTCTGGATGTCTTGTCTGTTTCTGATGTTGTATGAGACCTTCCATTCAGAGAAAACTGATAACAAAACCCATGAAATTTTCTCTATTTATTTTTTGTCTATATAATTTTTTGTTTATATAATTGTTAACAACATTTGTCAGTTTCTTCCACTTGGAGTTATTCGTGTTGACCCTAAAGATCTCGAGTAGTCTTGGGCCTTTGTGTTACATATCCAAGACGCAGGTGGAAACTTCTGAATCATCATCCTTATTCTTTGGATCATCTCACATTTTCACTTTGGTGTCTTTGCACACATGTTCCTTGATCATTAGTTAGTGTGCATGAACCTCTCCCTCATTAACAAAGAAGAAATCCCAAGAGATGTGTTACCAGAAAACTATGACTTTAGAATGACTTTAATCTGGTAGTTTTTTTTATTAATGAGATATTGGTTCTTGATAAGCTTATACCTGTCTACCTAGGCTAATCCGTTTTACTTTTTGTACAGTATGTCTTCACTTGGTTTAGGAGAGCAGAATGCTTCACTCTGAAGCTGAGCAAGAGAGACATAGTAAGTCCTTGGGAACTTTAAATGATCTGAGCCTTTTCTAACTTTGGGAACCTCCCACATGGCTTGCTGTTCACAGAATAAACCCACCCCAAATTAACAGGACACATGGGCACGATTTATACTTCAGTATCCTGGAATAGATTTCAGGGTATATTTTCATTCTCTGTGCTGTTTATTTATGCAGCAGAGAACGATTTGGACTGTAAGGAAGGAGACAAGTTTTACATTCCTGGTTAACTTCTAGTCTGCTGCACATACAAAGTTGATTTCGTTTTTTAAACGTGACATTAGCAGATCAGTAGAAAGATAATTTATTGCTATAGTACAAGGAGGAAGGTAAGTTTGAGATGAAGAGGATAGTGTCTGACTTTGATTTCTTTACTCAAGAAAATATTATTTAATTATAATTTCAGTTAATTCCTTAAATTACATTGGTGGATGTGCAGAAACCACTTAGTAACAGCAACCTGAATTGCAGGAGGAGCTCCTGGGAGGAAATATAATTACTATTTTGAAATTATAATTTGGAAATTATAATTTGGAAAAAGTTAGATAGGTTGTTAAAAGTGAAATGTGATGATTTGTTGGAAACATGTATAGCCTGATGAACAGGTGTGTCCTTTTTCCTGTGGTACGTTCAGAGAAACATGATGTGTTTTTCTCTGAATTAGGAGTTGGGGCTCCTAATTGGAAATTCATAAAAACCCAGGTGTGGTGGTGCATGCCTGTAATCCCTGTACTTGGGAGGCCAAGAAGGAGGATTGTAGTTATGAAGCCAGCCTCACAATTTAGTGAGGCTGTCAGCAACTTGGTGAGAGCCTGTTTCAGAATAAGAAATAAAAAGGGTGTGTTGGTGCCTGACTGTAATCCCAGTACTTACTTGGGGGGCTGAGACAGGAGGATCAAAGACTGAAGGATAGCACTAGTAAGTAAAGAGACTCAGCAACCTATTGACACCCTATTTCAAAAACTAAAAGTATATATATTTTGGAAGTAGTATTCCCCTGGGTTCAATTTCCAGTTCCACAAAAAATGAAGTAGGGAAGACTGGGAATGTAGCTTAGAGATAAATTGCCCCTGTGTTCAATACCTGGCACCTAGCCGGGCATGGTGGTGCACATTTGTAATCCCCGCTCTTGGGAGGTTGAGACAGGAGGATCGCGCAGGTTCAAAGCCAGCCTCAGCTACTTAGTGAGGCTCTGAGGAACTTAGTGAGACCCTGTTTCCCAATAAAATATAAAATAGGTCTGGGAGTGCTACCCAGAGGTAGAAAGCCACTGGGTTCCATCCCCAGTAACACACACACACACACACACACACACACACACACACACACAGAGAAAATGAATAAAAAGATTTAGTCTTTCTATGCTGCTACTATAGAAAGATCGATTCATTATTCAAATAATCAGTTTTGCCTTCTTTTACTTAATCTTTGTCCTGTTTGATGGTATGATTTTTATTTAGGAGAGGTTTGACGGTTTTATTTTAGAGGTGGTTTGACCTTTAATATTCGAACCTCCAGGATTTGGGTTGTTTTCTGAGTCTTACTGAGAAATGCCTTCTATTTCCTCCCAGGAACTCCTCCTGCTCTTCAGGTTGCTGCTACTAAGTGGTTTCTTCACATCCACCAAACATCCCTTCAGATCTCAGGCCATACCAATTATTCAAGAAACTAGAGTCTTTACTTACTGTTATTTTCTTCTTCCTTCCTTCCCTCCCTCCCTCCCTCCCTCCCTCCCTTCCTTCCTTCCTTCCTTCCTTCCTTCCTTCCTTCCTTCCTTTCTTTCTTTCTTTCTTGCTCTTTCTCTCTTTCTTTATTTCATATTGGGGATTCAACCCAGAGGTATTCTATCTTTGAGCTATACACAGGATCCTATTTTATTTTTGTTTGAAACAGGGTCTCACTAAGTTGCTGCGAGATTTTTACGTTGCTGAGGCTGTGCTGGGACCTGCAGTCCTCCCGTCTCAGCCTCCCAGGTACTGGGATTACAGATGTGCACTACCGCTGTTATCATATTTCAACACATTTTTCATTTGTATTTCAATGATAGGCAAATTTCTCATTTTGATATGAAATCCACAGCTTTCTATTGGCTTCTTAGAAGAGCCATTTTGAATCTCCCATTTTATGACAATAAAACATTATCTCTCTTTTCATTAACAACAAAAGGACAATGACTTTTAGTTCCCTAACAGGCCACAAACTTCAAATTTTGTTCTTCACAGTAATACGCAACTCAGGATGTTTTAATTTCTTTTATCTCTTTTTCTGGCTAAAACCTGGAATCTAATACGAGAAGTGGCAAGACTAGACATCCCTATCTTGATCCTGATCTTAAGGAGAAAACAGTCAGTGTTTTATCATGGAGCATGATGTTGACTGTGAGTGTTTCACAGATGCCCTTCATCAAATTGAGGAAGTTACTTTCTGTCCCTGTGATGTTGCTGTGTTTTGTTTTTATCATGATAGGGTATTAGATATTGGTCTGTACTTTTCTCATGCTATCTTTGTCTGGCATGGTTATCAGAATAATACTGGCGTCATTGAATGACTTGGGGAGTTGTTCTATCCTCTTCTGTTTTTGAGGATTTTGTGTTAAACTTTAGGAATTTGTTAGAATTAAGCAGTGGAGTCATTTGAGCCTGGGCCTTTCTCTGTGGGAAGTTTTAAAATATTAAATAGCTTCACTTGTATTGGTCCATTCAAATTGTTTATTTCATCTTGAGTTAGTTTCAGTAGTTTTTGTCTTTCTAGGAATTGGTCTATGTTACTTAAATTACCTAATTTCAGGGGGATACAAGTGTTCGTAGTATTCTTTATAGTTCTGCATGTGCGGGGGTACTGGGATTGAACCCAGAGGCACTCTACCTCTGAGCTACACTCCCAGCCCTATTTTATTTTTTTTATTTTGAAACAAGGTCTCACTAGGTTGCAGAGGACCTCACTATCACTAAGTTGCTGAGGCTGGACAAGAATCTGCTATCCTCCTGTCTTGGCCTCCCAAGTCCTGGGACTGATTTGCACCATGCTGGGATTCCCTTATAATTCTTGTTACTTCAATAAGGTCAGGAGTGATGCCTCCTCTTGCATTCTTATTTTTAGCAATTTAAGTCTCCTCTCCTTCTAGCTAAAGGATTGTCTATGTAGAGTTGATTTTTAAAAGAGCCAACTTTGCTTTTATCAATTTTTCTCTTTTGTTTCTTATTCTCTTATTTATTTATATCCAGTCTGGTTTTGGTTGTTTCCTTTCTTCCACTTGCTTCAGCATTTTAGCATTTTAGTTTATCCCCCCCCCTTTTTGTTTTCTTAAGGTAAAAATGTAGTTTATTGATTTGAGCTATTTCTTCTTAAGATAAGCATTTGCAGCTATTAATTTTCCTCTAAATGCTGCTTGTGCTGGATGCCATATATTTTGGTGTGTTATGTTTTCATTTTCACTCATCTCAAAGTATTTTCTAAGTTACTGTGTGATTTTTTTCTTTGAATCATTTATTATTTATTAATTTATTGCTCAATTTCTGCATATTTGTGAATTTCTTAAGTTTTCCTTATGTGGCTTTATTCTTTAATTTGCTTGTAGTCAGAAAATATACTTTGTATAATTTGAAACCTTTCAAATTTACTGAGTTCTATTTAAGTTTTCAATGTATAGTCTATTCTGGAGAATGTTCACTCTGCACTGAAAAAGTGTGTATGTGTTCTGTTTGGGGATGGAATGTTCTATAGATGTCTATTAGGATTAGTAGGCTTATAGTGTTATTCAGAGCAGGTTGTTATTGATTATATTTGGTTGCTAGTTTTCTAAGCAATATAATATAAAAACACTAGAACATAATTTAAGAAAAAGTAGAGCCGGGCGTGGTGGCGCACACTTGTAATCCCTGCACTTGGGAGGCAGAGACAGGAGGATCACACAGTTTCGAAGACAGCCTCGCTGGCTTAAGAGACCCTGTTTCCAAATAAAATATAAAAAATAGGTCTGAGAGTGTAGCCCAGAGGTAGAAGGGTTCCATCCCCAGTACCACCAAAACAAAACAAAACAAAACAACTAGAAAATGAAATAAAAAATTTCTCTAATCAAACTAGAACTAAAATGTTAAAAATGACAGTAAACTGGAGTAGGGTTTTAATCTTTTTTAGGAAGCTACATAGACTGTGTTGGTTTAGAAAAAAACTATAAAAGACCAAAATTATAGTGTATGTGTGGGAAGGGGTGGTGAATATTGGTGGTTGATATCACACACACACACACACACACACACACACACCACACTCATATAATGACCTTGAATACCTTCTAACACAAAATAGTATAAAAACAAATCTCTGAAGATATAATCTTATGCTTGTGAAAATGTAATCTATATACAAAAAGCTGGTAACAATGTTACATTTTTCCTTTCAATTTTGTACTTTGTATTTAATATTTTAATGTTTAAAAATTTAATTTTTAAACATTTTAAATTTAAATTTAAATTTTTAAACATTTTAAATTTAAACATTTTAAATTTAAATTTTAAAAATTTAAATAAAAATTTAATATTTAATGTATTTTAATATTTTAATATAAATGGATATTCATGTTTTAAGTGAACAAAAGTATACCTATGTAGTATTTGATCATTAGAAAGCTACTTTACATGTGTGAATGTGTAATCATTCCATTTGGATGAAACTGAACTTCAGAAATGTACATTACTAGCAAAAGAGTTATTATCACTGTCTCAGAAAGAAAAATAGTTACATTAGGGACCTAAATATTTCTGGATACAAAAATGTATCCAGCTCCCTTTATTTCTCTTTCAGGAGCAGGCTTGAACCCTTTAGAGCAGAGTCACGAGGAGCATGGATTTCCCAACATGTCATCCAAGGTGGAGCGTGTGTGCATGGAAAAAGGACCCTGGAACCCCACTGCATATGTAATTAAGCACAAGGAATGAAATTCTCTGCAGAAAAATATCAGACGTGCAGGCACTTTTTAAGAGCCAGAAATGCCTCAGTTCTCATTATCTAATATGTAGCTGAAGATTCAGGAAATTAGAGATTTGTAAATATTTAAAGAGTAAGAGTTCCCCTCTCTGCAGTTGGTTAAGGCTAAAACTCAGAACCCCTAAGAGTGCTACGAGTTATGCATTTGTCTTAACTCAGCTTTTAATTTTACTTTTCTAGTTTGGTGTTTTGCATGCTGCTGCCAGTTTTTAATTAGAACAAATCAGCAGTAATCATTTTGTAGCATTAGAAGTCATTTAAAATCAACTATAATTGTCGGGCATGGTGGCGCATGCTTGTAATCCCAGCATTCAGGAGGCTGAGACCAGAGGATTGTAGTTCGCCACCAGCCTCAGATACTTAGTGAGGCCCTCCGCAACTTAGTGAGGCTCTGTTTAAAAAAATAAAAAATAAAAAATAGGGCTGGGAGTGTAGCTTGGAGGTAGAATGCCCCTGGGGTTCATCCCCAGTACTGCAAAAAAAAAAAAAAAAAAAAAAAAAAAAAACCAAAAAACCCCTGAAACTATGGCATTGACTCCTGGGATTTTACAGTTGATGTGGAAGCTTTCAATATATTTGGCAATGACTACTACTGAATAAATTAATATAACTGTTTCATACTAGCTTCCTTCTAAATTAGATTCCATTCTATAATCTCATAGGGAACTTTGGGTTTCTGTTGAGGATTTGTTCTTTCTGAACTTATTAAATCGGATTTAGTATGTATTTCTTCTTTTAGGGACCAGCCAGTGTCACAGTGGATAATGTCCTTATTCCTGAACATAATGAAAAAGGTAAAAAACAAAACTAAATACAAACACACATACAAAAACTCAACAACTTTTCTTTAAATCATGCTTTTGTGTAAGTAAATTTAGAGAGAAAAAGACCCAATAACCACTGTAATTGTTTATACTCAGATTTAATTTAAAACTTTCGAAGACATTGAAATATTTTCAATTTTAATTGATTTGTATAGTTCAGAAAGAAGATATATTGTTAAGAATTCATTGGCTAATGAAAAACATAACTGTGGTCTCTTCTAATAGATGGACTTTTCTTTGTTAGTAAAATTTGCCATTTTTTTTAAGCCGGGCATGGTGGCGCAGGCTTGTAATCCTTGCGCTTGGGAGGTGGAGACAGGAGGATCGTGAAGGTTCGAAGCCAGCCTCGCTGGCTTAAGAAACGCTGTTTCCAAATAAAAATGTAAAATAGGTCTGAGAGTGTATCCCGGAGGTAGAAGGGTTTCCAGGAACCCCAGTACCACCAAAAAAAAAAAAAAAAAAAAAGAAAGAAAAAAGAAAAAAATTGCCATTTTTATGTAGTATAAGAAAACATTTAAAGACTTATGTTGAGTTTTATATAGCTTTAGAAATGTTCCTAGGAACTGCAAAAAAGATCTTTCCAGATGATTCCAAAGCAATGCTGAAGGTCAGTATGAAATCCAGTTACTTCCCATTTTAACCTTTCTACTTTATTTGTAGGGAGACTAATTTAGTCCCACCTGAGAATCATTCTGATAAAATTTAAAGACTGCTTAGGGCTGCATTATCTAGTCTTTGCTACTCGATCTGATGCTTCTCTGGTTGAAAAGAGAATGAGAAAAGTTAGATAACATTTTAGTTCTTTAGCAATAAGACCTAAACCACACTATAATTGTCTTTAGAGAGTATTTTGTATTAGCAGTGGAAATATAGGTAGAATTGGGGTTCTAAAGGATTTAGCTAAGCTTTTAAAAATTATATTTGATTATTTCGAAATGTTTTCTCCTAATGTCCACTCTGGGTGACTTTTAAGAAAGTGGAAGCCTCTTCCTAGTTTGCTCTGAGGAAGTAAGTTACTCATCAAGAGTGTCTCCATCAGTCATACTTGGAGAATAGTGTTTGGTCCTATCAAGAGTTCTTCCTACAAAGTTTTCAGTGTTTTTAGGTTCAAAATGGGTCATGTCTAATACATTGACCTAATGACATGGAAACAGCATTTCAGAAAAGTTTCCCCAACTGAGCTTTTTGGCCAATCTCTTTGGAGAGGTGGTAAAATAACAATAGGAGTGTTGAAGGATCTCGACAGCCATTGGTTCTATGAAATGGTGAGAGGCAGATTTAGCTAAGTACATGTGCAGTTAGTACCTGGTAGGCTTTAGTCTGAGTTCCTGGGCCTTCCTGTGGACTCTGATGTGTCTCCAGTATGGAAATCCTGGTTATAATGGTAACATCGATTCTTTTTTGTTGTTGGTGGTGGTGGTACTGGGGATGGAACCCTTCTACCTCTGGGCTCCGACCTCCACTCCCACACCTATTTTATATTTTATTTGGAAACAGGGTCTCTTAAGCCAGAGAAGCTGGCTTCGAACCTGAACGATACTCCTGTCTCCGCCTCCAAGTGCGGGGATTACAAGTGTGCGCCACCAGGCCTGGCAACATCGATTCTTAAAAAGAGAAAAGGTAGCCGGCATGGTGGTGCACACTTATAATCCTAGCATTTGGGAGACTAAGACAGGAGGATTGTGGTTTGCGGACAGCCTCAGCTACTTAGGCCCTTTGCAACTTAGTGAGACCCTGTTTCAAAATAAAGAATAAAAAACAGAGCTGGGGGTGTAGCTCAGAGGTAGAATGTCCCTGGTTCATACCCAGTGCCGAGAGAGATAGAGATAGAGATAGATAGATAGAGGGTGGCCGGGCATGGTGGTGCGTGCTTGTAATCCCAGTACTTGGGAGGCTGAGACAAGCTCAAGCACAGCCTCAGCAAGTAGTGAGACTCATTAATCTAGGGAGACCCTGTTTCAAAATCAATATTAAATAGGCTTGGGCATAGTTTGGAGGTAGAATGCCCCCTGGGTTCAAACTCCAGTACTGCAAAAATAAATAAGTGTGTGTGTGTGTGTGTGTGTGTGTGTGTGTGTGTGTGTATGTGTGTATATATATATATATATATATATAGAGAGAGAGAGAGAGAGAGAGAGAGAGAGAGAGAGAGAGAAGAAAGAGAGAAGATGGCTTATATTCTCCCTACTTTTCTACCTAAGGAATATTGCTTAAATCCTCCATCAGCTTTCAAAACATCATGGAAGGAACCAACAATTTCCACAAAGATTTCCTAATCGGAGAAGGGGAGATTTTCGAGGTATACAAAATGGAGATTCAAAACCGAACATATGCCATTAAATTATTTAAACAGGTATGACAAGAATTACTATCACAGTGGGGTACCGAATCCATTTATTTGCTCATATTTCATATTTACATGTGTCATTTTTCATCAGTAATAAAAGGGAGTATATTTGAAATTAGATGTCATAAGTGGACATAAGATGTATGACCTCAGGGGCCTGGAGAAATGACTGAGAAATGAATACTTATCTTGCCAGGGTGTGGACAAAACATGCAGAGCCTTTCTATCCCTAGAGGGATTAGGTATTGCATGAGAAAGACTTCTGGAAAGTCTTCTTGGGCCTGTGGGATTTTGTTAAAGGGATCCGGTTGTGCCACTTTACTTAGTGTCTTTTTCCGACACCTTCTTGGCTGGACTGTAGACAGGCACTCAGTGCTACTTCGTCCATTGTCTTCTATCATACTTGAGGATGGCGGTAAAGCAGAGACGTGGAATAGGAGCGAGAAGCCAGTGATCAGGGTGGGAGGTCAGAAGGCAGCTGAGTGACTGTGGCCAGTAAAGCACAGGGGATTAGCAATCAAACTTCAGAGTCACGGCTGATAGTTACTTTCGCAGACAACACGGAAGAGATGAACTGCTTGTTCTTCACCATTAGTTTAAAGGTCAAGAAACATTTATTAAACTCCATCTATGGACTGGGCATCTGAGCATTTAGGTGTTTGAATTGAATGAAGCATGCACGCTCTTTTCAAGAATTTTGTTGCTAATCACTAGGAATCAAAAGACCTAGAGACTAACAAGGACTGTATAAAGTTCTCCTGCCCCCAGGCCCAACCTACATTTAAGTACCTCTTAAGACGGTAACATGCTTTTATCTCCACCTCCTCTTCCAGTCCAACACATAGCTAGGCAGACACACACATGTAAGCTCACACACACCTACCAGGAAAAATGAGATCACTTCATGAAGACTTAGCTACAGAACTTTCTTTTCTTTTTTTTTTCTTTTTTTCTTTTTTTTTTTTTTTTTTGCAGTTCTGGGAATGAAACCTAGGGGCATTCGACCTCTGAGCTACACCCCCTACCCTATTTTATTCTTTATTTTGAAACCGGGTCTCACTGAGTTGCAGAGGGCCTCACTAAGTAGCTGAGGCTGTCCACGAACCGTGATCCTCCAGTCTCAGCCTCCTGAATGCTGGGATTATAAGCGTGCGCCACCATGCCCGGCTGAACTTTCTTTTTTTAAAGAAACCTAATTTTGTAACACTGGGGCATTGCCTTCAGTTACTTTTCTTAGTGGGCCTGGCTGGAATTGTACCTTTTACATTTGTGCATTGAACTTCAGTGTGTATCCTGTCACCTGGGAAACATTTTACAATTCTGATTCTGCTTCAGCAGTTCTGAGCAGGAGCCCTGCAGGGTAGGCAGCATTTCTCAGCAGCTCCCAGTGTAGCTAAAGTGTTATGGGCATAAAACACACTTTAAGTATAAGGTGTGAGTACTAGATTAGCACAACCACAAGAACTAACCCTTTCATTTTTTAGACTGAGAAGACCATGACTTCAAGGGGACTAAGTAACTGAACAAAAAGTAAAAAATAGCAAATGATAGGGATAGGCCTGAAAACCAATCTAGCTGCTACCCAGGCCAGTTCTACAATTTGACTTTTAACATGTAAATTCTGACAATGTAGTTCTTGGCAATTATTTGTTAGCCTGGTTTATTGTTTCTGCTATAACTTGGGCAATAGCTTCTGGAATTTCTGTTGGATTTCTCTCTATTTTTGAGGACAGTGCTCTAAAATCCTTCCCTCTTTAGCAATTTGCAGATAAGAACCTTACAGTTGATGTGACCTAGGATCGTACTTAATTTAACTCTTTTCTGGTAACATTTAGGAACTCAACATCGAGGTACATGTAAGCACATAACATGTTTGAAGGCAGCAGAAACAGTACCAGGTTCAGAGCAGGTGCTGGGTACAATCTTATTCAATCTATTAGTGTGTTCAGTATTCTTGTACAGGGCTCTGGGTTGGCTTCTGAAGCTTCTTTATAGTAAGAAGTCATGCTTTCATTTGTTTAGTAGGCTCATCTTTTCAAAATCAGTGCAGAAGTAAACTTGAATTGACATATCCAAATGAGTCAAACCACAAATTGCAAATTAGTAGAAATTTTCAAGAGAATACAGGTACCATAAATTGGATTTTTATTAATCGTTTGTGTATTTATCATTATTGTAAATGATCGATTTTAATTTTTTCGTGTGGTACTGGGGGTGGAACCCAGAGGCTTTCTACCTCCAGGCTATACTTCCAGACCTATTTTATATTTTATTTGGAGACAGGGTCTCGCTAAGTTGCTGAGAGCCTAAGTAGCTGAGTCTGGCTTCGAACCTGCGTGATCCTCCTGTCTCAGCCTCCCAAGCGCGGGGATTACAAACGTGCGCCACCACACCCGGCTAAATGATGGATTTTAAAATGTACTTTAAGGAGTATACTAAAGGAGATGCCAAAAATTTACCCAAGTGAGATCAAGTGAGGAGTTTCTGTCATGGATTTGCCTCAAATTAATAATATTTTTAAATGGATGTAGATAGGTGTAAATGTGGTGAAAGAGATTAGATATAAAATTTGGCAACATGACATAGCACACAAAAAAAGTTTTAATTCAAGAGCAATGATTCTAATTTTTGGGGGGATTAATGGATTCTTGAGAATCTGATGAAAACTAATAAGAGTCCTCCCCTGGAACAATGCTCCAGTGCATTTATACCAAAAATTAATCTAATTTCAGGGAAACTGTAGACCTTAAGTTCAGAATCCCTCCAGTAGAGGTCCTTTAAGTTCTTAATTTTTCTTGTATCTTTTCTGGGTGTTATTTAGGAGAAGAAAATGCAATATAAGAAACATTGGAAGAGATTTTTATCTGAACTTGAAGTTTTGCTGCTGTGAGTATATTTTGTCTGGAACCCCCCCCCCCCACACTTTGTATGTGGGTTTCATCTCTGTTCCTATTTGATTTTACAGCACACTGTTTGGCATGGTTGGCATTCAATTTATGTGGGTCGGATATTAGAACAGTGGGTAATTTTTTGACATCTGCCTTAGTATATTCCTTAAAGTACATTTTAAAATTAATCATTTACATAATTCACATGAACATATTTTAACAAGAAGCCGTCACAAGGAAATGGGTTAAATCATGTGGGACTACCATGCCTGAATAATAATTCTTAAAATGTTAGAATTGTGTACATTTTACCCTTTTCCCTTCCTTAGAGACATTCCAGTCTAGAAACTGTTTCATCAGTAAAACTCTCTTTAGGAAGAGAGTTGTAGACAAAGAAATCAAGTGCTTTTGATGTGCATATCATTTTCTGGGAATTCATTCATGAATCTGAGAGTCCTTGGAGCCAAATTAAAATGGCTTTATTTTCATATATATTTATATTTGCAGCTGTGCAGTCCTCCTCCTTGAAGGCCTCTAATCCAGTAAAGTTTACTCATCATCCTTTTCAAATAGAAAATATTCATTTCAGATGTTTTCTGAACAGAAATGTAAAATTTGAGAAGTTGCTAAAGAGGAAGGTGGAGAAAGAAGGCATTAAACTGGGTTCCATTCCTTTTATACACAGGACCAGAAACCAGACTATTAGAGGTTAATCATAAAAACATGATAACTATTATTTAGCCAATAAAAATTGAACCCAAAATTGCAATAATAGGTTTCACATTTAAGTTTTACTTATTTGCTAATGAGAGTAAGATTCTGACATTTCAGAATTCCAAAAGTGCAAAAGGGTAAACCAAGAAAAGATTTTTCCCCACCACCCAGATGACTTTTTCCAGTGCATCAGTGTTATCAGTTTCTTATAATCTCAGAGATATTTTGTGTAAACACATATTTCATTTTCTTATTTTCTCCTTTTATACAAAAGTAGCATAAACATGTCTCCCACTTTGCTTACTTTCATGTTCTATTCTATACTGTCCCGTACTGTTCTCATTTTGAGGTCTTTATAAATATTTTTCTAATGTCTCATTATTCAACAATAATATTACAACAAGAAAACCTGTGCTTTTGACATCATGTCCAAAAAGTAATAAAAATAATTACCAAGACCAATGTTTTCTTTTTTCCCCCCTCGGACCTTACGCTTTGAGTCTTCAGTACATTTTGAGTTAAATTTTGTATCTGATTTAAGACAAGTCTAACTGCATTGTTTTACTCGAGATACCCAGTTTTTCCAACACCATTTATTGGGGAGACTTTTCTTTTTCCTTGTGTATTTTTGACCCCCTTGTCAATGACCGGTTGACCTTATAAAAATAGGTTATTCTAGACTCTATTCTGTTGGCCTCTGTCTCTGTTTTCATGCTGGTATATAATGTTTTGATTACCACAGCTTTGTAATAGAATTTAAATTCAGAGAGAAAGTGCTGTCAGCTTTTTTCTCTTTCTCAACTTTGTTTTGACTATTTGGGTTCTTTGATGGTTCATATGAATTTTAGGATCATTTTTCAGTGAGAAGTCATTGGAATTTTGGTAGGGATTACATTGAATCTATAGATCACTTTGGGTTGTGTGCATATTTTAACAATACTATTTCTTCTGTTTACTTGCGTCTTTAATTTCTGTCATCAATTTCTTCTGTTTGTTTTTCTTTTTCCTTTTTACCTCAAGGTAAGGGAAAGAAGCCAATAATTTTAAGAACCTGATATAAATACCTAAGTGTTTTAGCTTTACTTTTTATAATAGTCTTGAAAAATAGATGTCTTAATTCCTGCTTACAGTTTCAGAGAGATAAAGTAACTTGCCCAGTTCACACAGATGATAAAAAGGCCAGAGCTTGAAGCTCAGGTTTTCTGTTCAAGTGTGTCTGCTGCACCACACCGTGGCCACTGCCACCATTTTGTCTGCAGGAGGCACTCAGAAAGGCTTGCTGAACTGATTTCAGAAGATATCAGACCTGCTGATGTTCATATCTGTACAATTTTAAATCCTACTAATTAAAAGATGTGTCATAAAAGGACAGTTAGAAACAATTCCATAGACTCACAACAGAAGTCTAATCCATAGTATCCCCATGTCCCATACCTTGACAACTTCTAGTACCATTTTTCTACTCCATCAGTAATGTTAAAAGGAAGCAAAGGGTCACTTCTGTGGGCAAGAGAGTAGAACACCAGGCCATGACTGTGTCTATATGATGCCTGCTCTCTGCTGCCTTCCAAAAGATTTCTCTTTTTGAATTATTTTAAGTTGAAGGAAAATAGGCCAGTCAATGGTATCAACTGTTTATGTAGCTAAAGAGACCTCCTCAGTTTCTTTTCAGTCCCTTGCTTTTCATTTTATAGATATAATCTGAATCATAATAGGTGTAAGAAGTTTGTATCATAGAAGTTTTTGACATTTAAAAGTTAAAATCTCACCATATGTTTGTGCATATATGTGTTTGAACACACAGACATATAGACATACAGACATACTTCCTTCCTTGAGGTAACAAGGATAAAAATAATTAGAAGCTGTATATATAATTATATATGTGTTATATGTGCATATATGTAATCTATAATACATATTGTTTGTATATACATATGGTATTTTTATACATATGTAAGATATAAACATACACATATATATGTGCATGTGTGTATGGGAAAGTTCTGCTATTAAAGAAAGAAATAAAGGTCTTTATAAATAGGAGCTTTTAAACCGGGCGTGGTGGCGCACGCTTGTAATCCCCGCGCTTGGGAGGCGGAGACAGGAGGGTTGCGCAGATTCAAAGCCCGCCGCGCTGGCTTAAGAGACCCTGTTTCCAAATAAAAATACAAAATAGGTCTAGGAGTGTAGCCTGGAGGTAGAAGGGTTTCCAGAAACCCTACTACCACCAATAAATAAATAAATAAATAAATAAATAAATAAATAAATAAGTAAATAAGTAAATAAGTAAATAAGTAAATAAGTAAATAAATAAATAAGAGCTTTTAATTTTTTTACAGTCCTCATTTATTTTAATATCTCCAAATATGTCTAGAACATAGTAGATGTTTAGTGAATAAATACGGAAGTAAAGAGTTCATAATATGTGGGAACTTTACATGTCTTACATTTTATAGTGATTACCTGGGTTCCATTGGTCTTTATAACAATAACACATACATTTAAGAAATAGTTTTTGTTAGTAGGCAAATAGATGATTATGAGGAAAGGTACCTGAGAAATGTATTCTACACTGACATAGAAATCTGTCATTTAAAATCAATGATATATATTTTCAACATTAAACTGTATTAGTTTTGTGGATTTGGGATAACAATACAAGCCTTTGGGGATGTTACTGTCTCTTTTTGGTTGTGTAACTGGTGCCCAGCCCAGTAACCAACCTAATAGTGCTCAAGAGATTAGTAAGTAAAAATAGTCTTTTGTACTCCTATATTTTTGACTCCCTTGTCAACGACTGGTTGACCATATAAGAATAGGTTAATTTCTCTTATACTTGTATACTTTAACAAATCAAATAAACAATTTCAGTTGTATTATCTTTATTTATTTACTTACCAAATCATATTGTGTTTAATATATAGGTTAATATCAAATAGTGCTATTTTTCATAAAGTTCCCCAAATCTCAAATTTTAAGAACTCTTTACTTTCTTAAATATTCTTCATTGTATTTGGTTATTTTCTTTTATTTGCATAATCACGATAAATTAAAAAGAGTAACTAATATTTGTTAGAACTCTTGAGACCAATTTAGAAGGTTAATCTGTGCTGTGTATGTTCAGTAAAATTACTTCTCCCTTGGCCAAACTTACCTGCTTCTTTTAGTCCTGTCCTCATTCCATCTTACTACCCCCAAACCAGAGTATTACTTATTTCCTATTTGAATAAACAATTTGATGATTTAAAAAATCTTTTGTTTCAAGGTTTCATCATCCGAACATATTAGAGTTGGCTGCATTATTTACAGAGATTGAGAATTTTTGTCTGGTTTATCCATATATGAGAAACGGAACACTTTTCGACAGATTGCAGTGTGTAGTAAGTAATCTCTATATTTTTCCTGGTCCTGTACCTTCTAAGCCACAGCCTTCTGAGGAAGCTGTGAGGCCAGCTGTGTGCACATGAGGAGAAAAGCCAGAATGAGCTTCCCAAGGAAGTAGAGAGGACTTCTCTATGAATTAATATCTTATTTTTAGAAGGCTACATAAATATGTCGCTAAGGGATCTTTTGTGTAACATGGTAGCCAAAAGATTTGTTGGGTCTTTACTCTGTGCTGATTCTATGGCCTGAGTGAGTTTATATCAATTACCTTTATTTCCTAGATAAATTTAATTTGTGTAATTTTATGCAAAGTATCACTCAATAAAGAGGACAGACATAAAAGTGATATGGATTCTTTAAAGAGAAGGACGTTGGGTAGATCTTGTGGTTTCTTATTAGGTGTTTTTGAAGGTAAGCTTAAAAGTTTATTTCAAATAGGTTAACTTCAGTTGGGATGAGAATAAAAGCAGATTATTCACATTTATCCATGCTCGTGTGCCACAAATAATAAAAAAAAACTTGCTTAATGAACTTTAACCACTCTTACTTTACTAGCTAGGTTTTGCTGTTTTTCTGGTGTTGGAAATCAAACCCAGGGCCTTGTGCATGCTAAGCCAATGATGTTCTGCCACTAAGCTCCATCCTCAGCCTGCTAGCTGTGTTTAGGTTAAGCTAATATTAAAAATTCTTGGATATTTCCATTATCTATAGAGAGGCCCAGCACGTATAGTAGAGGGAAACATCTGAAGTTTAAAAAATAGATTGTAGCAAACCAAAATATTGGCTCACTCGCCTCATCTGCTTCTATTCTGCCATGCTTCTGTGTAGTGAGCACATAGAGAGTGTGCGTGTGCTCAGAAAGTGCAACCAAACCAACCACTGTTGTCATGTAGGGTGACACGGCCCCACTCTCCTGGCAAGTTCGAATCAGTATATTAATTGGAGTATCCAAAGCTGTTCACTACTTGCACAACACTCAGCCGTGCTCGGTCATCTGCGGCAGTATCTCAAGGTAAATGATAAAACCCCAAGCTTTAGTTACTCCTGAAAATCCCTTCCACTGTCACAGGTAAGCCATCCTTCATACTTTTTTTTGTCTATAGTTTTCCTTATATGTGTATAAGAACTCCCATTGAAGCATTAAAAATATTACATTTTCATTAATGAAAATGTGTCTCCCAAGTTTGAAAAGCTATGTTTATATTGCCAAAGGGAAAGCTTGTAGTATCTTTGGGGACTATCATTATTATTATTATTATTATTATTATTATTATTATTATTATTTATTTATTTATTATTTTCTTGCGGTACTGGGGATGGAACTCAGGAGCATTCTATTTCTGAGCTACATCCCCAGCCCTATTTTTTATTCTTTATTTTGAAACAGGGTCTCACTAAGTTGTAAAAGGCATCACTAAGTAGCTAAGGCTGTCTGAACTGTAATGCACCTGTCTCAACCTCCCAAATGCCGGAATTACAAGTGTGCACCCCCATGCCCAGCCATCTTTGGGGCTTATTAATGAAAACCCTGTGTGCACTTATTTATACTTGATAGTAGGATGTGAAATAAACTTATATTAACCACTAACCCCCTTTTTGTGATGCCAGGAATGGAACCCAGGGGCTTTCTACCTCTGGGCTACACTACCAGACCTATTTTATATTTTATTTGGAAACAGGGTCTCACTGAGTTGCTGAGAGCCTCATTAAGTAGCTGAGGCTGGCTTCGAACCTGCACGATCCTCCTGTCTCAGCCTCCCAAGCACTGAAGTTACAAGCATAAGCCACCACGCCCGGCTTCCTCTTCCCCTTTTTTAAAACTGAGGTTTAAACTATATTTGGTGCCCTCCCCCCCGCCCCCGTTTTCCTTTCCCCCCTCCCACCAATGGTTATCCAAGTTAACCATGTCATATTCATAATTTTATACATGTTCAGATGTAGACCCTCATTAATCAAGATCAGCCTTCCGTTTAAATGTGTACTATTTATGTTCAATAAAAAATTGTTAAAAGAAAAAATTATACCACAAAAAAATAAAAAAATAAAATAAAACGGATGTTTAGGGGAAGATGAAGCAACTCATACAGGGATTCCTAGCAAGATAACTGCAATTGAAATCCTTGGTCCTTGAGTCTCTGGTACCTTGCTCAACCCGCTGAGGCTGTGGCTTCATAATTTTTATATGAATCTGTGACAAGCGGAGCAGCAACCCCAGTGTTCATTTTTAAGATGTGAAAAAGTTGGAAGCAGTATCTTCTTTATTTCGTCCTCAGTGGACATAAAGACTCATTCAGACAGAGTAGATACCCTGTAGCAAAATCCCCCTGCTGAATTTCTCCTGTGTGCCCTTTATCTTAAACCTGTCCAAAAGTACATAACCATTACCTTTGCTGAGTATCAGGGGAGACTGAATTTAGAAGGCGACTGCCTCTTCTGGACCATTTCCTAGTCTCTTGGAAAAAGCTTTTAGTGTACTTTTGACTTGAGCGGAAGAGGAGCTGATTGCTTATTTGTTTTTCTGGGGAAATGAGTGCCATATGACAAGACTCTAGATTTTCACTTAGTCCTGGGGGAGTAGGGAGAACTACCCATAGATGTCTGTTTTGTTGCCATGTGGAAATTCGTCAGTTGCTAGTGGTTCCTGAAAGTTATCATACAATTGGCGCACTTTTGTGGGACCTGGACATGGAGGCACACTGAAGGTCTCAGGGATCAGAAGAGTCACTCACAGGGATCAATTCTAAAGGGATGAGGTGGCCACCCCCAACCTAAAATAATCCCTCCTCCACCCAGACTGCAGCCAGTGCTGAGTACCGTAGATCAAATATATGGTTTATTGAATGAATATGCATGTGGAATTTTGTTTTACATAATCTTCCTTTGGTTTAATCTTTAAGTAAGCTTCAGTGTATTTTAAATCCCATTGGCAGTGCACTGATTTTATTAAGTTTCTCTCAGGTGGCTGAGTTCATCAAATCCTTTCCTGAAGCAGAGTTAGAAGGAGATAGAAGAGAAAGGTTCCGGTTCTTGATGGGAGAGAGGAACAAGTAGAGCAGGAACTTGAGCAAAATGGGTATCAGGGGAGGGAGGGAGAGAGCAAGGGAGGCAGGTCCAGGCTCTGCCCACTTCCCAGCGCTTTCCATGGCTATAACTGAGGCAAGTGGGATGCACCCAGCCAGCATCTCTCCTGGTGCAAACACAGGTGTGGGTCCACTTTCTTTCTCTTGGTTCATATCTTCAGGCAGGTCCTAAGAAGATCAGCCAGCTCCAAGGCAGAGATTAGTCTTCAGGAGATTTTTAGAGAGAGTTCTCAGGAGCAATAATGCAAGGGAGGGAAAGGGGGAGGCAGAATTGGGCAGGTGGAGAGGTGGAGCTGCTGATGTGATGGGGAAGTGCTGAAGCTGGGATGGGCCTTCAGAGATGCCACACAGTTAGGCAGGGTGTGGGGAGCTTGTGTCCCTGTATCTGTCTAGTCCTGGGATGGGACTGTAACTTGGGTGAGGCAGCTCAGTTCTACCAAGGACAGATCCCAGATTGGAGCTCAGTTGCTAATCCTCCCTGCTAGGGAACAGGGGCCTCCCTGGAACCTGAGGGAGCACTGGGCAGTGGTGGTGGGCAGGTAGACCCCACACCATAGCCACCGTAGTCATGGAGGAAGATTTGACTTAGATCTCTGAAATGTGTGACCCAAGGATCTTTCTTTCACAGAGATTCCTCCTCCCATTCATTCCTCTCAGCCCAGCATCCCATAATGTTTAAATCAGACTTGATTGAAGAAGCTGACCTTCCGCTTAAAGAGTGATTCTGAGATTACAGTCTTCTCTAAGCCCCAGTTTTCTCCTCTTCAAATGCAGATCAGCCCCTTCCATAGCCACTGAACTCTCTGCCTTTCTGATGAGCTTCCAGCAAAAATGGTAATGAGTGCCAACTCTAGCCATAGATCCCACTCTCATTTGGCAATGCACACACCTGTTTTCTAGAAACTGGAATGAAACCAACTCAGTTCTTTCAGACCACTGATTATCCATCAGATAGAAATGACACTCAGTTCCCAACAGTCCTGACCAAACATGGACTGGCTGATCTAGGATCCCTTCCTCCTTCTCTTTTAAACGAATTCTTCATTACCAGGCATGGTGGCTCATGCTTGTAATCCCAGCACTTAGGAGGCAGAGACAGGAGGATCACAGGTTCATGACCAGCCTCAGAAACTTAGTGAGACTCTGCTTAATAATAAAAAAAAGAAATCGCTGGCCTGAGGGTACAGCTCAGAGGTAGGATGCCCCTGGATTCAATCCATCCCCCCGTACCATTAAATAAATAAATTAATAAATCCTTTACTTCACTCTGAACCTGGACTTTCCTGATTCTTTGCCTGGTGTGTATACAGTCCCAGTGCTTTTAGGGATGTCTGCAATTCTGGCCCTTTCTGCCTTTGTTGTATTAGTCTTAAAAATCTTTGGAAGGAAAAATAGCTTCTAGAAGGGGTTCCATTTTTACTGTGCAGCTCAGATAATTGACCCAAGAAAGGATATCTCAGAATGTGCCTTAAACAGTGACCTTTTTCATGAGAAAGTCAGCACTGGATTTTTCTGGAAAAATGAAAGATGTTGGTACCTTTATTTTATCTTCTGTATTTGGCCATCAGATTAATGGATCACAGAAGATTTTATTGTGAATTATTTGACATTATTAAGTAACTTTAGTAATAGTATGAAATAACATGGAACAATGTATATAAAATGAGATTAAGTGGAAAAGGTAAATCAAAATAACACACAATATATAATATATAATTATAACTTTGTAGAGCTACAGATTCATTTACAAAGAAATCAAATTTATTAAAATATGCCAAAATACTAACAAGGCTCTTTTTGGATGGAGAGACTATGGCTTATTTTTTACTTCTTTCTTTCTTTTTTTGTGTGTTTATATGTGTAATGGTACTAGGGATAGAACCCATGCCATTCTACCTCTGAGTTACACACCCCCAACTCTTTATTTTTTAATTTTGAAAGAGAGCTTTGCTAGGTTGTTGAGGCTAGTCTTAAACCTGTGATCCTCCTGTCTCAGTCTCCCAGTTACTGGTATTACAGGCATGTACCACCATGCCTGGATTATTTCTCTTAAAAATAAAGTTGAAGGAGTATTCTCTTTTTTTTTTTTTTTTTTTTTTTTTTTTGCTTGTGTGGGGATGGAATCCATGGGCATTTGACCCCCGAGCTACACCCCCTGCCCTATTTTTTATTCTTTATTTTGAAACAGGGTCTCACTAGGTTGCAGAGGGCCTCACTAAGTAGTAGCTAAGGCTGTCCATGAACCATGATCCTCCAGTCTCAGCCTCCCGAATGCTGGGATTACAAGCGTGTGCCACCATGCCCAGCTCGCTCTTTCTTATAATAAAAAAATAAAATAAAATTTGGTAGGAAAATACAACTTGACATCAGACCTTTCTATCTCAAAACAACTAATTAGAAGAAATTTCAAGGCAGTCTCAAGTTACTAAATGAAATTAATTTATCATTCTAGTCATTTTCTATAATTAATTATATCCATATAAAAGCTCAATGTCTTAAAATGTTTAAGGCTTATGCTCTTTTCTTGTGATAAAAATAAAATCTTATAGAAAAATATAGCTTGACATCAGACCTTTTTATCTCAAACTAACTAATTAGAAGTAATTCCAAGAAAGTCTCCAGTTACTAAATGAAACCAAGTTATCATTTCAGTGATTCCCTGTAACTAATCATATCCATACAAAAGCTTGACCATCTTAACACCTTTAAGAGTTTATAAATAGTTTTACAAATGAAGAGTGTAGAGTTATTGTTCAACAGCCCAATGCTCAGAGTGTGAACAATACCTTTTGTCCAACTAAGCAAAATGAATGGCATCCACGTTGTTGTTGTCGCTGGGGAGGAGGGGGACGAGTGTGGGAAAAACACAAGACCTCAGATCTGCCCCCACCCCCCTCCCGTCTGGTTTCACACTGGCCACAATTTCTCACTTGCATATGCAGAGCCAACCAGAAGGATAGAAAGTTGTCTTCTTGCTTTCTGATTCTTTGACCTCACACCTGCTTAATTTTGTTCTGTGCCTATGCTCATAAATCTAGCTGTTGCAACAGGAGAATGATAAGACCCCACATTCTCTTAAATCCTGACCAAGCTTTCCTCACCATTTCTGGATTAGGAGGAGTTCAGATCTGATTCAGGGGTAGGGAATGTAGGGCACCACCAGCTACTTGCCCTTCCTGAGGCTGCTCTTAGAAAAAGTTTTGAAATCTCTGTTTTCTTGTACTAGTATTTTCTTTGTCCTTCCTCCCTTTTTATCAACCACCTCAGCAATCTCACTGTTATCCCTGTTATCACTGGGTAAGAATATGGCCTTTGGGGTCACACAGATGTCAACACAAATCCCTGTCCCACTACTTTATAGCATTGTGACCTTGAGCTAGCTCCTTGATGCCCCAAGGCTCAGTATCTTTCCTCATTTGGAACTGGGCATGAAGCCATTACACCTTTTCCCAGGGTTGTGAGGATGAAATGGGTCAATACACAGAGAGCAAAGCTGTAACGATTCCCATCGAATGTAGACTCTCCTCTTTCACATTTTAAGTGGTTCATCCAACCTGTCTTTGGACTCTGGCCATCCTGAAGGGCCCAGCACATGGGAGCCCCTGCTCTATTTGAGTATATTTCTAATTACTAGAACTTCTTTTATATTGAGCTCAAATCCTGTGACTCACTTTTTAATTCATTTTGCCTCTGGAGTCATCTACATACAACTAAAGAAACAAAAGGTAAAAGCTTATTCTTCTTTGTAATCAACAATTTCTTAATCTTTTCTTCATATAGCTGAATAAAAAGATTTTTTTTTCATTTAACTGCAGTAAATCAAAAGAACATCAACAGAGAAATAGCAGGGTTAGGTTTTAGTTCTGGCTTTGCCATTAAGCTATTGTGCATAGAATAAGTCATGTCAACCACATGGACCTCATTTGCCTCATCTGAAATAGAAGCAGTATACTGTAGCTGCCATGACAAATCAGTTTTATTGCACATTCCATCTTGGATTGATTAGTAATGGCTTCCCGAGTATAGTGTTGAAAGGGAATCTATGAGTGGGTGCTCTCTGAACTCAATCATTTATGTCTGTCAATAATGAGGAAGGGTATTTGGCAACATTTGTGTTGCATACTTGTCATTCCCATGCTGAGTGGCGTAAGGCCATTATGGTTTCTGATCCTCTTAATGAACTGATATGTCACAAATATTTATTTAGTTTCTTCTGTAGGTTCAGCATTATGGCTATGTAAATAACACATGATAGTCTCTGTTAACTACTAAATGGTATTAATCAGGCCACCCAATGGGAACTTGGAGGAAAGGGGAGCACTGGCATTCAGTGGTTGAAAGGGAATCTATGAGTGGGTGAAAACCTCATGGAGGAAGTGACTCTTATGGTCACATGGAAGATTTGGAGATAAAGAAGGGAGGAAGGAGTGCTTTTCAGATGAGGACACAGCATAATGAAAACCCCAAGACAGCCATCAGCTCATCTTATCCTGACTGCATCGTTAAGTACCAACACATTAATGGTGGCAAGTAGACGGCAGGCAGATTAGGGAATGCAATAAAAGCCAAAGGTGTTTTGACTGACTGTAAAAGTCAACTGAATACTAGTTATGAGTCCTCCCAGTGATCCAGAGATTAAGCATCACTGCTATCATATTGATGTGACAGGAGAAAGTGGAGGCTTCCGGAGGTTAGTAACTTAACCTCTGTCATGTGGCTGTAGCGGGGACATGTATCATTTGTGTTTATGTGAGTCCAATCATCATACTTTTATTAGAGAATGAAAGGTCTGGGATTATTGGGATCATATTGGCGTCACTGTCATGCACACAGAGAAGTTGGAATGGAGTGGAGAGCATGGTGAGTGTGCACAAATTAGGGGATGTGGACATTTGACTCCTGGTGAAAATGGTGGTAAGCAGCTGCCTCTTGGACTGTGGATTAGCCTGAAGATTTGCACTCTCAGTCGAGTTTGTTGGAGCAGTCAGAGCAAATGGCTTTCTAAGAAAAAAGCTATCAAGGGCATGGCTGAAGAACACCCACAGGAGGAAGCCCACGCTGCAAAGGTATTTTCAACAAATCTGGTGATGTAGCCCCAAAATGTCTTAGTGACTTTAGCTCTTCCAACAAAACTCACTTCCAGATGGTGGAATTTGAGGAGGATAGAATTTAAGGAAAAGAATTTTGAAGAGTTGCAGTTGGTATTCTTGGCAAAAGACTCTCACATTTTTACTTAGGAAATGAAGATGTTTTTGAATTACAGGATCCCGTGGAAGCATCAGAAGGCAGTAAACCCCCTCGCTATTTGCATCGTGTCCCTCACCATGCTTAATTGTTTTCACATTTATGATCAGTTTTCAATTGCAATGCAGTTTATCCTCCAGATTTTTTGATCCCAGACATTCGTTCCCACTAATGTTTCTGAAGCAACGAGATGATCTTAAGGACCATTTCCAGTGTTTCCCATGGGGTCCTGTCATTTGTCTCCTGCCAAGTTAAACAGTCTTCCATACAAAAAGAGAAAGGAAGCAAGAAGCCATTTGCTTAAAATTGGATTTTTGAAAGATGGAAATTGATCAGAGATGTTAGGTTGAAGTGAGGATGTGCACAGAGCATTAACTTTGTGAGGGGCTAGAAAGACTGACTGGTGGGGAAGAAGGAGTAGGGAGCCACAGATTGTTCCCTTCCAGCAACCATGCCACTCTTACCTGAGGACACAAGCTCCTCCCGCTGCCACCCCAAGTCTGATATGTATTCTGTGAATTGATGTGGGGCAGACTGGTGAGGTTGGGCTCCAGCCCAATGTTTAATAGCATGTTAAAGCCTGCAGGGAAAGCAAAATCTGTGTGTTTGTTTGATTGATTGTTTAATTAACCATTCTCCTCCCCCTCCCTTTTCCTGCTCAAGAAAACCTTTTTATTTTTTCAGAAACATTTTAGATATAAAAATTCTTTTTTCCTCAGATTTTTCTATTTTCCCCCTTTCTTTTCTTCTTCTAACATATCCAGATGTGTTTATTCCTTCCTCTAAGGGATTCTAAGACAAATAAATATTGCATAAATTAAAATTTCCCCTACTCTGTTTGTCACTTTATTTAAAACCCCAACTTTATTTACTATAAATATAGGCATGTACATGCCTGCACAATACATGCTTATTTTTTCTTTCTCCATAGTCTTAAATTATTTAGAAATATTACTACAGTTAGGTTTGCCCAGAACTTCTCGGGAACTATTTTAAAACTTGACTGATTCTTTGAAAAAAATCAACCTAAGGGCCATCCTGTAAGCCCTCGTACCATTGCTACTTATATCACAGAGCAAAGCTTCATGGGATTTTAAGGTAAGAGAATGGATATAGAATGGGTGGTGGCAAGTCTACATCCTTTAAAGCACACTTGGAATAGCAGGGTGTAATCCCAATACTTTGGGAGGCTGAGGCAGGAAGATCACAGGTTTGAGGCCAATCTCAGCAACTTAGTTAGACCTTGTTTCAAAATATTACATTTTAAAAAGGTGGTTAGGAATTTAGCTCAGAGGTAGAATGCCCCTGCATTCAATCTGTAGTACAAAAAAAAAAAAAAACCCAAAAACCCTCAATTAACCATTACCAGATTTTTTTCTTTTAATACCTCCATGGAAGCCAAGGCTCAAGCTCACCAAGTCCTGCTAGGTTGGTTGGAGTTGATGGTTCACACCTGATGTGATGTGGCTGGATGTGGCATTGCATACCTGCGATCCCAGAACTTGGGAGGCAGAGACAGAAGCATCACAGGTTTAAAGCCAGCCTCAGCAGCCGGGTATGGTGGCACACACTTGTAATACCAGCATTTTGGAGGCTGAGACAGGAGGATCGTGGTTCAAGTTAGCCTCAGCTACTTAATGAAGCTCTTTGCAACATAGTGAGACCCTGTTTAAAAAAAAAATAGGTCTGGGGGTGTAGCTTGATGGTAGAATGCTCCTGGGTTCCATTCCCAGTGCTGCAAAATAATAATAAATAAAGCCAGCCTTGGCAATTTAGTGAGGCCCTTTTTCAAAATAAAAAGATAAAATAGGGCTGAGATTGGAGCTCAGAGGTAAAATGCCTCTGGGTTCAACCTCCAGTATCACACACACACACACACACACACACACACACACACACACACACACACACAGTCTCTATTTTCTCTCTCTCTCTCTCTCTCTCTCTCACACACACACACACACACACACACACACACACACACACACTATCCCCCTCTCTCTCTCTCTTTTCAGATCTGGGGATGGAACCAAGGGGCATTTGACCTCCAAGCTACACCCCCTGCCCTATTTTTTATTCTTTATTTTGAAACAGGGTCTCACTAAGTAGCTGAGGCTGTCTGTGATCCTCCGGTCTCAGCCTCCTAAATGCTGGGATTACAAGTGTTTGCCACCACACCTGGCCACCTGGCCAGCATCCACTTTAGTTGCGTCTTGCCCAGAAAGGCAAGGCAGGGAGCTGAATCTCATTCATATTCCCTCTATCCTCTCTCTCTCTCTCTCTCTCTCTCTCTCTCTCTCTCTCTCTCTCTCTCTCTGTATGTGTGTATCTTTTCTGGTCACATGCAGGTTCTGGGGAAACTGGTCTTGCCTCATCTTAGGGAAGGCAGGACATCTAAGATCTAAGGAGGGGTGTTTGGGTGCTGTGACAGCAGCGATGCAAACAGCAACTGTGTCCTGTTGTCACAAAGAGGGCAGATTGGTCTTTATTTCTGGAGTCAACTGGGTAGAGTCCAGAAATTTCCTGAAGGTTTCCATGCTAGCACTCAGTATTCAGCACCAATATATACATTCTTTTAAAATCAATCATGCTCTTTCATGTCAAACATGTCCTCAAACATGTCCTTTGCACTTAAGTCCTCCATGATAAGTCAGGTGTATCATTTTTCTTTCTTTTTTTTTTTTTTTTAGGCCTGAAGACATTAACCAAGTTAGGAAACAAATTGATGAGCAATTCCCACTATAAAGTGGGATTTTGGGGTATTCATGTCCTCCAAAAGAATTGTCCTAGAGGTCCCTCCTCTTATGCCCCCTGACTCAGGATAGAAACGCATCCTCTGTGTAGAATGCTTTCCACTCTCACACAAGGTTCTTCTGCTATAAGAATTATCAGGAGATATGACCATCTCTCTGATTATGGTTAAAAAGCTTTATGGTGAAGAGTAGGAAAAATAGGTTGTAGAAACACTAAATTGAAGATGTGGGTCATTTGGTTTGGACCATGACAGCTCACAAGCTGCCCCTTTGCATTATATTGTTATGATTTTAGTTGTTTTATGTTGTTTTTTTTTTGTCAGTCTAATTTCACCCCACAGGATAAACTTTCTCAGTTGACCTGCACAAGAGCTAAAAGCATTTTATGTTGGAACATTCAATTTGAGGCTGAGGCAGGGGAAAGAATTAGGGTAGAAACTGATCGTTGAAGGGCCTTTTGCAATTTCCACTTTCCTAAAACAGAACATCCTTCTTCCTCAACTACTGTTAACCTTTATTTGGAACAGAGTAAATCACTGGGCTCAAAATTTATGTTGTGTACCCGGGCCTGCTAGCAAATAGCCTGTCTTTTCACCAAATGTCACTGTTCAGTGTGTAAATGTGAATAATCCCACGTCTCATTGATGGCCTCTCCCTCAGCCAGCCCACAGTGGGTGTTTTGGGATAATGTATGGTGTGGCTGCTCAGCTGTCCTCCGCCCAACTCTCACAGGTATGTGACTCACCAATTTCTGGAATCTTACCACCGATTTTGCTGGGGATCAAGTACATGAATTAGACTATGAATAGGGTTGTTTTTCTTGCCTCCCCTTCACCCCTCTCATTTGTACTTAAAAAGCTTCAAGGTCTCTTAAAATGTTTCATGGATTCTGTTTGGGAGGTAATCCATGGTTCTCGATTTACAAATGAAGATACCATGCCTTCTTTAGAGCTGGGGTAAAGGAAGAAGACACTGCAATCTGGCATTGAGACTTTTTCTCTCTTTCCTACTGCTAAAATGAGGTGAGGTGTGCAGAAGCCGCTCTTAGAGCAGGAGAAGCTACAAGGGCAGAAACTTGGGTCCTGGCCATGAGGGTTGATGAATATTCCTGCCCACCTTCTCTTCTGGTCCACCTGGAGGACTCCTGTATTGATGTACCCCAGAACTCTGAAATCATCAGAGCATCTCTGGAAGCCCCAGACTTGACATGAACAAGTGATGAGTACACCCATTGGAGAACTAACTGTGAACAAAATATCTGGAATTTTTTATGGTTCTGGGATGGAATCCAGAGGCATTCGACCTCCAGGCTATATCTCAGCCTTGATTTTTGGTTCGTTTGGAAACAGAGTCTTGCTAAGTTAATTAGAGTCTCACTTCTTGGTGAGGCTGTCCTTAAACCTGTAATTTTCCTGTCTCAGCTTCCTAAGTACTGGGATTACAGGCATGTGCCATCAGGCTTGGCTGTTCTTATCTATAACTAAAGGCACAGTGAGACCTGACCCCAGTTTATAAATTCCCAAGCTATTGGCTCTTTGCCTCCTTCTCATGAAAAAAAAAAATTACTCAGCACCCCCCTGGGTGTGTCTACAACCCATTTATTTTTATTTGCTGTACCCCAGTTGCACCTAAGGCTGCTATTGCCCCCCTAGATCAGTTCTTTGTATCCTTCTGGGGCAGAAGTATTGAAGTATTGCAAACTTGTGAAATCTATGCAGCTCTTCCTCTTCTGCAGAGATAAAGATGGTCCGGGATAGTCAGCATTGTTCTTCAAATGAGAAAAATAAAAGAATGAGCAAGGAATGACACAGAGGGGGCCATAGAGACCCAGACTGGCTCTGGATGCTGCCAGGTTCTTGGGGAAGAAGAGGCGAGGCGAGGAGAAGATTGAGGATTGTGTACATTGAGACACATCTTGGGGACCAGGCCTTTCTGGCTTTTTCAGATGAAGCTCATGCATATGGTGGGTCCTTGTATCTCACAATCCTCTTGCCACCCTGATAATAAGGAGGGAGGAGTCAAAGTATAAAGCATGCCTTTCTCCTTAAAGGACCCTGCATGGCTCTTCATTTTGTCAGCAGTCAACTCAGTCCTAAACAAACTGTGGATTAATATTCTTGAGGCCTTCACTTCAAACATTGGACTCTTCCCCCCCAAATCCTTGCCATAGGAGTAAGTCTCTGAATCCTCAGAATAGTAATAAGACTGCAATTCAGGTCTTTGGAACCCAGGCCTGCCTGTTTGCTTACTTGTTCAACAAGAGCAAAGACTTTTAGAACCGTTGCTAAGATTCAATATTTGTTACAATTAAGGCTCTCTTATTACCCAGTAGCTCTTATCAATTTAATAACAGGCTGTTGTACTACAAATGATAGCACTTGGCACATTGGATAGACAGGCCTGGTAGTAATTACTTTAGTTTCAAGTGACAAAGAGCCAGCTCTGAATAGCCCAAAGCAAAAGTGAAAAGTAGGAGTGTCTGCTCTGACCACATCCCCCACCAAGGCTTCTTACACCCTCATGATTGATCATTAATCTCTCCTAGCTACCATTTATTGAGCAGTGTCTGGCAGTCGGTGCACTTTATATATCCCACATCAATCTTAAAAGTTATATTGCTCTCTTTGCTTGTGAGGAAAGAGGGACCTGAGGCTTAGGGGATGAAGTAGCCCATCAACAGTCTCAGAACCTGAGAAAGGCAGAGCCGGGCTCGCCCATGGGACTGCGTCTTCCTCTTGGCTTGGCCTTTCCCAACCCTGCTCTGAAGGCTTTTTGAAAGTATCAGTAAGCTGATACTTACTCTCAGTCAAAAGGTCAAAGATTATTATGGTTTTATGTGACAGCTGCTTAAACTGAATATAAGGACTTTGCCTTTGCTTCTGCAGGTATTTATATTTTAAATAAGAATAAAACAACAACAAAACCATAGAGATGTGACTGTAGGGCAGGACTGTATTTAAGGCAGTGGCTGCCAGTGATTCCTCAGATCATTCCTGGGTAGTGGCTTGGCTCTGGTAAGCCAGGCATTTCCCAGCACAGCTCTATGCACATAGCAGACACTTACTCATTAGATCATTAAAACTCAGTTCACATTCTCATTAACTGTAAGAAGAGAACAAGGAGAACCACTTTGGTGATCTTTAGCTTATTCTATTGACAAAGTCTCAGCTTTATCCTTATCTACCGCCTATGTATCTGTATCTGCAAATTTGAAATGCCCGCTCTTCGTAGGTCAGGGTTTTCTGTGTGTGTGTGTGTGGGGGGGGTGTCTGGAGATGGAACCCAGGGGCATTTGACATCCAAGCTACACCCCTAGCCCTATTTTTTATTCTTTATTTTGAAACAGGGTCTCACTGAGTTGCAAAGGGCCTCACTAAGTAGTAGCTGAGGCTGTCCGTGAACCGCGATTCTCCGGTCTCAGCCTCCCAAATGCTGGGATTACAAGTGTGCGCCACCACGCCCGGCTAGGCCAGATTTTTGCCTTCTGTTTTACACAGCATTTGGATTTACACATTTTTCAAGAATGGAACAAGTGTTTTCTAGTTTGTGGAAATTTGTGTTTGGCTTTATCACTGTTCTGAATTAACCAGATACGTAGCATTTATTTCATTGCCTTATTTTATGCCTTGGTGATCTTTTGTCTTGTCTGTCCTTGGTTACAATTATAGTGCAAATACACTTTTGGATGATCAGTTTCAGCCGAAACTAACCGATTTTGCCATGGCACACTTGCGACCCCACCTAGAACATCAGAATTCTACCATAAATATGACCAGCAACAGCAGCAGCAGACAGCTGTGGTACATGCCGGAAGAGTATATCAGACAGGGAAAGCTTTCCGTTAAAACAGACATCTACAGCTTTGGGATTGTAAGTGTCGATCACAGGCTAACATGGGGGAGAGTTTATTGCTAAAGGCATCCTAAACCCTAAGATTTTTTTTTTCCGGTACCAGGGATTGAGCCTAGGGGCATTCTACCTTCGAGCTACAACCCCAGACCTATTTTTTATTCTTTATTTTGAGACAAGGTCTCACTAAGGAGCTGAGGCTGGCTGTAAACCTGTGATTCTCCTGTCTCAGCTTACCAAGTACTGGGATAACAAGTATGCACTGCCATGCCCAGCTCTCCTAAAAATTTTTAATTACTTATTTTTGTTATATGGATTCACTTGTAGTAATTGTATAGATCAATGGGTTTTTCTGTGACATTTCCATAAGTGCATATATCATGTTTTAATAGTAACCACCTTCTCTACTATTGCCTTCTTTTTTCTTCCCCGGTTCCCATCTCCTTCCCTAATAGTCCTTTTAATAGTCCTTTTATTTTATTTTTTATTGGTGCATTGTGGTTACATATTTTAATGGGTACAAGATGGCAGAAGTATACATATGCACATCACTTGTGATAAAAAGGATTGTTTTCAGTTTCAACTTTTAGACTTACTGATTTCCTGTTATTCATTATCATGTACATTAACTTTGTGCAATCAGTGGAGTAGTAAAACACAAAGGCATTAATTAAAAAGAATTATATTCATTGTTATGGCTCATAATTGCAACAAATATCATGTATATATTTGACAAATATAGCTGACTTTCTATATATTCCTTATAGGTGATAATGGAAGTTCTGACAGGCTGTAAAGTGGTGCTGGATGATCCCAAACATATCCAGTTGGTAAAAATTATCTTCATTTTGGCACCTACTTTCTCATTTTTCTGACCAAGGTCTATGTAATAAGGTTATATTTTCCTCTTCCTAGCGGGACCTCCTTATGGAATTGATGGAGAAGAGAGGCCTCGATCCATGCCTTTCATTTCTAGATAAGAAAGTGCATCCCTGTCCTCGGAACTTCTCTGCCAAGCTTTTCTGTTTGGCAGGCCAGTGTGCCGCAACTCGGGCAAAGTTAAGACCATCCATGGATGAAGTATGTATATATATAGTTTCATTGAAAACTGAGCCATGGAAAATAAAAATTGAATAAGTTGTGTATCTAAGTGAAATATTTGTCACTGAGGCAAATACAGCCTACCCTGGAGAATTCCAGCCTGATAGATATCCTCTCCAAGTCCCAAAGTCACATCATTTGGCAGTCTGGTGGAGGTCACGACTGGATAGAACCAAAGCACCCTTCCAAAGTGAACGGAAAATAGTTTGGAGAGAATATTGTATTCAATATTTATTAAGATATCTGGCTGATTAACATTCCACATATATTTCCCCTGTTTGTTTTTAAATTTATTCTTTTGTCCATACATGTAATTATCCATTCATTGGTTTGTTTCTTTGCATATAAACAAATACTCATTTGGCCCTTACTTTGGATGTGTGAACTTTGTATTGGGGCTGGAGGTGCAGTAGTGGTCAAGATACAGTCAGCCACGTAGTTCGATGAGGAATCAGATCAGTAACGATGGGATCTGGGTCCTGCGAGATAAGCATAGTGAGAGGTGGGGGCCCAGGCTGCTGAGAGAGAGCACAGAGTCAGGACCACACACAGCCTGTGGCAGTCAAGGGCTTCTTGGGAGAAGTGACAGGTTGGAGTAGACAGTAGTAAGGATGGAAGGACATTTTCTACAGAGAGAATCAGCACCTGTGTGGGTATCCAGGTGATGGAGCTCCTGCACTGAAATTGCAGGAGCCCCGAATCATGGGAGTAGGCAGGGGGAGGGAAAGGCTGCAGGGCTTAAACCAGCGGAAGCTGCTGGGTGATAGAAAGATGTGAATTCTATTCTAGGAGTTTGGATTTTATCTCAAGTCATTGTAGAACCATGGAAAGGCCTCCTCCCCTGCCTCTTCCTCCTTCATCTGCACTGGGGCTTGAACCCAGGAACATTCTATCTCTGAGCTACACCTGCAGCCTTTTTTATTTTATTTTTTTTATTTTGAAACAGAGTCTCACTACTTGCTGAGGCCAGCCTTGAATCTGCAATCATCCTGTCTCTGCCTCCCAAGTATTGGGATTACCTGTGCCCCTGTGCCCAGCTTTTAATAAGAATTCGACATAATCAGAATGTAAAAAGCACTGGCCTGGGTTAGGAGAACATGTTCTAGGCTGACACTAACCAGTAAGGATGGTGGGGACACCTTTAGGTATCCTCCTCTCTACAAGAAACTATGAGCTAAGTCATGGAGGGATATAGAATTAGGAACCAGGAAGTCTGGGTTCAAGCCTCAGGGGTGTTCCTTAATGGCAGATGGTTTGATTCTCTTTTCTGAGCCTCAGCTTTATTTCTTATAAAATCAGAATAATGATGTTTTGTATACAATAAATGAGATAATATGTGTGAAAACATATTGCAAAGTGTAAAGCTCTCTATATGTATTATAAAAAGGTGTGTTGTATGTGCAGATAAATTACATTGGGTCAGAGGTTTCATATCTGACTGCTCATCCAGATCATCTAGGAAGCTTTTAAAAGACAAATTGAAGCCGGGCGTGGTGGCGCATGCTTGTAATCCCCGCGCTTGGGAGGCGGAGACAGGAGGATCGTGCAGGTTCGAAGCCAGCCGCGTGCACTGGCTTAGAAGACCCTGTTTCCAAAAAATAAAATAGGTCTGGGAGTGTAGCCCGGAGGTAGAAGGGCTTCCAGGAACCCCAGTACCACACACACAAAAAAAAAAATTAAAAAAAAATAAATAAAAGACAAATGTATGGTCCCTCATCTCCTTAGTTTTTTGAGTAATGATCTTTAGTTTGGAGCCAGGGATCTGTATTTACAGCAAACTCCCAAGTGGTTGTGGCGTCTGAAAATGGCAGATCTGGTCAACACTGCCTGCTCCCTTTCGATCCTCCACTTAGGATAATTGAATTAAAATATGTAAAGGGATTCACCGAAGGCTCCAAAGCTAGCTGGTAGCGTCCAGGGCTAAAGTTAGGTCTCTTGATATTTAACTCAATGCAACTTCTCTTTTATCTTGCTTCAATTCATTTATCCTTGAAAGGGTTTCTTTCTTCTTTGAGATCTAATTCAACATTCTGTAGTTGAACTTATTTCATGGGAATGAGAGAAAATTCCTTAATAGGAAGGAGGTGAAAGGGGATGTTATTTGAGCCTAACTCAATGTTTGTATCTTTGTTAATTAGGTCCTAACTACTCTAGAAAGTACTCAAGCCAGCTTATATTTTGCGGAAGACCCTCCTACATCGCTGAAGTCCTTCAGGTGTCCTTCTCCTCTCTTTTTGGATAACATACCTAGCATTCCAGTGGAAGATGATGAAAGCCAGAATTACCACTCACCACCAAAAGACAAAGGTTTGAGAAAAGATAGATTGACTCAGAAAACCCCTTTTGAATGCAGCCAGTCAGAGGTCACATTCCTGGGCTTGGACAGAAAGACAGGGAGTGAGAGAAATGAGGATGTTCGCAACATGCCCAGTTCTTCTTGTGAAGAGAGTTGGTCCCCGAAGCATGGAGATCTATCCCAGGATGTAAGTGTCATGGAGATCAGTTTGGGCCCTTCTTTAGAGAGCCCAGGCCATTCTCACAGGAGCAGGCCACTGGAGGTCGGATGCTCCTCTGAGTTTTTCTGGAATGATCATGAATTGTACAAAAAGGAATAAATATTACCAGAAGGTAAATGACAAAGCAGGTGTTTCTCTGGGGCACCTGAATAAAGAATGTTACCTTGAGAAGACAGGATCTCTATAAGTGATGCCAAGAAAATGCCTGATTATACATTCTGATTATGTCAAGGTAATGCCAGTGTACCATTTGGGTGATTCCATTCCTTCCTTCTCAAACCCCAAACAGAGCGGCGGGCGCAAATGTTTCATCACAGTCATTGCCTCATGGTCAAACCCAGGCTAAATTAGAGCCATTCGATATCACTCAAGATCCTGGGTTCTGACTCCAGCCGAACAAAGTGTTCAAAACTACCAAGAGTGGCTGGATTCCTGTCTCTTCTCCAGAGTCACTGTCAGAGTTGCTAGAACCGCCCTCTGCAAAGGACATTGAGTGGGTTCTGTGGTTTGGTTTAGCTTGCTTGCAGGGATTGTAGAAAATGTCTCATTTATACATGCCGATAGATAACTTTGAAAAGAATTGCCTTTTTACTATGACCCTTAATATTTTTCTGTTCACTCATGTCAAGGTTGACTGGGTGAGGAGGAGCCAGGCTCAAGCTTGGCTAGGCCAGGCTCTCTGCAGAAAGGGGATTCCTGACCAATGCCAATATTTCTATTTTGCATAGTGTACTACATATACTCTAGGTTTTTTATACTATTTTACATAGTTTTTAGTCAGAAATCTATTATATTGAGTAGAATATGATACTTTAATTCGTATTTTTTTTCTTTAGAAAAATGACTGGTCACAAGAGTTGATATCAGTTTTGTGCTAGGTTTTAGTCTATACCTTCCAACAGTGTCCCTCCCCGCCCACTGTTCCCTGAGTTTCCTCTTAAAATTCTACCCATTTGTCAGATTTGCAAAAGTCCCATGCTCCAGGATGCCTCCCTGATCTCTCCAGCCAAATCTGCTCATTCTGTCAGCGTTTTCATAACAATTTCTTTGCATTTCTATTGTATGCTTGTCTCTTTCCAAATTATATCAGCCACTTGGGTCATCTTGTCTCTTACTAGATTATAAACTTTATTTATTGTCTATTGTCACTATAACAGATTATCACAAATTTAGTGGCTTAAAGTAGCATTAATTATTTTACATTCTGGGAATTCCTCAGTTCATGATCTCTTTCTCCATCTTCGAAGCCACCAATGTAGCATCTTCAACTCTACCCTGCTCCTGATTTCTTCATTACTTTTTTTTTTAACCTGAGATCTCTACTTTAATCTTATAAAAACCTTTGTGATTTTATTGTACCCAATTAGATAATCCAGGAAAATCTTCTTCTCTCAAGATCCTTTTGTACCTACAAAGTCCCTGTTGTCATGTAAGATCACATATTATCATGTTTCTGAGATTAGGACATAGACATCTTTGGGGGACCATTACTCTTTGGGGGACCATTACAGAGTGTATAGGAGCCACCTCCTCAGGACTTAGAATCTCAGCCTACACAGAGCAGGTGTTTCCTTATAAATTAGGTTGAATTCAATTATATCTCTGAAGCCACATAATCATAAATTCAGCTAACATAAACATTTCTGAAAAAATTAACAAAGTAGGGATTACAATAATAGAAACACTCAAAGAAAACAATTTCCAGAGGAATGATGGAATCTCTCTTCAGGAAGCTGTAGAAGAGTAAATTTCTAGATTTCTGTGCATCAGGGGAATAGACAAATGATTTTTTTTCTGGTGAGTCAGTATAGTTGAGTTAATTATAGTCAGGTCAGAGCCCAAGTTCAAGAACAACTAATCCATAAAGAAAGTAATCAAGAATCAGGATCAAGTAAATAGACCGAGGTCAAAAGCATGGAGTTACAATTCTCTAAAATGGCACAACATGAGGTTAAAAACATGAGAAGTCTTTGCCTGATTGACAAGCCTAATGCTGGCCCCAGGTAAACAGGGCACCACTCTTCAGAGGCTGCAGAGAACCTAGATGTCCAGTGCTATCTTCTCATCTGCTCATCAAATTCATGCTGCAAAACTGGCCATGCATTAAGACTGGGAACTTTAATTCTTGCGCCTTGTCATAGTTTGCCATTCTTGACTAAATGTGTCAATGAAAGGAAGCATCAAAAGTCTTTAGCATTTGTGTTGTATATTGCAAATCACTCTGAGTTTGAGTTAGCTTACTTTAGAAATGCACTCGCAAAGTATATTGGCTGAATAGAGAAAATTAGCTTGGAATCATGTAAAATTGCCACTAATAATTCACAAAAGAGATAATCATGAATTGACTATGTTAAGCTGTTTTTCACTTTGAATCTGACCCCCTCCTCCCACCAGTACCTTCTATGAAATGCTACAAGGAAGCTTTGATTAGTACCAGGCCCATATAATTACTCATTATCTGTGTAATCTGTTGGGATTATGTTGACTTAAACTTGTTCAGTTGACTGAAAGTAAAATTTCTCAAATTAAATATGCATCAAAAGCTGAGCGTGGTAGCACACCCTTGTAATCCCAGCATTTGGGAGGCTGAGAGAGGAGGATCTAGGCTCACAGACAACCTCAGCTACCTAGTGAAGCCCTCTGCAACTCAGGGTCTCACTGATTATTAAAATAAAGAATAAAAAATAGGGCTGGAGGTGTAGCTTGGAGGTAGAATGCCCCTGGGTTCCACCCCCAATACTACACAACAAACAAACAAAAAGATATGCATCAAAAACTTGGAAGTCTTGATAAAAACAGAGACTGCTCCCTGCACCCTATCTTCCAATGCAGTTGGTCTGTGGTTACATATCTGACTTTCTAAAAGATTCCCAGGTTGTGCTGATGCTTGGGAGCCATACCTTGGGAGCCACTGCATTAAAGTTTTTTCAAATTGTTATACATTGGTAGCCTTTCACTGTGTAAATCTCATGAGAAAAAAAATCATTTTTGGTATTTTTTTATATTGATTATATTACCTAGAATATTGGATAACAGAGTAGGAATTCTAGAAATATTGTTTACCAGTAATCTTATTGACTAGATCATCTTTCTAAAGTATGAATATTATGCCCAAGTTAAAGGCCACATCAGATTAGCTGGCAGTGGTCTGTGTCAGAGAAATACCTAAATCTTCCATTGAATGATTAGTCCTCCTAACTAGATTTGGCTTCTAGTGGATACACTAATGAATGTTAATTGATAGTAATTAAGTTTTGCATCTGCTATAGTAATCGGAGGATATTTTCATGGTTTCATGATATGGAGACGAAGACATATAAGAAACCAAGAGTGACCCTTCAGGCCTCTGATCAGCAAAAGATGAATTTTAGTAAAGAATTTCACTTATTTTCATCCTTGTAATGCACTGTGGATAATCCTCCAGGCAGATACTATTTACTATTCTTCTGATGTTTTTTTCTTTTTTGTTCCATTTTATAATGCCCCAAACATGAAGAATTTTTTTTTGTTTTGATATCAGTATGGGATTTCTAACATAATGAATTTTATCGACTTCTTGAGAGTTTTAATGATCTGTGACTCATTGCATAATAGTGTAGTTTTATGAGATGGTACATCAGCTGGCAGAGGACAACTTTTAAGACTTTTGGGAGAATGTGAATAGAAAGGAGGTTTATCATAACAGCATTTACTAGCATCTGCTAGAATCAAGGCCTGTGTTAGCTGTTTGGGTGCTAAATATGAAACAAATAGTTTATCAAGGAAGGAAGGACTTCCACCCAAGTTAACCATTCAGTGGTGTTATGGTTTTGATCTGGAATGTCCCCCCAAAGCTCATGTGTTGAAGAATTGATCTTCAATGCAGCAGTGTCCAGAAGCAGGGCTTTGGGGAAGTGATTGGATCATGAGGGATGAACGCTCATCAGTGCATTCATCTATTTGATAGTTTAATAATCTGAATGGACTATTGGGAGAAGGTAGAAACTATAGGGAAGTGGGGCATGGTTAGAGAAAGAAGGTCACTACAGGCTATTTCCTTGAAAACTATACTTTGTTCCTGCTCTCTCTCTCTCTCTCTCTCTCTCTCTCTCTCTCTCTCTCTCTCTCTCTCTCTCTCTGCTTCCTGGCCACGAGTAGCCGAGCAGCTCTCCTCTACCATGCTATTCCACTATGATGCTCTGTATTGCCCCAGGTCCAAAGCAATGGAGCTATCTAATGATGGACTGAGACCTCTGAAACCATGAGCCCAAGCACACCTTTCTTTTAAGTTGTTATTGTCATATACCATGTCCACAGTGATGAAAAGTGGACTAACTGGAGTGACCTCTGTTATTTGAACCACACACCAATGGAACTGAAAATAAGTGCTTGAAAGGGTAGGACAAAGAACAAAACATTTTCAAGGGAATGAAGAAGATTTCTTGGAGAAGCTTCCAAAAAAGAGAAGAAAGATTAAGATAAATAGAAAACATCACTGAGGGGACATCCCAGGCACTGGGAGCTCATAGCCCTACTCGAGCTCTGCACAGCTCCATTTCTGGGGCTGGAAAGATGGGCGAGGGTGAAGGGAACTGGGTCTGGAGAGTGGCTGTTTGATTCTTACAGCCACCCTGAAGGTGTGCATTCCACCTTGCTGGCAAGGAAGCTGACTCTGACTTGTAGAAGTTAAAGAACATGCCTCAGATCCTCCCAGATTTGGAGGCAGAGGCAGAGTTTGAACCCACAACTGTCTGACTCCAAAGCCTATGAGCTTTCTCATGCTTCATGTTGCACAAAGAAACCACTGCAGTTTCAGTCTCCTGTGGCAAATGGGGAAAAGCCAGTTGTTGAGTCCATGAAGAGACACATGAGGCTTGTGATTGGCACACAAGGTGTGTAATTGCTTTTGCATTTTTTGCTATTCTGCTTTTCTGTTATAGGCATGTACCTCCTCCTCCATTTGATCTGATTAAATGAATTCACTTGTGCATCCATTGATTCGTTGAATACATTTTTTATCAATAACCTCCTTTGTGTTAAGCACTGTATTGCAAGTATTGTAGGAGCCAGGGCTGTGGTGAAATTCAAAACAACCAGGGTGTGAGAACCCTGTCCTTATGTTCCAGTGAATGAATCTAAGTGTGTTATCCAGTTGGAGGTCCCAGATTCTCTGTGAGTTCTTCCTAAGGGGTTCAGAGATGTTTTTTCCTTGTCTTGATGTATTCTCATATCCTAGAGTAGCCTGTTCCGTTGCTATTAGTGTGCACCACACAGCCTATGGCATCCTCTGTGGCAATTAGGGTGCCCGCTATGCTTCTGTTAGCTCAGGATTTCTTCAGGGCCTTCATTTGGCCACCACTGCCATCCTCAGCATTCTTCTTTCAAGGAGTCTGAAGCACCTAATCAAAACTCACCTCACCATCACACAATACTGGAATTGCCTTCTGGAAAAACTGGAAAAGTTCTAGAAAACTGGAAATTCCCTGAAGGCATGACTGTGTCCAATTCATTTCTGTATCCCTACTGGGTAGCACAGTACCTAGCATGTAATATGTCCAAACAAATATTTGTAAAATGAATGAACCAAATAGTTCCATTGTCCAGACTGCACTCCATTCTAGTATCCAGGATATCATCAGTCATTTGCTTAAATGACTCTATTTCACCACTATCAGAAAAGTATTAATTTTAATTTTAATTGCTGACACATTTGAAAAGAGGAATTAGACATTGTATATGTTGTTTGTAAATTTACTTTACGGTGGAAAATATTCCAAGCCATGTCTAAACAATGATAAAGCGATGTTTTAGCAGGGAAAAATAATTGATGTGTGTTATAGTTTTTCCTGTCTTCATATATTTAATGAATCATGGATTTCCCTTGCAAGTATTTTCCTGGGAGGTTTTTTTTTTAATTTTTTTATTGGTGCATTGTAGTTATACTTTTTTTTTTTGGTGGTACTGGGGTTCCTGGAAACCCTTCTACTTTCGGGCTACACTCCCAGACCTATTTTATATTTTTATTTTGAAAGAAGGTCTCTTAAGCCAGCGAGGCTGGCTTCGAACTGGTGCAATCCTCCTGTCTTCGCCTCCCAAGCGCGGGGATTACAAGCATGTGCCACCATGCCAGGCATAGTTATACATCTTAATGGGGTAAAAGATGGTGGAGAGATACATGCACACATCACCCAATTAGCCCTTACCCAATCTCCACCCTCTTCCCTTCCCATCCCTCCTTCCCTTAGTGATTGATTTTGATATGTTTGTTTAAGTATATCATGTGCTTTAGAGAGTTTCTCTCTTCCCCTCTCCCATCCGCTCATCTAGGTCACCTTATTTGCTCCTCTATAGAATCTCCTTCTTCACCTAGAGTTCTTCCTATGACCCATTTCTCCCTAGCTTTTACATATTAGGTAAAGCATCCAATTTCTTCTTTTTTGTGACTCACTAATCTCACTTAGCATAATGTCCTCCAGTTCCATCCATTTCCCTGGAAATGATGTAATTGGGTTTTTCTTTATGGCTGAGTAAAATTCTACTGTGTACATTCCCCACGTTTTTGTAATCTGGGAGAGTTTTTTTTTATTCCAAATATCTATATTTACCAAACTTATGAGCCTTCTTATGGATATCATCTGCCTTATTGCAAATTTTTCTGGCAAGAGAATACTCACAGGGTTTTTGAGGTTTTTGTTTTTTTGGGGGGACTTCATAATTTAAAGATGTTCTCAGAGGCCAACATTCATGGGAATGAGAGGTAAGAAGGTAGAAAGGGATTACTTGCAAGAGATGCAGACTTGGCTAGCATTGCTGTTCCTACTATGCTGGGGGGTATTTATGTACCATTTAAGCTTTCTACAACCTAGTGAGCTGGAATCAAGGAAAATGAGCTTCACAGGTTGGCTTTTGGCCAAGCAGAGGGGGCATACCTAAATTCCCAGTACTTGGAGGCTGAAACAGGAAGATTTTAGGTTCATTGCCAGCCTCGGCAATTTAGTGAGGCCCTCAGAAACTTACTGAGCCCCTGTTTCAAAATAAAAATGAAATAGGGCTGGGGGTATAGCTGAGAGGTAGCATGTATCTGGGTTCACATCTCAGTACCCCCTCAAAAAAAACCTCAAAAAAGTGGTGTCATGTCCTGAGTCACACCATTGCTGACCTGGGAATATAAACTGAAAACCTTTTTATCTCCTGTTTAAAAATAAAAAACAGAGCCAGATATGGTGGCACATACCCATAATTCCTATACTTGGAAAACTTGCCGGTTCAAGGACAGACTCAACACATAGTGAGACTCCCACCAAACTAAGGAGACTCTATTTCAAAATAAAATTAAAAAATAAGGCTGGGGGTGTAGCTCAGAGAGAGAATTCCTCTGGGTTCAATCCCCAGTACCACGAAAGAAAGAAAGAGAAAGAAAAAAAAGGAAACATCCATTTAATGTAGCGTGACTGTTTTTTTTTCTTTCTAATTTTGTTCTTTTAGACTGAGAAAGATTAAAACAACTGATTAGAATACCAGCAAATATGTATCCTTGTTCACTGTTGGCAGGGATAAGAATTGGTATAATCTTTCTAGAAAGCAATTTGACAATATGCAGCAAAATGACAATACAATTTTACCCAGCAGTTTGTTAGGAATTTATCTTAATGAGTAAAAATCACACAAGTATATATACAAGTGTATATGAGCCCAAGGATGTACTTCATGATGTCTATGAAATTAAATATTGAAAACAACCTAAATATCCCCAGTAGAAAATAGGTTAAATTATAGTACATATATACAATTAAATGGTATATGACTACCATTAAAAATTATTTAGTTCTATGTTTATTGCTATGAAAATTTGTCACTGAAATATTGTTGCATAAAAAAGCTGACTACTGAATGCCATATTTAAAATAAGCCCATTGATAGCACTGAATATTTTTAAATGGTATATGTTTTATGGAAAGCTCTTTGCTAAATGTTAATGATGGTTTTTTTTCTCCAGGCTGTGGTATTTCAATGATCTACACTTTCTTTAGACCTTTATGTATTTGAAAATTTTATAATGAGGCTATATCATTTTTATTATCAGAAAAGAATAAAGCTATTTTTTATTTTGAAAAAAAAAATCATCTTTCTCCACGTTTCTACATCTGCTTGGCTCTTTGCTTCCCTGTGCCCTTTGGTAACAACTAGCAACTAGGAATAATGCTTGGTTCCATTGTCCTTTATTATTTTAATCTTTCTGTCCAGTGACCAAAGCTACCACATGGATTTGTCTGCTGTCCCCAGAGTTAGCTGTCAGGGGACATGTGAAAAGCAATGTAAGAGGCAAACATCAGACATGCTGAAATACAGGAGAATGGAGAACTGATCACAGTGCTCAACTGAGAGTATTTGTAATTAAATATTGGTTGATTCTGGTAAAAATCTTTTAAAAATTGCCCTTTAAGGTTTATCCTTACAAATCAGTACCTCAATGAGTTACCTACAATTAAGTGAAAAGGTCTTTAGAGAGACACATTTTCCACCATAAAATATTGATTCCCCAGACTTGTGCCCCACTAATCACTTTTAGCCTACATAAAAATTTTAACTTGCCAAATTTAGTAGACTCTGGGCTATAGTTATCAGTTGGACATAAAACTTGTAATGGTGTAGAGAATGCATAACTGAATACAGCGCTTTTCTATAGCAGGTAGAGATGGAGCCTGGTTAACACTGTTAATGGGATCCACAGTAATGCACTAATTATGAAGGAGAATAGCAAAGTATACTCCAGGGTAAAAATACTTGTTCTAATGAGCTCTGTCTGAATGGACTGTGGACCTAAGTCTGCAGTGCGTAAATAGGATAAACCAATTCCTAGGTAAAACAGTGGAAAAATGAGTGTTAGGTTTAATTAATTTGTTTGTTTGATTGTTTTTGTGGTGCTAGGAATGACTTCCAGGAGCATTCTTCCTCTGAGCTACAACCCCAGCCCTATTTCATTTGAAAATAGGATCTCACAAAGTTGCTGAGAGCCTTGCTAAATTACCAAGGTTGGCTTTGAACCTGAGATCTTCCTGTCTCAGTCTCTCAATTACTGGAATTACTGGTGTGCATCACCACGCCCAGCTGAGTGCTAGGTTTTTGAGAACATAACATAGACACAAACTTTGTTCTTTTGATACCAAACTAATGTATTGGTACAATTTTGTGTTTCTTGGAAGGAAAATTCTAGTGATATCAACTAGGTAGTTGGCTAGTCTTTAGCAGATGGGGTCAGTTGGATCTAACTAGAAGTTTACCTGCAGAACCTTGCTCACTTTGACCCTCCTCCCATGTGGGAATGGGGTAGGGAAAAATGAAAGGTCACTGAAGTTCAAAATGCAAATTGCAGACTTCCGGGAAGATGGCAACCGAGAAAAGCGGGGCTTAAGAGCCCCGCTAACAACAAATTTCCATTACCACAAAATCAGCGCCTTTCATAGCCAGAAAACACCATCACCAGTGAAACAAAAAATCACCAGGCTCCAGAGAGAAAGCAGACTGAGAACAGAGCCACAGAGAAGATAACCGGCCTCGCGCCCGAGGACGCGGCAGACGCGGCAGCAGCGCCATACTGCCGGAGGCACCGGCGAATTCACGGGACGGCTACAGCAAGCCGAGGTGAGCCACTGCGGAACAGCCAGGCGGGATTTCTCCACGCAGAGAGCATCTAAAGCTCCCAGTGGCCGAGCTCAGCACACACTGCAGGGATTCAGAGTAGAAATCAAAATCAAGAAGAAAAACGCCAGCCCCATAGCCGAGGGTGTAGCAGCGGCGCCAATTTGCCACCGGCGGCAGCAGCAGCGAATTCAGCGAGGCCAGTACAGCCACATCTGCGTACTCAAGAACAGTGAGTCAAATTGCGGGCCACAGAGGAGAAATCCCAGTACTGTACTCCCTGGGACTTGACCCAGTGGGGGAGGGGTGGTGGCAGAGATATCACACCATAGGAGAACGTGCAACCTGGCAACCCCCACAGTCTAAAGCAGCCTCTATCGACTCTCTGGGTCGGAGACTCTGTGATACAACCCAGTAAAGGAGTAGTGGGGTCCGAGATACTACTGACTCGAGCTTCAGAACACCTTAAGTGAAGTCATAGTGACCCAAGGGAAGAACCCAGAGAAGGCACAAACTTCTGAAATCATGGGAAAGAGGAATAATACTGGAGCAATTAATGCCCACAACCCCACAACATCAGAACCCGATAAAACAGAAAATCAGAGATTTCTAGAAGATCAAATCAGGAAAATAACTGTAGAAATAATAGAGGTGCTTCGAAAAGAACTCAGAGAGAGCCAAAAAGAGATAAAGGATGCAATTAATGAAGTTAAGGCCTCAATTCAAAGCACAAACAACCGACTAGAACACATGGAGAACAGAATCTCGCTCTTAGAAGATGAGCAAACCAAAAATGAACTCATAGTTTCTAATCTAGAAAAAAATATCCGACAGCAGGAATCTGATATTGAAGAAATATTGGCCCATTTTAAGAGAGCTAACCTAAGAATAATTGGAATAGAGGAGGGAAAAGAAAGTGAAACCAAAGGGATCAACAATCTCTTCAAGGAAGAAATAGCAGAAAATTTTCCAAACATAGAGCAAGAGGTTGATACAAAGGTCCAGGAAACTTATAGAACTCCCTTTAGACAGGATCGGAGAAGAGGATCCCCACGCCACATAATTGTCAAAATGACCAATGTGGAAGCCAAGCAGAGAATCTTAAAGGCAACAAAAGCAAAGGGCCAAGTGACATTCAGAGGCAAACCAATTAGAATCACTCCAGACTTCCCAAACCAAGTCATGAGAGCCAGAAGGGCTTGGAGTAACATATTCCAAACTCTGAAAGAAAACAACTTCCAGCCAAAAATTTCCTACCCAGCAAAACTTTCTATCAAATTAGATGGAAAAATAAGAAGCTTCCATGACAAACAGAAACTGAAGGAATTTATGTCTTCAAAACCAGCACTAGAGAAAATACTCAAAGAGATTAACTACAAAGAAGAAATAGGTAACACACACCAGAACCAGAGAAACAAGAGTTTCCATCCAACAGACAATTAAGATTGGTTATCTGTGGAGATTCATTATTTATGTCAGTCTTTTACTTATCTCTAAATGGTATTGTTTGCCCTTATTGTTGTTAATTTTTAAGATTTCTAGTTGAAATATTAATATACCTTCAGATATAGCAATTGGAAATATTTTATCCCATTCTATTAGTAACTGTTAACTCTGTTTACATTGTCTATGGATATACAATTTTTTTAAATTTTTTAGGGAGTCTGTATACTCCTCTGTTGCCTGTGTCATTGAAATCATAACCAAGAAATCACTGCCAATTTCAATGTTGTGAGGTTTTATGAACCAGATTTTCTCCTAAAAGTTTATAGTCTTAAGATTTGTATTTAGGTCTATTATCTATTTTGAGTTAATACTTGTATATGGGATTAGGTAAGGGTCCAATTTTATTCTTTTCCATGTAATTATTATTTTTTAACAATATTTAGTTAAAAGATTATCATTTTCACCACCAAATGTTTATGGAAACCTTGTCAAAAATAACTTGACAATATAGGGAAGAATTTAGCTCTAGGCTTTTATTTAACTCCAATGGTTTATATATCTGCCTTTAGAATAGTACTACACTGTTTCAATTATTGTAGCTTTATATGGTTTGAAATCAGAAAATATATATCTTCTAGCTTTGTTCTTTTTCAAGATCGTTTTGGGTACCTAGACTCCATATTCCATATTAGGATAGATTTTTTTCAGAAAAATAAATATATAAATATATGATAGTTTCACCTAAAAAATAGAAAAAAATATTCTCTGGCAAGAAAGAAAGCAAAAAGAAATATTGAAATGTTATCTTTAAGTCATCAAAAGCTTGGTATCAGACAAATGAAACTGTTATGTGAGATTATCATTTTTAATTTTAGATAAACTGCCATAATACTAGATGTCAACTACTAAGCCAAGCATGGGAGGGAGGGATAGGGAGAGAATGGGGTGGGGATTGGGTGGGGGCTGACTGGGAAAAGTGTGCATGTATGTCTACAAAAGTATGTATCCTACTATGATGTATGAATACAGTGCACCAATAAAAAAAAGAAAAAAAAAAACAAAATGCAAATTGCAATCAATCACTCCAAATGTAATACATAAAGAATGTATCCAGAAGAACCATAAAGCCCAACATGTGAAATACTCCACACTGCTTTCCAGATATGAAAACGGACCCCTTGAGACCCCATTTGTGGAGTGTAAACCCTGGCCCCACACTGCTTCCCATATCTGGAAACAGACTCCTCCAGACCCTGTCTCTGGAGTGTAACTCCACTGCCCAGGCCGCCTTTCCATTCCTGGGAATGACCCATTGCAGACGCTTTCCCCTGGAATGTGCCCTTTTCACATCTCTTCACAGCCTTTCTCATATGATCCCTTCACCACTTCTTTTTTTTTTTAATAGCTTTTATTTTGTTTGTGGTACTGGGGATTGAACCCAGTGCCTCACACATGCTAGACAACAGCTCCACCACTGAACTGTATCATCAGCATAAAGGGGAACCACTTCTAAACCACGCATTGAAGTGAGGTACAGATAATCTCTAGCTGTCTTCATGGTCTTCTTAATCCCATTATTCACTAATGATAATTTCATGTCGTTCTGAAATTGTACAGGCTAATTATAGTGCAATCGTCAGACCATTAAGCACTGATTCTTGTGATGTTCTTTTTCCTTTTATGATTATAACTCAGGATTTTAAAAAAGAGATGCACTGACTTCAGCTAAGGGCAAATATGAAGCTATGACCTTTTATTGTTTTTATTTCGTATACCCTGGAGAAAAAAAAATTGAAGATTCCAACATGTTTATAAAGCCAAATGTGCATGTTTATGTGAACTCCCTGCTGGCAGCTCCAAGGCTATTGCCCGAGACAGGAGGCAGAGCAGTTGCTGACATTTCCATTATGCATTTGTCTAGCAGTTAGAAGAGAGTGAAATAATTTATATGACTCCTTATTGCCTATCTTGCCCATTAAAGTCTATTTCTCTAATAAAGAAATTATTACCGTATTTTAGAAGATGTATTCTGACATGTCCCCATCTTTCTCTCCACCTCATTTGTTGGCACTATCATTCTTTTTCTTTTTATCGGTGCATTGTGATTATACATCACAGTAAGCTTCAAAGTAATCCAGACCTACATGCATATCTCACCTGGTGCTTTTCTCCCCACATCCTATACAGCCTCCTCCTCCTCCTCCTTGCACGTTCAGTGAGATTGGTAGTGCTATCTTCATGTATGAGCATGACATTATTTGAACGGTTTCCTTCCTCAGGCCTCCTTTTTCCCCTCCACACTTCCCACCCCAACCCCCTTCCACTATTCTACTGGTCTCTCTCTCCATTTATCTGAAGCCCTTTCTGTTTCCTTTCCTCTCTAGCATCCACCTATCAAAGAAAGCATACAACTCTTGACTTTCTGAGATTGGCTAATCTCACAGCATAGTATCTATTTCCATCCATTTTTCTGTAAATGTCATTATCACTCTTGATTTCAATAGTCATTTGAGGGAACAAAGTAACATCATTGCCTCTTGGTCAAAATGTCTCATCAATTATGGTGGAACCACCTTTACATTTCACTTTAGTTACTTTTCCTGAGGCTGTGCTCTGGATCCTATCACCTCCTGCAATTGCTCCACACCAAAAATCCTGCTATATTTTCTCTGACACTAGAAAGGTATCCTGTTATCAAATCTCTCTATTATGTCTGGGCCTATCAACCTTCACCCTCTTCCCCCACCATCTATTCCGTTTTTCTTTGCCCAAGCTGGGCCATGGGTTCATCTATGATTGTCCTTTCAGGAAAACAGAACCCTTTTAAAGTAGTACAAAACAGAAGAATTTGATAATTGGACTTTGAAAATTAAAGTGCTGAAAAGATTAAAAAGGCAGAGAAAAGAAATATATGAAGTTACCCAGCAGGCCACTCTTGCACCTATGGATGGAGGAGACAATGTGTAACTGAGAGCCCATGGCTGCTGCACTGCTGAGGACTTGCTGCTCATGCTCCTGACGTGGTGCTGCCCAGGAGGAAGAGGAGCTGCTGCTCTCACTGCCAGGAGCCAAGTAAGCAGCAGAGAAGAAAAAGTTCTCCCATATTCCACAATCACAAGTTGCCTGCCAGGAATGGCTAGGAAATACAGTTTTGTTTTTCTTTGTCTTTTCAATCACAGAAAGAAGCATGAGAGGGCAAGCATTGAGCTAAGAGCTGCCAGACAAATCTTGCCCTTTGGCTATTCAGCATTCATGTATTTAAACTTTCAGTAATGATGACAGTATTATACAAATGTACTTAAAGAAAGAGAATGCTGCCACTCTCCTAAAAGATATAGCACAATTTCTCATCAGTCATTATCTATGCGATCTTAATTTTTCTTCCACTTTAGTTATACCCTACCTGAGTTTTCTAAGAATAAAGGTAATTGTGGATAACATTTCTTATATAATTTAGAAGGACAGATAAAGATAAATAATGCATGATTAATTTTTATTTTATTTATTTTAATACTTTTATTGATGCAGTATAATTATACATCATAGCAAGGTTCAGAATGATACAAACATACATACACATTGTACTTGGTATACACCTGGTTAATTCATATAAATACAAAGCAAAAAAAGTATGCATGGCTGCTACAGACTGTATGTTGTCCTAAGGGTGCAGTTCATAGCATTCTTCTATTTTCCTTCTATGTTGCTTTCATTTGGCACATTGGTTATTGTATAAGGGCTCTCCAGAGAAACAGAGCCAATAGACTATGTATAGGTATATAACAGGAGATTTATTATAGGAATTGGCTTCCATGGTTATAAAAGCTTTGGAGCCTCACCACTACCATCTGCAGGCTGGGGAACCAGGACAGCCAGTGGTGGAACTCAGTCTGACCCAAAGACCTAAGAAGAGGGAGGGCACTGTTCCCAGAGCCTGAAGTACTAGAAGTCAGTAGCCCTGATGTCCTGTCCTTGTCCAGGTCAAGGACAGAAAGAAAGTTTACTCTTCCTTTGCCTTTTTTTTCCCTATCTGGGACCTCAATGGAGTATATGACTCTCATCTGCATTGGCAAGGGCAATCTTCTTGGTCAAATGTGAATGTCCTTCAGAAACACCTTCACAGATACACCTTAAAGTAATGTTTTTCCAGCTATCACTATCAAGCTGATAAAAAATCAACACCATGTCTGTTTAGGTGTCCTCCTGTCATGGGGGGCACCAAACCTTCATTCTGAAAGGTCTGAGCCCTCAGGAATTCTGCCCTTACTGGAAAGCTAGGATTTTGCATTAACTTGTACAACTGGATATGGAAACATTAACACCCAGAATCTCCAGATGATTGCAAACTTAAACTGTGCTGCCTTCATAGTGCTCATGAATCTGATTTCCCCTTGATAATTAAGATGGGTACCCAGAGGCTCCTTCTTTCTTCTTAGTTCACTGGCATGGATAATCCAAAATGACAGTCTGTCAGCTTCCAGGTTCATAAAAGCATTGTTTTGTGCACATGAAATCATTTCTTGCCTGAAACCTAAGACCTTTAAATTAGCAAAACTCAGAGTTAAAGAAATGAAAATCAAAGATAAAACACAAATTGAGTGGAGTGAACAGTAAGAGGAGGTAGGAGTGTGATTCTACTTCACCCTTTGGTTGTCAGACATGTATATTCTGGCTGTGATAGAAATAGTACTGTGAGTTGGTCCTTGGCTTCAAGCCTATTTCCCCAGTCTCACAGTACTGTCTTTTGGATACTAGCATAACTGAGCTCTTAGGCTGCTTCAAAGAGCTAGACGGCCAACTGCTTCAGGGTGATGAAGTCCTCTCAGAGGTAGGACCAGTGGACTTCCATGGGTGTGAGCCCTATTGCTTCACTTACTGTATTGGAAAACAAGTTCTGTATCAGAGCTGTGTTTTAAGAGATGCTGTAAATCAACCAAGGTCCTGACAGGGACATCAGGGGCAAGGAAGGCAAATCCATTTCCAGAACAAGAGCTGATTCAGGTGAAGTCAATCGCTGTTCCCCCGGTGTTAGGTGTGCAATGTAATCAGCCCATCACCAGATAGCTAGTTGGATGGTTCCCCTAAGGAAGGATGCCAAAGCGTGAGCTCATTCTTGATTTTTACTGTTGGCAGGTTAGACACTGGGCCATGGTAAGCCACCATTTTAGCTTTGATGTGAAGAAGCTGACACAGAACTTTATCCCCATTACCATGGCCACTGTGTACCACTGATGCCAAAATCACTTGTTCTGGCACTGAGTCCTGAGTTGTTTTAAACAGTATTCTCTTATACACCATTATTCCCTAGTGCTTACAGAGAATTCTGTGAACACAAAATTCAATGTGTATTCCACTGCTGTGTTGATTGAAGAAACGGTCAGGGAAAGTCCAAGTTGCCGCTGGCAGTGTGGAACTATGCAGAAATCAAGAAAGACTTGACTTGACCTTCAGTATTTCTCAGTGAAGGAGGCTTGAGATTGTCTTATGCACTGGATGAATAACTTTTCAAAGGAGACTGCGATGTTGAGGTTCCTTAGCCAAGACAGTCCCTCCTTGGACAAGGCCTAGAGGACCACCTTCAACTTAACTGCGCACACTCCATTTCCTGTGTAGTTGTGGCCAAACAATATCTCTATCCAAAAAGGATTTAAAAAAGTGTTGTTAAATATCTGGTGACTACCTTATATTCTTGTTAAGGCTCCCATTTATTTACTCATAGATACTCTTCTGGTCTTCTTCTGTTCTTGTATGTAGATTTAGCTAAATTAACTGCAAGGAGAACCATATTTCTCCCTCACTGTCAATACTGTATAATGATAAGAAATCTAAAGAGATTGAATAATCAATCAATAGCTTATAATTCATCAGTAAAAGAAATGAGAATTTAAATGTGGTCTTTTTTCATTTTACTTTTTTGGGTAGAAATATCTAATAATTATCCAAGAAGACTAATTTTTAGCCTTTTCTACTCATTTAAAAGTATTTTTTGCTGGGTGTGGTGGTGCACGCTTGTAATCCCAGCATTTGGGAGGCTGAGACCAGAGGATGGCGGTTCATGGATAGCCTCAGCTACTTAGTGAGGCCCTTTGCAACTCAGTGAGACCCTGTTTCAAAATAAAGAATAAAAAATAGGGCTGGGAGTATAACTTGGAGGTAGAATGTTTCTGGGTTCCACCCCCCAGTACTTTAAAAAAAAGTATATTTTTTAATGGCTTAAATATGCATATACTTTTATCCTATAGAAATAATCATAGAGGCATAAAAATTAATAGCTAGAAGGATGTTCATTACTGTACTTATAGAATAATAAATATCTAAAAGAACTCATATGCCCTACAACAGGAAATGTATTAAATATATTAAAACTAAATATGTTAATATGATATTATACAAGATAATTCATATCACATTGTTAAGTGATATAAGACAGATGTCTTAGCATTGTGTAAAGTAGGATCTTACTTTTTGCAAAAAGAAAATGTATAGATACATAATAGTAGAAAAAAGATCAGAAGAGCAGGCATGGAACTTGAGAGGATGAGACAGGAGAATCACAGGTTCAATGCCAGCCTCAGCAACTTAGTGAGGACATCTGAAACTTAGCAGGACCTTGTTTCAAAATACAAAATAAAATAGGAATGGGGATGGAACCCAAAGGTAGAATATCCCTGAGTTCAATCCCTAGTAAAACACACACACACACACACACACACACACACACACACCAAAAGAAAATAAAAATATTAAACAAAAGCAGACATTAGGATTACAGTGATGTCTTACTTTTTCTCATCTATATTTTCTAAATTTTATACAATGATCATGTGTTACTTTAATTTTGAAATGTTCATGATTATTAGAATAGTTAAAAATTAATTTTTATATCCTATTTGATGGGATTTGGGTAGTTAATGAAAGCCATATGCAATAATATATCAGCATTTTCATTATTCAGCTTTCTATGTAAGAAAGCTGCTTTTATCTCTGTACTTTAACATATTATTAATTTTCTATAGTGATATTCCAGGGCTGTAGCTCTTCAAACTTATTAATTGTCTGTATTTCTACCCATGTAAGTGAAGACAAGGCTTTCTTGTTCTCTGAGATAGATTATTGTAAGATATTGAGGATGATGACTTCCAAGTAGATATTCACAAAACTAAGCTTAATTTGTTAGGGTACTACAGTGAAATTATAATAACTGGGATCTTGTTTCCAGTGTGAGAAAGCTGCTTTGTACTGAAGCGACATAATGCACCTCTTCATGGTCCATCCTGCCCACATGTTGCATTGGTTGGAACGTAGAAGAGGAGAGAATAAGAATCAGAACGAAATAGCCTTGCACTGCTCCATCAGCAGCACCGTGTTTGTATGTGAAGTACAGCTGCAGTTAGATCAGGAATGTTAACATTTAATTAAAATTCAATTACAATTTTAATTTAATCTCTAAATTCAAGGAATTTAAAACCAGTATAATTAAAGCAATGAAACGTAAAACCCCTCTGGTTTTGTGTTTGTGCTTCTATTCTCATCCCCATACACTTCTCTTCCCCCCAGGATCTATTCCATGCTCATTGCTGACCTCCCTCCCAGATGTAACTACTCTGGTCAGTCGAATGTTCACTTGCAAAGAAATCCTTCATTCTCAGCGGGCTTAGAGACATTTCACCCCATTCCTTGTCTTCACAAACTCAGCTCTTTCTCAATGATACTGCTTAGTTTCCTTTCCAACTCTGTCCAGCAGGGGGCAAACATTCTCCCATGAACCTGACTCCTTTAAGTCTGATAGGTGTGGTCAGATGCTCCTAACTTCACACTGCTGCTGCTGCACCATTGGTCTTCCAGTCCAGGGCTGGCTTCTCCGATGCCATCACATGGGGCCTGTGCACAGACCCACACTTGGAGTTTAATACTGTGCAGTTGCCATCTTGAAATTCTTAACGATTTCTATGGGCTGAATTGCATATCACCCCCAAATTCATATGTCCAAGCCTGCACCTTTACTACCATGACTGTGTATCCATCTGCATTCTTGCAGCTATAATCTAAAGATTGACCACATAACTTAAAGGAAAGCTTATTTTCTTAGGGTTTCTGGAACAGTCCATGTGAAGCTGAGGTTCACAGATCTCAGGGCATGGTGGCAGGAGGTGGAGGGAAAGCACATAGGCTATACTCTACATCATGAAAGCTGGAAGCATGACAAAGAAGAAAGAGGAGGAACCATTTATATTACTCCCAAGGCTGCACCCCCACCAGGAACTACCTCCTCCTGCCACACACTAAAGGTCTACCTGGTACCACCCGGATAAACCCATTACAATGGATTTATCAATTTCTGGGATTAAAACCCTCATAATTCAATTATATCAGCTTTAAACATTAATAAATGAGCTCTTTGGGAAACATTTTATAATATTTGAAAGTAATATCTTTTTATTTTATTTTATTTTATTTTTGTGGCACTAGTGATTAAGCCCAGGGACAAATTCTACTTCTAAGTTACACCCCCAGCCCTATTTCATTTTTTATTTTGAAACAGGGTCTTGCTAAGTTGCTGAGGGGTCTCACTAAGTTGCTGAAGCTGCAATCTTCCTGTCTCATCCTTCTAAGTACTGGAATTATAGGCATATGCCACCAAGGCCAGATTAAAGATAATGTCCTTAAAGAGCTAATTAAGTTTAAATGGGGATTTTGTGGCAAGTTGTTTTCTTTCAGAGTTGGAATATGATATTGCAGGCCCTTCTGGCTTTCATGACTTGGTTTTGGAAGTCTGGAGTAATTCTATTTGGTTTCCCTCTGAATGTCACTTTGTGTTTTGTTTTTGTTGCCTTTAAAATTCTTTCCTTGGCTTCTACATTGGTCACTTTGACTATCATATGGCACGGGGAACCTTTTCTCTGATTTTGTCTAAAGGGGGTTCTATAAGTTTCCTGTACCTATGTGTCGATCTCTTGCTCTATATTTGGAAAATTTTCTGCTATTACTTCTTTGAAAAGATTGTTCATCCCTTTGGTTTCACTTTCTTTTCCCTCCTTTATGCCAATTATTTTTAGGTTAGCTCTTTTAAGGTGAGCCCATATTTCTTCAATGTCTAATTCCTGCTGTCGAATTGTTATTTCTATGTTATAAACTATGTGTTCATTTTTGGAGTGATCATCTCCTAGGAGTGAGATTCTACTATCCATGTGGTCTAAGCGATTGTTTATCATTTGAATAGATGCCTTTACTTCAATGATTGCATCCTTTATTTCTTTTAGACTCTTTCTAAATTCTTTTCAGAATTCCTGTATTATTTCTACAGTTACAGTCCTGATTTGACCTTCTGGAGACCTCTGCAATTCTGTGTTATCAGGTTCTGTAATTGTGGAGTTGTGGGAGCTCATTGCTCCCTTGTTGTTCATCCTGTTCATGATTTTAGAAGATTGCATCTATTGCTTTTGATAGATTTATCTCAGTCTCTAGGTGTCAGCTGGTATATTCAAGGGCAGTTTGTATTGGATTCATCAGTGAAGGTTGAGGAAGGAGGGAAGTGCAGGATTAAATGGAAGAATAGGGTAAAATCTCAGATAGGGTCGAATAGAAGGAGAGTATGAGTTTGGTAAAGGAGTATATACTAAATATTAGAGACAATAAGAATGTAGTAGTATTCTAGTAACCAATGTAGAGTTTCTGGTATAAAGATATGAAGTAGATTTGGTACAAGACAAGGGAGAGATAAAAAGCATAAAAACAATAGGAAAGGAATAGTGAGAAGAGAGTTGGTATGTACAAAGGAAGCAGCTTGGGAGAGGGTTTGGGAAGAGGTTAAAAAAAAGAAACAAACAAACAAGAAAACCAACCAGGCATACACACACACACACACACACACACACACACACACACACGAACAAAAAAACAAAACAACCTCAACAACAAATTAATGCAACTCTACAAATAAATGACTATTCAGCAGATAGGTCTGCTGCAGTCACCCTCCATGCTTTCCACTGGTTTGGAGTCTCAGTCTCTCCCTGCCACTGCTGTTGATGTATGACCTTGAGACCAAACTCAATATAGGAGTCTCTCTTCTCCACAGTCTGGTCTGACTTCTTCCCGTTTGTCACAATTGGGATGTCTGTGGTGATCCCGGAGCTTTTATTAGTTGGGTCTAGTGTTAGCTTAGATTTCCCCCCCACACTTTCCACTGATCAAAGCTTGAATCTATCGGAGATTTTGTTATATCCAACAGCAGCTCCTCTCCCACTTTCTCTGGGCCATATTGGAATGTCTCAGACCTGGGATGTTTACTGGGGCTGCGCGAGTCCCTAGGGGTGCCCGGCTGGGTGTTTCCCCTCACCTAAAGTGTTGTTGAGCGCAGCTCTGAGTCTCTGGAGGGTGTGGTAATCTCTGCCACCATTCCTCCTTCACTGGTCTTAGACCCAGGGAGTTTATCATGGCTGCGTGAGTCCCTAGGGGCACAACACTGGAAGTTCTCTTGCAGGGGACTGGCAGCTTCACTTACTATTTTGGTACATGCTGGTCTGTGTTTCTGGTGGGCATGTTGAGCTAGGCTGCCGCTGGCTTGAATTTGAATGCACCACTGAGGCACTCTTGGCCGCAAGACTGATGGATTTCTATTCTGGTTTTGAGCTCCACTCTGGATCCCTGGAGGGCGTGGTAAGCTCCTGGAAGCTGTAGCAGGTCTTTGTGTGGGAATGTCTGATGACTTACAACCTGTGGTTCTGAAGCTGCTCACTTTAAATTCTTGTTTTCCTTTTGGTCTCTGGAGTGTGGTGCTGTGAGGAAAGACTACGCCAGTGTGGCACCCACTGCTGCAAGGCAGGCGGGTTTTTTTGTTTTTTCTCTCTGGTTGGTCTTCTAGTCTTCTTTATCTTTGTCCCTTGTGTTTATCATTTTTACTCCTTTACTGATAGTATTTTCTGGCTTTGTAGAGTGCTATTTTTGAGTCAATGGAGGTTGACTGTCAGTAGTACTTGTATGCACTGCTTTTCTCAGTCACCATCTTCCACTATCCCTATTCAATTCTATTTTAAAAAAAGATTAAGACACAAAGAATCACAAAGAAAAGATCATGAAAGACAAAAGGGGAAGACAGACATTCATGACCAAGGAGAGAAGAAACCGACCCACCACCACCTTGACCTTAGCCTTCCTGTATGCAAAACCATGATCCATCTAGATACAAGTCCTATTGAGTAATACAACACACTTATCTTTTAATTTGTGTTTTGTAAGTGCAGTTGGTCGAGCTGCCCCAGGGTCTTGAAGCTTCAGCTCCATTGAGATCCTACCTCCCGTGTCCTCCTGTGTCCTTCAACCTGGGCTTGCCCAGTGCTCCTTCCTCTTTACCCCTAGCTGGAGTCAGTGGAGCACTGGACCCGCCACAGTATTAGAGGCTGGGTGAGCTGCCCTATGGCATCACTGCATAGGACTCGGCAGCACCAGCTCACCTCCAGTTTGCCAGTGTGTTTGGTGGGTACTTGATAGGAGAGAGCCTCTTGTGTAGAGTTGCTATTTCTTGCTGTCACCCTTCTGCAATGGACTGTGTGGTGGGTCATGGGGAGGGGTAATGTGCCTCTTTGGCTTCAGCTGGGGTACAGCAGAGCAGGGAAGGGGCGAACTCAAAAGCCCGTGGAGCATGTGCTGAGTCCCGCTGAGCATTTGTGAGGGTCTTCACTCCCTCTACAAGGATCCCCATGTCCCAGGGAACGCGGTGTAAAACAGAGGGTCAAAGGAGTCAGGAGAGAGACTGCAAAAGGGACACCCTTATTAAAATTTTAGTACCATGAACAGCATGATATTTGGCTTGCCATGCTTTCTTTACTGAGCCCCTCAAATCACATAGAGCCAGCCATACCTACTCCCATAAAAAATGTCACCACTTAAGGGCTCATACAATCTGGTTATTTCCCCTTCTCCCTTCCCCCCTTCCAGGTCTCTTGCTTCTGTCCTTGAAATTTATTCCCTTGGTTAGTGTATTTATCTCCACTCCCAGATGACATGGTGTGGTCATTCATTACTAAGGTACCAGCCATTTTCAAAGCTTGCTCTCCATTTCACTGCCCTTGAAATTAGTCCAGAAGAGCAATTCCTTCCTGCAAGCCATGCTTACTCTTTTAAACCCTCAACTCCTCTGCCTCTCAACTTCTGCCCTGGCAATGAGGCACAGCCCTAGAGGCAAATGGACCAACGGCACAACCCCTGGCAAGTGAGCTGTTGTATTATAGCCTCAGTCTCTTCACCTGTAAAATAAGAATAGAGTTGGATGTGGTGGCGCACGCTTGTAATCCCAGCGCTTGGGAGGCTGAGACAGGAGGATCGCACAGGTTCAAAGCCAGCCTCAGCTGGTTTAAGAGACCCTGTTTCCAAATAAAATATAAAATAGGTCTGGGAGTATAGCCCGGAGGTAGAAGGCCTCTGGGTTTCATTCCCAGTACCACCAAAAAAAAAAATAATAAGAAGGATAGTACTGATGTTATGATTTTGCTGTGAGCATTTAATAAAATAAGCTGGATGATGTGCTCAGCTGAGGCTGTCCACAAGCCCAGATCTTCCTGTCTCAGCCTCCCAAATGCTGGGATTACAAGCATGCACCACCGCACCCAGCTTTCATTTACTCTTGTGACTTTACTCTGTTTTCTGATGACTCCAAATATGCTGGGCTTCTGGTGCCCTGAATCAGAGCAGCACCAACCACAAAGCTTACCAGCTGAATGAACTTGAGAAGCTCAGCTAGCCATGACAAGCCCATATCCTCAACGTGAGAATAACAACAGACATCTGATGGGCTTATGTTTCTCACCTACTTCCCAGCTCTGTCTTTGCTCCCTGACTTGAAAACTCTTCTACTCTATTTGACATGGGCTTTCAGAAGCCTTCAAATGGTTAACAACAGTCCACTTGAAACAGCCTCCCATGTGTATTTGAGGCCTAGTTAACTCTTGCAATGTAAATGTGGTTTGTGCAGTGTTTGTTAATCCTACTAATATCTATAAAACACAGTTTGGGGGGACAGTGCCGAATAGGACTGAGGCCAAATTCCACAGCACAGCCAAACAGAGTCTTACCTGTTTCTCCAGCCATACCTACTCTCCTGTAAGTGCTCATGCCTTAGGGAATAAACCCACTGGCAACCCCAGGACCTCTGTGTGGATGGCCCTGCCGCCTTCCTCTGTCCAGCCACCCAGGCTGCACTCCCTCAGCTCACTGTCAAACCAGCTACTTCCACCCTACCTGTCCTGCAGCTCTCAGCAAATTTTTCTATTAATGCTTACTTCTCAACATGTCTGTCCTCAGAGCCCAGAGCAATGCCAGGTGCACAGGCCACATTCAGCATCAGCACAGGGACAGACTCCAAAAGTGAAAAGCCCAAAGAAGTGCTTCTCCCGAGTTCCACGAGGGGGCGTTTGCTCTGTGTTTCAGACAGGAGCAATTTAGTTATATCAACACTCTATGAAAGATTCAGTTTTGTGTTTAATTTTTAAAGTCAGTTGTTGTTTATTTAATGGAAACTGAAATCTACCATGTTGTACAAGCCGCAAGCCTCAAAACACTGTAGGAATGTCAGTTCTATCTGCTTTTATGGATAATGTCAATATTCATGTTTATATAAAAAATGAAATTGAATATGGCATTTAATTTAAAAAATTCAGATGACTGAATTCATATGAAAGGATACTGCCTATTTCGAGGCAACTACCTTTATATCTAAGGTTAATATTTAATTAGTTCATTTAAGGTATGTTTACAAATTATCTAAAAGACTGGTTCTTCTAAATCTTTATTTTCCATGCTTACTTTCACTTAACTTTAGTTGAAAAAATTAATCATGTATTCCTTCTGATCATCTTGACTTGCTTAATATCACAGAGATTTTAATAAGGGTAACTGAACAGTGAGAAGCTAATTTTACTAGCAAATAATACCCACTTGCATACAGTACACACACAGCACAGACATGATGCTTAAATATTTAGGTTGCTTTCTCAAATGCAACATGCCTGACTGGTCTCCAAAGCAGACATGAGACATAGATTCTGTTCTTAAGAAAGGAAGAAAGAAAAATTGTTCTTAGTAACACTGAACTTGTAATGGCATAGCTAAAAGCTAATCACTGAGCTTACATTCACTATTAAACTTTAGAAAACACAGAGACATCTACCAATGATTAAACACCACAATGTAAGAACACATGGAGGAATTACTAACAGGATGGTTGCATGATACAATTGGCCTGTGAGAACTATTTCCCGTAAGCTTAGGAAAGCCCTGGGCGTGCCTCCCTCCCATCACAGAACACCACGCCCTCCACTACTGACTGTAGGTGAGCAGCATTCCTCCATGGTGTGTCAGGGAGACTATGTCTACGTGAAGTCAACTGAGCCTGTGTATGAGAGCATAGTGCATAGGATTTTTGTATTGGGGATGTTCTCAACACTTTGGAAAAATCTCAACATTCACTGAACGGGAGGGAGGAAGTTCTTGCTTCGTTGTTTTCCCATCTCTGCATAAATTCAGGAAAGGACTGCTGGAGCAATCTTGGCCTGCATGAGCTTGACTTTGAATCCTGAGAACATGTATTTTCTCACTGACTACAGGTTTGGGCTCCATCCTTTCTTCCCAGAAACCCTTCTCTGACCTTGCGTTAGACCCTCGTTTAGCTTTGAGCCCTTTTCCTTTGTACTCAGCACAATGACATTTTGCCTTGAGCTTTTGTTAATTATTTGCTTAATAACCATCCCTCAAACTCAGCTGAGAACTCCAGGATAGCTTAAGGCATGTTTGCTCGCCAACACCTGGCAGAGTGTCTGGCATGACACAAGCATTCAGTACAGAAATGCATGTATGAAGAAATCAATGCCTGCACAAAGTTTCAAAGGATGAATAATCAATTTGTTTAAGCTATAACACTGATGAGCTGTTGTGGAAAAGGGTAGAATAAATGTATACTTACCTTTCTCCTCAGTAAGACTTTTTTGGGGGGAATACTAGTGAGTGAACCCAGAGGCATTCTACCTTTGAGATAGACCCCTAGTCCTATTTTATTTTTATTCTTAAAACAGAGTCTCATAAAGTTGCTGAGACTGGTCTTGAACCTGCAACTGTACCCTCTCAGCTTCTCTAGTACTGGAATTAAAGGTGTGAGATCCCTATAGGCTCTCAGTAAAACTTGTGATAAGAGATGTGAGCAGAGGTCTGTTGACTTTGAAACCTGCTTACAGAAAAACACCCTCTTCAATGTTTCTGTCCAGTCTTTCAAAGCTGAGCTCCTAGCTCTCAAGTGTAGAGTTTTAAGGAAACTGTTGGAAATGGAAGAGAAGGTCCTGAATTACATTGAATGGATGGGAGTGAGGAACTTGCTTACTATGCTCTCTAGGGTAAAGAAACAGAAATGTTAAATATTTTCCTTTGCAGCCCAAGCAATTTGCAATTTGGAATCCTGGGTGCACCGGAGAGAACAGACAGGAAAGGGTGTTCAGTAAAGAAGAAATGGGTCTCTAAAATATGATACCAAGTGAGAAGCACAGTGTTATTACTTCTCTTTCTGCCACTCTTAAAATTTACTACTCCCAGAGATATTCTTTTTATTTTTTAATTTTTTTATTGGTGCATTGTAGTCATACATCTTAATGCAATAAAAGACTTGTGGAGACATACATGCACACATCATTCAGTTAGCCCCTATCTCATTCCCACCCCACCCCATTCCCTTCCCATCCCTTCTTCCCATGCTTGGCTTAGTGATTGACTTTGATATGTTTGTTTAAGTACATTATGTGCTTTAGAGAGTTTCCCTCTTACTCCTCCCAGAGATATTCTAAGCGCTCAAATATATTGCTAATTTGATCCTCCCAAAAACTCTAGGAAGCAAGTTCACTTTGACTTAATTACAGATGAGAAAACCAAGACTGATCAATTAAGTAACTTTCCCAAGGAGGCACAGCCAGGAAGTGGTTACTATTATACTATCCTATATATATTAAGGAAGAACACTGTGTATCATCATTAAAACTGCATCATTTTTCGGAGCCTGCCGAGGGGTTAGGCTGGTGCTGGAACCAGCGAGACTGGGATTGGAGCCTGCCAGGAGGCAAGGCCAGTGCTGGGGCCTCTGAGGCCGGGATCGGAGCCTATTGAGGGGTGAGGCCAGTGCTGGAGCCACCCTGGTCAGGATTGGGGCCTGCCATGAGGCAAGGCTGGTGCTGGGGCCTCCGAGGCCCGGACTGGAGGCTACCGAGGTGTGAGGCTGGTGCCGGGGCCACCGAGGCTGGGATTGGAGCCTGCCATGAGGCAAGGCTGGTGCTGGGGCCTCTGAGGCCAGGATCGGAGCCTGCTGAGGTGTGAGACCGGTGCCAGGGCCACCCTGGCCGGGATTGGGGCCTGCCGTGAGGCAAGGCTGGTGCTGGGGCCACCAAAGCTGGGATTGGAGCCTGCTGTGTGGCAAGGCCTGTGCTGGGGCCTCCGAGGCCAGGATCAGAGCCTGCCAAGGGGTTAGGCTTGTGCTGGGACCAGCAAGGCTGGGATTAAAGTCTGCCATGAGGCTAGGCCAGTGCTGGGCCTCCAAGGCCGGGATTGGAGCCTGCCAAGGGGTTATGCCAGTGCCAGAACCAGCAAGGCTGGGATCGGAGTCAGCCGTGAGGCAAGGCCGGTGCTGGGGCTTCTGAGGCTGGGATTGGAGCCTGCCGAGGGGTGAGGCTGGTGCCGGGGCCAGTGAGGCTGGGATTGGAGCCCACCATGAGGCAAGGCCAGGGCTGGAGCATCTGAGGCCAGGAATGGAGCCTGCCAAGGGGTTAGGCCTATGCTGGGACCAGCAAGGCCAGGATCGGAGCCTGCCATGAGGGTAGGCTGGTGCTGGGGCCTCCGAGGTCAGGATCGGAGCCAGCCAAGGAGTTAGGCCAGTGCAGGGACCAGTGAGGCCGGAATCAGAGTCTGTCATGAGGCAAGGCCGGTGCTGGGGCCTCTGAGGCCGGGATCGGAGCCTACCAAGGGGTTAGGCCTGTGCTGGGACCAGCGAGGCCAGGATCGGAGCCTGCCATGGGGCTAGGTCGGTGCTGGGGCCTCCGAGGCCAGGATCCGAGCCTGCCGAGGGGTTAGACCAGTGCTGGAACCAGTGAGGCTAGGATCAGAGCCTGCTATGAGGCAAGGCCGGTGCTGGGGCCTCTGAGGTCGGGATTGGAGCCTGCCGAGGGGTGAGGCCAGTGCTGGGGCCAGCCAGGCCGGGATCGGGGCCTGCCATGAGGCAAGGCCATTGCTAGAGCCAGCGAGGCTGGGATCAGATTCTGCCGGGTGGCTAGGTCAGTGCCAGGGCCATCAAGAGTGGGATTGGAACTTACAATGTGGCAAACACAGAGAAATATCACAGAAAATTTTAAAAAAAGATATTTTCCCTAATATGCAAAAACTAGGAAGAAACAGGTAATAGGAGGAGATCTAGTTTAAGAAAGGGCCCTATAGAGGAGCAATTAAGGTTACTAAGCAGAGAGGATGGGATGGGGGAGGATGGAATCTCTTTAAAACTCATGATGTATGTAAACAAATGTAACAAAGTTAATCACCAATGAAGCATGGGATCGAGGGAGGGGAGGGAATGGGATGGGGATTGGATAAAGGCTAATTGGATGATGTGTGCTTATATATCCTCACAAGTCTTGTATCCCATTGTGATGTTATGTCTACAATGCACCAATAAAATATATATATATATATATATATAAATTGCATCATTTTATATTTTTATATTTTGAAATAAGTCCTCACTAAGTTGTGAAGGACCTCACTAAATTGCTGAGACTGGTCACAAACCTGTGATCTCTCTGTTTCAGCCTCCCAAATATTGTGATTTCAGTTTAAGTGGTCTCTTTTTTATTATGCTTTTAACCCAGATCCTCCAAATTTTTGGTAAAGGCATTGACATTACCAGTCAGAGCAAGATTATGTACTAGAGCTCTAGGGAAAAGGGAGACCTGAGCCTGAGTTAACTTGTCTTTTGACTCTCTTGATGATACCCATTGAAAGCTCAATTTAAAAATTTTTGAAAAAGTCCAATTTCTCTATTTTTCTTTTGTTACTTATATTTTTGGTATAAAATATTTTTAAAAGTCTGTTTATTCCAATAGTTTTATTGTTTAATTTCTCACTTGCAGGTCTATAATCTCTTTTGAGTTAATTTTTACATTATTTTAAGGGGGAAGATACTGGGGAATGAACCCAGGGGCATTCTATATCCAAGCTACAACCCCAGCTATAGTTCATCCTTATTTGAAACAGAGTCTCACTAAGTTGTGGAGGGCCTCACCAAATAGTTGAGGCTGACTACAAACCTGCAATTCTTCTATCTCAAACTCACAAGTACTGAGATTACAAGTATGCACCACCACACCCAGCTTGTATTATGTTTGGAAATAGGAGTCCCACTTTTTCCCCTCTTCCCCTGTGGTACTGGAGATTGAACACAGAGGGATTCTGCCTTCAAACTAAACCCCATCTCCAGCCCTTTTTATTTATTTTGAAAAAAGTATCACTAAATTGATGAGAGTGTTGCTAAATTGCTGAGGCTGGCCTCAAACCTGTGACCTTCCTGTTTTACCTCCCAACTACTGGGATTATAGGCATGTGCCACCCCACCTCACCAACTTCATTCTTTCACATGCAAATATAAAGTTGTAGAAGTGCTTGATATATTCTGGTTTTAGGTCAATGTTGTTTTTGTTTATTGCAAATATCTTTCTACTCTGTGGCTTGCCTCTCTGTCTTTTGGTGGTGCCTTTTGAAAAACTAAGGTGATAAATTTAAGTGCATTAAAATTAAAACTTTATGTTGGTCAAAACCCCCTCGGAGTGGTCCTTCATAAACTGTCTCCTATGTAATTTCTCAGTTTTATCTCCTGTGTACCCTCTGTTTCAGCCATAATAAGTTATTCTCCTCTCCCTAAACACCTGCCCATTTCTCACTCTGACTCTATCTACAAAGATAGAGCCCTGCTTTTATGTATTAAAGTCTCAGCCATTTTTTAAGGCTTATCCTGAATGATACTCATCTATGTGAGGTGCCGTGCCCACAAGGATGAACAAGACAGAGAGTCTTCATGTTCTTGGAATATACATTAAAATAAGGGATCTGATCATTTAAAAAGATATGAGTCCTTCAACAGAAAAAAAATGATGTCATAGGGGATATACATGTTATTATAGATGAAGAGTTCAGAATAATGCAGAGATTGCAGTGGGCACTATGATTTTTACCATCATAAATGTTACCATCGGAGAATGTATCCAAAAGAAAGAGAACCTTTGCCTATGGGGAGCCAAGGAAGGCCCCCTAGAGGGCTTTGCACTTGTACAATGATCTGGAGGCAAGAGAGAGCTTATCATATGCGGAAACTGCACCAAACTCAGTATGGCTGGAGCTTAACGAGGGCAGCAACAGGGGAGAAGATATCCTTAGGAGTGAGGCTCAAGCTCGTGGAGGAAGAAACTATTAATCATGTTTTATGCTGTGCACTGTGAGAGGTGTTGATGGGATTAACTCTACAATGATTCTGGCTGCAGTGCAGAGAACAAATCAAAGAAACAGGAGAAGAAAGTTTGCATGACTTTATGGTGGCCAGGGCTGGAATAGTCCATAGGAGATGGGCAGAAGTAGGTGGAGCCAGCATATTTTCCGGAGGTAGAATTGATAGAGCTTTATGAGGGGCCGGTGGGAAGGAGAGAGGTAGGAGCTGAGGATTTCCTCTAAGATTCTAACTCGAGCAATAAGTTTGAGGATAGTAACGTTCAATGAGCTAGTGAACTCTGTTGGAGGGGCAAGTGTTTTACATATAAAGTCACTCCACTATTTCAACAGTTGACACAGATCACCCTGTTCTCTGTGTTCATGTAGTATACCATTTCTCTTTCTGTTAAGACATACATTAAGATCATAGATGGCTGGAACTGTATTGGATCTCACAGAGTAACACCAACCTCACTTCTTATGAGCTTCAAGAGTCACAGAATTATCCAGCCTTCATTAGTGTCCCTAAATAAACAAAACACTTCAGGTCCATGTACTAATGCAGTTTCAGGAAACACAGTCACATCCTAACTATCTGTGTGTTCTAAGGAGGATGTTTCCCGAGACTCTTTTCACTTATACTCACCAGAGTCCCGTCTTCTTTGTTCATCACCTCTTTACTTCCCAGGATGCTGAATCTTTCTCTGGACTCCTTCCCTCTAATTTGCCCACACAGCCTTGACCTTCCACTTGTAAAATCCAATGAGCCTAACACTTTACCAGTAGCTTGCTTGATTAAAAACCAGAGTGAAAATAAAGTGAAATTAATACTTAAAAAATTAATTACTTAGAATGAGGTAGAATATTTTCCCTCATTCTCACTGGCCAATTTGCCCAGCATCCACGTCCCAGACCTCCACAGTGTGTCAAGAAGCCTTCTCCTTTACAGCAGCTCTCTTTACCTGGCTTCTTTTCTCCCTGCTCTTGAGACCCCAACTCTGTGCTCTGATTCCTTCCCAAACCAGTTATTATTCAAAGAAGCCCTCCCAGGAAAATACACATTTCCTTTTTATCCACAATGGTTTTAGTTATTTATGTGTAATTTTTCTCATCCCTGCTAGGCTCTGGGTCTTAGAATATACCAAGAGGTTCCCGAAATCTGCTCTCTCTCCAAAATGAATTCAGCTGCACTTTCCAAACACTATCTTTTCTTCCTGAACCCTATGCTTTGTTTTAATAAGAAAACAAAAAAATCTCCAAAATATAAATGACTTCAAAGTTGCGTATTTTGCCAGTGATAGATTTTAAACCAGAATACTTTCTTTTCTGAGATGTCTGACCTCCAGTCCAGTATACCTTCTGTCCCAATCTCTCTATTCTTCTAGTCTGGGAGCTCTTTGAGGACGTGGAGGCATTAGGTAGCTCATTATAGTGCCTGTAGCACCGTAGTAAGAATATGCCTGTTGTTGTCTTAATAGCCACGCTTAATTAATATTTCTTCAGTATCTCTCAAGCCCAAATTCCTGGGCCTTTCTCTCCATCGCCTGTGACCATCTGTGGCCAGTAGAGGACAGCAGAGGCACGGAAGCAATGGCCCCAGAGGGCTGGCTCAAATTTTGCAGCCAAGTGAAAGCCAAAACATGAGAGAATACAGTGTGTGTGCTTGGTAGGTTTAGTAAATAAAAGTACAGGATACTCTGGAACAAACTTAGACTAAAATAATTTGCTGTTATCTAAAATTCAAATCACCTGGGTGTCCTACATTTGATTTGAAATCCTATCAAGTGTCATATTCAAGAAGTGGCTGTCGGGAATATACTGGAAGGAATGTGTTGCCGGCAAGTGTATGGTGAGCTCGCAGAAATCAACAGTGACTGAGCATCACACAGCTAACTCATGGTCAGCCAGTATCACAAGCTGCTCGGGGGGGGGGAAGACTGTGCAGTGGGACTTGGAACCATCAGGAGGACACACCCTTCTTCTATCATCTCTGGTATGAAATGTGGCCCTAACTGCTTGCAGCACGACAGGAGGAGACATTTGAAAGATGTGCAAAATCCCAGTAGGTGATCATAGATCAAATAATATTTAATCCCACACATTGACAGCTGTAACTTGTATTAGCCCTCTTTCCTAGATCTTGGTGTTTGTTTTTTTTTTAACTTACCTAACAATCCATTTTCCTTTTTCCAGAGTCTTAACTTTTCTACATAATTTTTTATAACATGTGCTCTTCCCTGGGGTTTATTTTCATAGAACTCCTATAATTCTACTTCCTAAATGCACTTTCTCTAATTAAATGGAAGTTTTCATATGTAATTCAGTTGATAAATACAAACTTTGAATAACTTGAGACACACATTTATTTAGGTGCATGTTTACTGAGTGTCTCTTGTGCTGAAGAAAGGCTTCACCATTAAGAAGCTTATAATGTAGTTAATAAAATAAACATTACAAACAAGAATAGAGATCCTCATTAAGAAGTATATGATCCGGGCGTGGTGGCACATGCTTGTAATCCCAGCATTTGGGAGGCTGAGCCCGGAGGGTCCCAGTTCGCAGACAGCCTCAGCTAATTGGTGAGGCCCTCTGCAACTCAGTGAGATATAGTTTCAAAATAAAGAATAAAAAATAGGGCAGGGAGTGTAGCTCGGAGGTCGAATGCCCTTGGGTTCCATCCCCAGACCCGCAAAAAAAAAAAAAAAGTACATGAATCCAGGTTGTCAAAGAACAATAGGTCCCTTCCTAAATCATTGTTTTCATGTTCCAAGAAATTTTCTTTTGGAAGTAACTTGAGGGTGAATAATGCCATGAGAGTATTACAAGTGATTTATAAGATTGGAAAAGTTGTCATTAGGGATTTCTTTTCAATTCTTTCCTTTCTCAGAGAACAATCACTTTTTTCCTGTGTAGGAGAAGGCAGAGCTGCCAATGCCTCCCTTAGCCATCACTTGCAGCTACAAAATTGCAAGAAGAAAGGGGAATGATAAGTGCCTGGAGGAGGGAAGATGTCTAAGAATCCTAAGAAGTTAGCACTTAGAAATCAATCACCTGACCCAACCTCCTCATTTAAGGAGGGAGTACCTGAGGCCTAGACTTTAAATACCTGTACAATGTTGCTCACTGATCTTGTGATAGGACTTGGGTGTGACCCCTCATATATGCCTCCTTGAATCTGTTTTGGTGCTGTGCAATGCCATCACATTGTTTTAGCAGGCAAAAGTCCTCTGGGTCAGACCCCCAGTGCAGTTTCCCATCCTCTACATTCAGTTAATTTCCAATATTCATACTTTCTTCACTAAATTACTGACACTTTTTGGCAAGGGCTCTTATGTGTCTGAGGTTAAGATTTGAAGGCCTAGACTTGTTCCTCTGTATCCTTTGGCTAGTGACCAATGGAGTTTCTCCTTTGAAACTCTTTTTGGCCTTGTCCTCCACCTTTCTCTTCTAATTCCTCAGCTTAATCTTCTAATTCCTCAGCTGCCTCCAGTCTGTCTTTTTAAGAGTCTCTGAACCCATCACATCCTTTTTATAACCTTCATCTTTGTTAAGGCCAGAAGTCAGAGGTTTAAATGCCTATAGCAAGTAAATAAGTGAGAGGACACATGTCATCAAGAAGGATCAGGGGCCAGGGATGGTGGCGCAAGCTTGCAATCCCATCATTCGGGAGGCTGAGACCGGAGGATCGCGGTTCGTGGACAGCCTCAGCTACTTAGTGAGGCCCTTTGCAACTCAGTGAGACCCTTTTTCAAAATAAAGAATAAAAAATAGGGCTGGGGATGGAGCTTGAAGGTAGAATGTCCCTGGGTTCCATCTCCAGACCCACAAAAGAAAAAGAAGAAGGAGGAGGAGGAGGAGGAAGAGGAGGAGGAGGAGAATCAAGGAGGAATGGGGTCAGCTAAAGGCAGCAGGTCCCAGTTAAAGGGGGCACAAAGAATTTAGTTTAAGCAAACTCTTGCCGTAAGAGAGTGTGTGCTCAGTTTTGCCAGATATTTTAAATATAAAAATAAAAAACTACATTGTAACATGAAATCTTCAGATTTTAAATGTGGTGAGTAATTTAAGTTTTTTAAAAAACCAATACTGGATAAAAGCAAGCTCATTTTACCACCCCCTCACTCCTGCACATACCTAATGCCTGTGGGTTAGAATATGCCCTTTGTCTACCAGCTTGAAATTTCCGTGTAGATTCTGGTCTTCTCTTGCATAGATGATTGCAAATGTTTCCAAAGAGGTTTTCCTCACACACTCCACTGCCAGAGTGATCATGTATATAAATCATGTGATGATGTTGATCATTATAATTGTGGTTTTGATAATTCACCATGTGCCAGTTATCATAATGTATATGTCTCATTTGATTCTTTAATAGCTCCTGCAGCGTACTATCATTTTTGCCATTTTCCAGATTGGAAAACTAAATTAAATACCTCTGAAATTCTAACCTTAGATCCTAGGGTTTTTTTTGCCATTTTCCAGATTGGAAAACTAAATTAAATACCTCTGAAATTCTAACCTTAGATCCTAGGGTTTTGGTGACTTCTCTCATGTTCTTTCCCCATAGCCTCCTGTTATAGATATAGAATGACCTCTGAGGAGCTAACAAATTGGTGTTCAAAGTAGATGCAGTTAAGCCATGAGAATTATAATCTCACCAATAGAAAAATGTTGCAGATAGTGTTGATGTTGATTGATTAGAAGTCTCTAACATGAACAATGGAGTCATAATGATTTTTAGAGAAAATTGTTATTATTTGAGAAAAAGGGCAGCAGAGGGCTAGAAAGGAGAGATATACCTCTCCTGGTTCTCCTTCCACCAGTGTTTGTCTTATAGTGAGGATTTTAACAAAAAAATTGTAAGAAATCATTAATCACAGGAGACAGCAAAGTAGTCATGGGCTAAGTCAGGGAAAAACATCAATGTAGTCATAGATGAATCAGAGAAGAAAGGGATTAACAAGGAAGTTGTCAGAATCTTTGCTTCTGGTCTAAGGACCAGTCTCATTTGGTCCTTAGAGAATTGTCTGTGTGTAGAAATCTCCACATGGGTGGGTCGTTTGTGATGCTCCCAAGTTGGACTGAGGTGAACTCAAAGCTGATGACTAACAAGGCTTCCAACAGATGAATATATTCTGGGTGGTGGCCTGGACTGGTAGAATATGGCTGGAGGAGAGAGTGGGGCTCCCAAGGTCACAGGCCTTGGGGTTTATAGATAGCCCCTTATCCCCTTGCTTTCTCTCTACTTTCGGCCTCCATGGTGTGAGGAGCAGAGCCCATGTGAGCTCCCTCTGGCTGCTTCCTGCCAGCATGCCCTGAGCTCCAGACCCTGACCTCACAGGGACTGAACCCGGAACCTACGAAAAATCTGTGAGCAAATAAATCTTTCTTCCTCTAATTTTCATGGTAAGGTCTTTAAATTAAAGCAGTGAGAATGCTGACTGAGGCACCACCCATGTCGTAATCCTAATCCAGCATCTTTTTTGTGTGTGTGTGGAGCCTTGACCCCTGATAAATACTACAGAAACCCTGTAAGAAAATGTGCAGGCCTCACACTCCCTAGGGTAGGCTGTGAGTATGATTTAGTGATGAATGGGTAATTCAAAAGATTTTTTTTATAGGAATAGGTAGAATAGACATAATTTAGGATCTAATTTGATACACTCGTAGTGGAGAATGACATTTTTTGGTGAGTTTCCCACTGTAGAAATGCCCCAAACTTTGTGCATCTTCCTACCCCTGGACAATGATATAATTTGGCAAAGAGGTGACAGGTGGTTTGTTTGTTTGTTTGTTTGTTAACTCAGAAGCATTCTACTTCCAAGCTATCTCTCCAGCCCTCTTTGTTTTAATTTTTATTTCTTTGTGTTTAGACTGGGTCAACTAGGTTGCCGAGGTTGCTGAAGCTATCTTAAACCTGCAATCCCACTGTCTAAGCCTCTCAAGAACTGGGATTACAGATGCATCACCACATCCAACTCAGGTGGGGGCTTTTGAGAACATGATGAGCTTGGGAAGCACTTCTTGAAATCTGAGGTCATGGTCAAGGGTTATGGGAAAGGTGTTAGTCAGTGATAATCTGTCCAACACGGAGCTAGCCAGGAGAGAAGTGAAGAACATTCATTTCTCCCCCATTCACTATTCATTTTAAACTCCATGTGTAGAGTTCTTACAAGTGGATCCAACAGCTGCATGAGAAACAAGCGCTTCCTTGCGATACTAAGTTATTTATCACATATTGAAAACAGGATATTGCAATGTCTTTATAATTGTCTTAAACCTACCAGATGGTTCCAGAGAAGTGTGTATATGTTTGGAAAATCTCAAACAAGCAAAGAAAAGTGAGTGAAGAAGAGTAATTTGAATTGTGCTGCAATATATAACTCCTCACAGCCCTGTGTGTGCCCTGGGTGCATGCATGCATGGGCAGAACACAGGTCATGTATGAATATGTAGCTCTCCAAGTTCTGTTTTCTTTCTTCACAATGGACTTTCAAGGTATTGTATTCCTTAATGAAATCTGCCACAGCTAAAATGTGTTACTATAGAATTATGTATGGTGTGTGTGTGTGTGTGTGTGTGTGTGTGTGTGTGTACGTGTGCGTGTGTGTGTGTTACTTGGGATTGAACCCAGAGATATTCTACCTCCAAGTCACACCCTTAGCCCTACTATATTTTTGTTTGGTTTGGTTTTGGTTTTAAAACAGTGTCTCTCTAGGCTTCTGAAAGTCTTGCTATACTCTAAGGCTGTTCTGAGATTCTCTTAACTCAACCTAATCAAGTACTGGAATTAAAGGTATGGGCTACTGCTCCTAGCTGAATGATGGTTTTTTTTTTGTTTTGTTTTTGTTTTTTGGTGGTACTGGGGTTCCTGAAAACCCTTCTACCTCTGGGCTACACTCCCAGACACCTATTTTTTATATTTTATTTGGAAACAGGGTTTCTTTCTTTTTCTTTCTTTCTTTCTTTCTTTCTTTCTTTCTTTCTTTCTTTTTCTTTTGGTGGTACTGGGGTTCCTGGAAGCCCTTTTACCTCCGGGCTACACTCCCAGACCTATTTTATACTTTTTTTTATTTTTGGAAACAGGGTCTCTTAAGCCAGCCATATGCTGGCTTTGAACCAGCGCGATCCTCCTGTCTCCGCCTCCCAAGCCTGGGGATTACAAGCGTGCGCCACCATGCCCGGCTGAATGATGGTTTTTTTTTTTTAAAGAAGAATTTTCATTTTATATCTATCTGTACTGGGAGACCTAGGAACATTCTACTGTATCTACAGCCATGTTTTTATTTTGAAACAGGATGACACTAAGTTATAGACGGCCTCACTAAGTTGCTGAGGCTGAGAGTGAGCTTGTGATCCTATCTCAGTCTCCGAAGTACTGGGATTACAAGCATGCCCCCCACACCTAGCTCATAATCTTTTTAAATTGCCTTGCATGTACTTCCAGTATTCTCTTTCTCTGCACTCTCCTCTTTCATTCAGTTCTTCCTTCTTTTCTTCATCCTCTCCCTCATCATTCCAAATTTGTTCTTCATATCTTACTTTGCTTCACTGCTTCATAAACTGGATAATCCTTTTCCCTCCTTAGTCAGAAGAAGATGATGTATATGGAATCTTCCTGCAAATGGATGGACTCTTCCAGCCATTTAACATAAACCCAGGGGCACACACCTGTTAATCCACCTGAAGTCTATCTTCTGTGACAGGACTGAGCCTATGGAATGCCCGAATATAATTCTATTTCACCAAAGCAGTTCTCTTCATGTGTTCCTGATTATAAATTGCACAGCACATCTCATATGTGCTTGGATTTGCATTCTTCAATTCAGTAATTTCTCCCATGGTCAATATAACACAATATTTCATTAGTGCTGTAATGGTTTGAATTTAGAATGTGCCCTACCTTTGATGAAAACAAGGTAGCCCTCACCCCACCCCTGATTCCAAAACGGCTACCATTACAGCACTAATGAGATATTAGCTGCTGAGGAGGGGTCATGGGTTGTGGCCTCGGGGATTATATGTCCTTCCTCCTCCTCCTGCTCCTTTGCTTCTGGCCTCCATGATGTGTGAGCAGAGACCGTGCTCTCTCCCTCTCTGCTTCCCACCACTGTGCCCTGAGATTCAAAGTCCCTGACGTCACATGGACTGGACCCTGCATCACCAAAAATCTGTGATCAAATAATTCTTTCTTCCTTGGTTATGCGGTCAGTTGCTTTGTATTTTTATCAGTGAGACTGTTGACCTAGACAAGGGTCAATTTTTAATGTAGCTGCCTCTGTTTCTATTGACCACTCCATCCATGGAAAACCTCCCCTCCAGTCACTCTCTATTCCTTTACATTTTTATCTTTGCCCTTATTATCCATTACCACTTGATATTTATTTTCATTTGCTCTTTGATTATGTCTTCCTACTGGGATATTCAGGGACTTGGTCTGTTTTGTTTATTGTTCCTTTCCAGTATCCAGAACAGTAACTATCTTGGAACATTTACTGGCTGAGTAAACAAATTGTAATCATCTGCTTCTTACTAATACTTTCCAAACTTTTGCTTCCTTTTCTTTTTCTTTTTTATTTTTTGTGGTACTAGGGATGGAACCCAGGGGCCTTCTACCTCTGGGCTATACTCCCTGACCTATTTTATATTTTATTTGGAAACAGGCTCTCACTAAATTGCTGAGAGCCTCACTAAGTAGCTGAGGCTGGTTGCGAACCTGCGTAATCCTCCTATCCCAGCCTCCCAAGTACTGGGATTACAAGTGTGTGCCACAATGCCCGGCCTCTTTTTTATTTTTTACTAATAATTTAAAAGGAAATAAACATTTGCACAAAATGCCTAACAAAGTCCAACATGGCCACCTAGCAATTGATTCTAGGCATTTTCTTTTTGTGATAGAGTTGATGTGTTTTTGCTTGAGTGACTATCTTGAGAATAGCCTGTTTGCTAAGAAGTATCTGTCCAGATATGGTGCCTCATGCCTATAATCCCAGTACTTGTGAGGCTGAGACAGGAGGATTGCAGGTCCTAGACTAGCCTTAGAAACTTATCAAGACTCTCAGAAACCTAGCAAGACCCTATTTCAAAACAAAAATTAAAAATTAAAAAGGGTTGAGGGTACCTGTAAAATGTATTTAAGGAGACAGTAGTGTGTGTGTGTGTGTGTGCACGTGTGCACGCAGGTGTGTGGTACTAGAGATTGAATTTAGTGACATTTTGTCTTTGAACTACACTCCAGTCCTTTTTATTTTGAAACAGGATCTCGCTAGATTGTCAAGAATTTTATTAAATTTTTGAGACTGGTTTGAAACCTATGATCCTCCTGTCTCAGCTTCCCAAGTCCTGGGATTACAGGTGTGTGCCACCACATCCAGGTAAGGAGACAGTAATGTTTAATCAGCCTACTGCCCTATAACTTACAAACTTACATGTTGAAACAGAAACATAAAAGTATGGACTTGGTCCAAGACATACTGTACTTTGAGCTAATAGGAAGACAATAAGGCAAACTAAAATGAATTAAAATTGAAGTCACTGAGGCTACTATTTTGCTTGTAACATTTAGAGACAAAGGCTGAACATTCATATCAATTAATGAGATAAACTTTCCACTGAAGCACCCACATGGCCAGGAAGAGGGCAGGAATCTCCCATGGGACTAAGGAGCTATTGCGGAGCCTGTCTATTCAAAGACTTTCATCTTACCTTAAAGAATCAGGTGTCGGGTGTGGCGGCACATGTTTGTAATCCCTGTGCTTGGGAGGATAAGATAGGAGGATCTCACAGGTTCGAAGCCAGCCTCAGCTACTTAGTGAGGCTCTCAGCAACTTAGTGAGACCCTGTTTCAAAATAAACTAGAAAATAGATCTGGGAGTATGGAGTATAGCCCAGAGGTAGAAAGCCTCTGGGTTTTACCACTAGTACCACAAAAAATAAATAAATAAATAAAAGAATCAGGTCAGTTTTTCATTGTATAAATATTTCCTTACTTTCAATATGCATTTGTGTTTATGTACACTTAATATGCATTTGTTTTATAATGAATTGAGTAATATAATATGAGTCAACTGGACTCCAGAAGCCTTTTGTCTTAGTCTTTTCATCTCTCTGGATCATCACCACTTACCTAAAGGAGTCTGGATTCCTATTAGGTGAATTATGGAAGCAGGTGTCAGCTTTCTGTAAGTCTTTATGCCTTCTTATATCTTTTTTGGTCCTACACATTGCTATCATGGTGTTCCAGCCATTAATGCCCCTCTGATCAGGCCCTTAGTGGTTTTTCAGTTCATTGTTCCATTTGCTCCAATATGCACACAACCTTAGTTAAATTATAGAAGTCTTTTGGCAAGGCTTCTTACTATTTTTGTCTCTTACTATACCCATCAAATATAACCATCTAGTACATGATCCAGCATTGTACTAGTATGTACAGGATAACCTCTAATGAAATAAGTAAAGATTCTGCAGAGCTGGAGGTAGAGCTCAGTGGTAGAGTGCTTGCCTGGCACACATGAAGCACTGTGTTCCAGTGAAATTAAATGAAAATATAACTCCGGAATCTTAGTGGATTTCCATTACAAAGATTTGTTATCATTTATTTGAAATCTCTAGCAAGTCCACGTGACTCTCCAGGGCAGTTGTCCATTGCACGATGTCTCACAGTTGCACCCAATAGCGTCACATTTCCAAGTCCAGGGACAACCATGAGTAGAGAGTTGAGCCCCCACAGTTAAGTGCTTCCACCCTGAAGTGACATGCTGTTCTCCTTCCACTGGCCAAAGCAAGTCAGGTAGCCACAAATAAACAGGGAGCACAATCCTACTCTGTGCCTAGGAAGAGAGGCCTACCAGGCATCATGGACAGTACCACTACAGGCCATGCGTGTATACATGTGCTGACTAGAGGGAATCTGATACATCTTTATGATAAGTTCTCTCTGTATATAATTGCCAATCTCTATGGTAATGCTAATATTGACTCATTTCTTGCCTAAACTCTACCATTCCCTTTTGCATTGCCCTTTAACAAGCAAAACAGAAAACTGCTAATTTAAGCATTCATAAATTGATAAATTGATTTGAAGTGCTTTCAACATAGCCATGAAGCCACCCTTACGACTACATTTTAATTGCATCTTTCACCTCAGCACATTAATTAAACAAGTCACTGAACCTATTTCCTCCACACTCACTCAGGAAGATGTTTATGTTTCACTAACAAGAACTTCAGAGTGTATTACCTGTGTTGATATCATCCAGGTACACTAAAGTATATTTCGAACATAACCAAGAGATACATAACAGGAGGGGGAAAAATCTCCCAAATAAACATTACGGATGAGATACTAATTGTGTTTCACGATTCAGATTAATTGATTTACTTAATGAGCATTTGCTAGTGTAGATTTCTAGGGGATGTTGAAATGAGCATTTGGTTTATAGGAGATAAGTAATTATGTTTTCAGAAAGAAGTAGTTAAGTTTCTATTTAAAACCTTTAGTGAGCCAGTTGTGGTAGTACATGCTTGTAAACCCAGCACCTGCGAGGTTGAGAAAGGAGGATGGCAGGTGCGAGGACAGTCTCAGCAACTAGTAAAATTCTCGTTAACCTAGCAAGACCTTATTGCAAAATAAAAATAAAATAGGGCTGGCGTGTAACTTGGGGGGTACAACGTCCCTCAGTTTAATCCTCGGTACCAAAATAAAATAAAATAAAACTGTTCGTGACTGGGCATGGTGGTGCACACCTGTAAACCCAGTAGTTGGGAGGCTGAGACAAGATTGAATGTTCAAGGCCAGCTTCAGCAAGTTAGCCAGACTGTTTAAAAATAAAAATAAAATAGGGGTAAGGGGCCGGGCATGGTGGCGCACGCTTGTAATCCCCGCACTTGGGAGGCGGAGACAGGAGGATCGCGCTGGCTTAAGAGACCCTGTTTCCAAATTTAAAAAATATATAAAAGTAGATCTGGGAGTGTAGCCCAGAGGTAGAAGGGCTTCCAGGAACCCCAGTACCCCCCCCAAAAAAAATAGGGGTAAGGGTATAGTTCATAGGTAGGATGCTCTTGCATTCAATTTCTAGTACCAACCAACCAACCACCAAGAACACCACCACCTCTCTGGCGACTTCTCACCTGCCTTTCTGGAGCCTCCTGAGACACCGCCACTCCTGGCTCTAGCCCACTTCTCTCCAGTCTCATTGTGTATCCATTCCTTACACTCTTAACTTCAGCGGCCAGTTGAATTCTGGAAGCCCTCTTATTTTTTCTCTACTTGTTTCACCACGACACCGACTATTTGGAAAATCCAAGTCAGTTGTTTCATAGAATGTTTCATCTTCTAGATCAGGTATAGGCAAAATATGACCTGTTTTTGTAGGATCCCAAAACTAAAAATAGTTTTGATATTTCTAAGGGGCTGTAACAAAAAAGAGGGGAGGAAGAAGAAAATGAAGGAAGGAATGGATGATGAGAAGGACAATTAAATTATGTAATGGAGACTATATGTCTTGCATCATAAATGAGTTTTGTCTTAATATGTGTTTATTTTGTGTGTGTGTGTGTGTGTGTGTGTGTGTGTGTGTGTGTGTGGTACTGGGGTTCCTGGAAACCCTTCTACCTCCGGGCTACAATCCCAGACCTATTTTTACATTTTTATTTGGAAACAGGGTCTCCTAAGCCAGCGCTCGCGGCTGGCTTCGAACCTGCACGATCCTCCTGTCTCTGCCTCCCAAGCGTGGGGATTACAAGCGTGTGTCACCACGCCCGGAATGGTAACAAGGATATCTTAAGTATACAGAATACATAGAAAGGATACAGATTTGGACAGTGGAGATGCTTTAGTTTGGCTGAGTCTGAAGTAGCCGAGGAGCATCCAGGAGTGTTAGTGTAACAGGCAGTTGTTTACATAGTTCTAGAGATCAGATTAGGGCTCATTAGCAAGTAGGCAATAAAGTAGGTGAAAGATTATTCAAGGAAGAATTATAGAGTGAAAATAGAGGCTACTGGAGGAGCCCCAAATGACTAGATGTCCAGAGAGGTGGGAGGAAAACCTGAGAAGTCAAGTCACAAAAGCTCAGGGACCAGATATCACTGTCTAATACTAATACTGTCTAATACTAAGTGACTGGGTTAGCCCTCTATTAGAGCAGAGTCAATGTTGTGATAGAAACAGTAGCCATTCACATTGTAAAGAAGAAATTTGCTGGAGGAGGCCCATGCTTAATCCCAGCATTGGGAGGCTGAGATGGGAGAATCTCCCTTCCAGGGCAGCCTCAGCTACTTAGTGAGACCCTTTGCAATTCAGTAGGGGCTCTGTTTCAAACTAAAGAATAAAAATTAGGGGTGTCACTCAGAGGTAGAATGCCTCTGGGTTCCATACCTACCCTAATACCTCAAAAAAAAAAAAAAGGGAAGAAATTCAGTGTCTTATAGATGATTCTTGGAAACACTGTCAGCTGCAGTGTTTTTTTCTTTTTTTTCCTAAAAGCAACAAAGTATACATCTAATTTGCACCCAAGGGTGGGGGGAAATCTTGGACTATTCTCCCATAATTTTTTCATTAAATCCTTGGTACTGGCTGCTGTTTATCTATACAGTAGTACCTCTGTATACTCAAAACCCTTACATAAAATGGCACAGTATTTGCAGATAGCTGGCACGCATCCTCCCACATACTTTAAAACATCTCTAAATGATTTATACTTAATGAAAATGCTATGTAAGTAGTTATGCTGTATTGTTTCAAGAATAATATACAAGAGGTTTGCCAAAAAAAAGGGGGGGGGTGTGAAAGTCCAACATAGATGAAATTTTTTCTTGAAAAATTTTTTGACCTGTGGATGGTTGAATTTGTATATGTGGAACTCCCAGATACAATAGGCCAACTAACTATTTTGGAATGCAACATTAAGTGCTTTTGCATTTATCAAAGGGTACAGTTTAGTTACTTTAGATTTGTTATTAATAGAGTAATTACATAATAAGCAGTATCAGTGCAGTAATGTAGCAATGTATTTTATAGTGTTCCTTAAAGAGTACCATGACTTTGAAATACTATCCTCATCAAGTAAGAATGAAAAGGATTTTTTAATTTTTTTGGTGGTACTGAGGACGGAACCCTTCTACCTCCAGGCTACATTCCCAGACCTATTTTATATTCTATTTTATTTGGAAACAGGGTCTCTTAAGCCGCGAGGCTGGCTTCGAACCTGCATGATCCTCTTGTCTCCGCCTCCCAAGAGCGGGGATTTTGAATGCAATCTAAGCCAGTGGTTTCTAAACCTGGCAGAGCATCAAAACGAAGGACCTGGGATTTGTGTTAAATAGGCAGAATTTTGTGTCTCATTCTTAGCTCCTAATTCAGTGAGGCTGGAATGGGGCCGAGGAATCTACCTTGAATAAGCTGATGCTATATATCCAATTGCTCTGTGGGCCTTTCATGGTTAAGAAAACAGAAGACCCAAATAGTCTCTACTAAAGCCTCCTGATTATTGTGGGTTCGTTGTTCTGTGTTATGGTGGCAGTCCAAGGTCCCAAAGACATCTGTTGTTTTGGTTTTGAGCAGGGATTGGTTTTTTTCCCATTCTCTGGGCTCAGTCTACTTACCTGGCCTTTTCTCTTTGCAGAAGAGTTTTTGGCTGCGCTTCGGTAATGCCACATTCTTGATTCCTGGCTGATGTTCTCTAGTGGGCGGTGAGCTGTGCCCAGCAGCCTGCAGGGCACCTGGGCGGGGCTTAGGTTTATCCACGCCCCTCTGCTCATGCCACGCCCCCTGCGCTGTCTGCGGCTTCCCGGGCATCCCGGAAGCGGAGGATGTTAGGTCGCGGAGCTCATTGGCTAGTCTCGGTCATGCACCTCTCCCGGCCTTTCCGGACTTGTTTGGGTTGAGTTGGAAAGCAGCGAGTATGGCCAGTTTGAATCAACATCTGCGCGAGCTGCAGGGACCTCTGCTTCCGGTCAAGGACGAGGCAGAGGAGGACGAAGACCTTCTAGTGGAGGATGCAGAGGAGGAGGACGACCCCGGGTTCGTGGACGCGGAGGAGCTGTGCAGCGGGGGCGTCCAGGCGGGCAGCCTCCCCGGGCGCCTGCATGGTGAGAAGGAGCCTGCCCCCGGGACGGTTTAGAGGATTCAAAGACGCGGTTTCCATTTAGACTTTGTCCAGAACTAGACACTCTCCCCACCTCCCGCGTTGTTGCTAAGTCTTGCCTTTGACGTTGCCTCGCTGTTTCGTTCCTACTTAGGATAAAATGATATTGATAACAATAATTGGCAGTGCCTTTCAGCACCCACTATATGTTACGCTTTCACTTTACATGTTAGTTTATTTAATATGAGGAGTTATCCGAAGTTGTTGTGCAGTAGTGGATGTAGAACTTATATTCCCACCCAGAATCAGAACTTTTAATTATTACCCCATCCTGCCTGGAATCAAATCCGTGGTTACTCTTTAGCTACATAGGGAACATATATATATATATATATATATATATATATATATATATATATATATATATATGCAACACCTCAGCGTAGTCTTGATATGTTACTTGTGATTCTTATTGGCCATGTGTAGATTTCTGTGCTGTAAATTATGCCTCTTGTATTTATGTAGTGATTGGTATTGAAGACTTTTTTTTTTTTTAGTGAGCAGATCAGTGTTGCCCAGTAGAAAATTCTATGATGATGGTACTGTTTTACACTTGCATTGGCCAGTACAATAGCCACGAGCCACACGTGGCTATTTAGAACTTGAAATGCAGCTAGTGCAACTGAAGGTATGGGTAAATTGAGATTTACTTAACTCTTTTTGTGTGTGTGTGTGATACTGGGGATGGAACCCAGGGGAATTCTACCTCCAAGCTACACCGCGGTCCTATTTTTTAGTCTTTATGTTTTTTGAAACAAGGTCTCACTGAATTGCAAAGGGCAAATAGCTCAGTAGTTACATGTTGGTAGTGCAAACTTAGGCAGAGGAGGGTTTAGTCATTGTTCTAAAGTTTATCAACTGGCTGTCATGTTCCTAGCAAGATGTTTGGTGCTGGAATGCCCCAGAGAATCAAAATGAGAAAGTTACATTCCTAATGGAGTTACATTCCTAATTCCTTCTAGTGTATTAAACAGATATTCTTTAGTCACAGAAGTAACTATGATATTACTTAGGACTTAGAATAAATACTAACTGGTGCTTTGAGAAGTAGCAAGACTTTCCTGAGGAGGACACACACTGGCGTCTTTAGTAAATGGAGTGAACAGTAAGGAAGAGAATGTTTAAGGCAGATGAAACAACTCATGCCAAAGCCCCGTGGTGGCATGCACCAAGGCATTTTTAAAAATAAGCTGCCTAAAGACTAGTATTGGCCGAGGTCAGAGTAGCCAGTGGAGGACTGCTTTCAGAAGGGGGGGCAGCAGACACTCGCCATGCACCTTGCTTAACTTTGGAATACAAAACAAAAGAGGCATGGTCACATTACAGAGGGCTTACAGTATAGTAGAGGTTGCTGGGTAAACAGGTAGGAAGACTGAAGTGTTATGGGCACCCTAGTAGCACTATGTCACATATGGGTACTCTTACTAGCACCTATATGCCTGTCTCGGGTGCTGTCGAGGGGGAAAAAAAGAGAGTGGTGGGTGTGGTAAAACTTTGGGGAGGAGGGCTTTAAATCTCCTAAATTAACTGATTTTTCCCTCTAGTTGTAATTCCTGATGAAAACACTCAAGAGCAGTATAAAGTGTTTGGACGTTTTCCGATAACTGGTGCTTGGTGGCGAGTAAAGGTCCGGGTAAAGCCTATGGGATCAAAGGGCTATCAAGTTCAAGGATTCCCATCGTACTTTCTACAGACTGATATGTCACCACCACGTCAAAAAAATATCTGTTCCCTCTTTCTTAAAGAGTGTGGGGTCTGCCCTGAAGAGAGAAATAAATTTTTAGCATGGGTAAATAAAGTGTCAAGCTATAAGGACCTAAACTTTGAAAATCTTAGGGAAACATTAAGAACTTTCTACAAGGAAATTGAAAGGAATCATAAAAAACGACCTGCACTGAATGAAGAGGCAGAGTTCTTACACGAGATAAGTCTTCCTCTGGAGAACACAAGTAAGTGTGATTCTATCATGCAGTTTTAGTGTAATTGAGATATTTGATGGCTAGAGTGTTTGAAATATTACCACTCTTGTGACTCTTAGTGTAGCACAGATTGGGCATCTCTCTTCTGAAAACCTGGAGTGCTCTAAAGTCTGAAACTTTCTGAATGCTCACCTAGCGCACAAATGATGCTTTCCAATGGCTCAGTGCACACAAACTTTTTTTCATGCACAAAATTACTTAGAATATTGTAGAAAATGATCCTCAGGCTTTGTATAAGGTGTGTATGAAAAATTGATGAATTTCACGTTTGGTCTTGGATTTCATCCCCAAGACATCTCATTATGTAAATGTGAATATTCCAAATTATGTAAAATCTGAACTATCTCTCTCAAGAATTTTAGATAAGTTATACTAGATCTGTGTACGTTTTTATAATTAGTTGGATGAAAATGTGTTTATGTCACCTTTGGAGTATGTCATGGTCATCTGAAGTTCCTCATCTATAAAATGAAGGGATCGTATGAGATGATCTTTAAGATCCTTTTAATGCCTTTCTGGCCTTCAAATTGTAATTTTGTCTCTGACTTTTGTGTTTATAGAGAGTACCTTGAGTCCTTAAGAGGAAGTTGTTTGTTCTTTTCAAGAAACAGAACAGAGCTGGGCATGGTGGTGCATGCCTGCAACCCCAGTACTTGGGAGGCTGAGATGGAGAATCAGGTTTAAGACCAGCCTCAGCAACTTAGAGAATCCCTGTTTCAAAAAATAAATAAATAAATAAATAAGGCTGGGGGTATAGTATAGCTCCGTGGTAGAGTGCCCTTGGGTTCAGTCTTTAGCAACACACACTCATACACGCAAAAGAGGAAGGCAGGCTATAAATCCATTTTGGAAAGATTTAAATCCAGGATGATTTAAAATATGGTTTGTTATTTAGACATTCCTATATATCACATATATTATATATAATATTAAATTTCTTAATGATTTCAAATAAATTTGACAGGATATCAAAAAATGACTTCAGGGACAAATAAATCATAGTTTCAGTTGGAAAAATGAGTATGAAATTAATGTATAAATGATTTATTTTGTGTATTTAGCTCCAAATTTATCTTTGTATAATTGAGTCTGAATTTTTTCTGTTTATGTTGCAAGCACAGGAAACAAGACTTGAGAAATAGTTGTCTAAGCATTTCAAGAACATACATTTTAGTGTTAAACACTTTTGAAAAATGTCTCAGTATAAAAAATTGTCATAATATTAATTTTCTTTTTTTGTGTGGTACTGGGGATGGAACCCGGGGACATTCCACCTCTGAGCTATACCCCCCGCCCTATGTTTTATTCTTTATTTTGAAACAGGGTCTCACTGAGTTGCAAAGGACCTAAGTAGCCGAGGCTGTCCGTGAAATGCGATCTTCCTGTCTCAGCCTCTCCAATGCTGGGATTACGAGTGTGCGCCACCAAACCTGGCATAATACTAATTTTCTTAATCTCTCTGATTTACATTTCTGAAACTGTGCTAAATGAGAAAGTCTTTCAAGTTAGTTGTTCAACAGGCTCACTTGTGTGTTTTAATTTGTTCTTTTCTCATATTCTATAGTTCCATTTAAAAATGTAATGACTGCTTTGCAGTTTCCAAAAGTACTGGAATTCATTCCTGTCCTTCTGCCTCGGCACTTTACACGGCTCATAAACTCAGGTTCTAAAGGAGTGTTGCTGCAGGTAGAAGAGATTTTAAGCACGCATCCATGGAAGCTGGGATTTAGTAAAGTAAGTAAGACATTTGTTCAGTATTTGGTAATCTTAACATAAATCTGGTTTTCTCAAATTGGACAATTTTTGCCTCTTTCAAAATGGAAAAAAATTTGCATGCATCCCATGGTTGATTGTTTTTAGAATGTTATAGGTAAACACAAATTCCTTATGTTCTTATGGAGCTATAAAGTCAAAAAACTTATAAATGGACACCGCCCTCACCCCAGTAACAAAGCGGATTATATCCAGCCTCTCGGTGTTAATTTCATTTGATGTGACAGATGTTTTTCTGTAACAAAATTCTCATTCACACTTTGAATGTAGATGTCATTGAAGACAAAAGTTTCTGAGTTTGGCAGTTCCAGTCTGCAGTACAATGCAGTTTCCCACTTTCCAATATGAACTATAGAAAACTTTCATGGTATCATTTAATTTTTAATTAGTAAAATCATATCATTTACAAATGAATTCATTTCTGTTCTGATTACTAGAGACCAAGAGTTGAGAACTAGCAATCTGCAGCTTCACTGGTGGTAGAGCCACGTGTGGTACTTGAACCTTGGTAGCAATTGATTATAAAGTGGCTTTCCAAATAAAAACACAATTAAGGAATTCTGTGATAAATCTTGGACTTTCAAAGAATTGCAGACCTCCAGTTTGAGAAATACTAGGATAATGAATTTGTTCCTTATATCATAGGACTATAAATTTAGTATGCTTTGAAAGATAAGATTCTAAAACATCAAATTATCATTATATATATTTTTTAATGGAGAAGAGATGCAGAGATCTGATATGTTAAGAGATGGATAATGGTTTACCTTTTTTTAAAGTCTGTTTTTGTAATGATATGAAGAGAAATTTAGAGATTTAAATTATGCCTGTCTACATTTCAGGAATTAAATAAAATGTTACTGCTAAAAATGTACCTTTTGTTGGGTCAATACGATTCTGACAATTCTGAAAACAGTTATTGAGACCCTCTCAGTGTAAAACAGAGATGTGGTCAGATCATAAACTTGTTGGGGGCACCATCTTCCTAATAAGGAGTAGGACTCCAGTTTTCTTTTTTCTCCTTCCTTCCTTCCTTCCTTCCTTCCTTCCTTCCTTCCTTCCTTCTTCCTCTCCTCCCTCCCTCCCTCCCTCTTTCTCTCTCTTTCCCTCCCTCCTTCCCTTCCTCCCTCCCTTCCTTCCCTCCTTTCTCCCTTCCTCCCTCCCCCCTCCCCTTCCTTCCTTCCTTCCTTCCTCCCTTCCTTCCTTCCTTTCTTTTTGTGGTCCATTGGATGGAACTTAGAGGCCTTCCAGGGTACCACAGACCTATTCCTTCCTCTGGCGTCCCCAGACCTATTTTGTTTAAATTTTTAAATTAATTAATTAATTTTTTGCGGGTTTGGGGATGGAACTCAGGGGCATCTGACCTCCGAGCTACACTCCCTGCCCTGTTTTTTATTCTTTTTTTTGAAACAGGGTCTCACTAAGTTGGCGGAAGGCCTCACTAAGCTGAGGCTGGCCGTGAACCACGATCCTCCAGTCTTTGCCTCCCGAATGCTGGGATTACAAGCGTGAGCCACCACGCCCGGCCTTAAATTTTTAATTTAAAAACAAGGTCTCGATGGGTTGCTGAGAACCTCATTGAGTTGCTGAGGCTGGCTTCAAACCTGTGATCCTCCTGTCTCAGCTTCCCGAGTACTGGGATTACAAGCATATGCCACCATGTCTGGCTAGAATTTTCTTTTGTAGCCAATTGAGTTTAAGACTGTGTCAATAAGGAACCTCGGCCCGGCCTTCTTCCCTCCCCTCTTCTTTCTTCTCTACCTCTTTGTTAAAAAAGAAATGCTTTAAAAGAGTGTTAGTTATCAGCTATTTCACTTTCCACCTCCTGCACTAAGTGGAAATGTGCTAGAGAACATTGAATTCCTAGATTCTTGCTCTCGTGTGGGCAGTTAAATGTTGCTGCTTCCCATCTTAGCAGGAGAGGAGAGGCACACCTTGATGGCACTCAACAGAGAGATTCTGGAATTGGGAACACCAATTGAGGAGGAGGCACAGGTTGTCTGGTGGTGGAACTTTCAGCCTCATTTTCACATTGAAGTCTTGGAGAGTTGAGGTCTGGTAGCAGCAGTCTAGGACTTCAGTGTGAAAAGGGGAGATGGCTTACTTGTACCATGCTGCATGCAAGCCGTAATTTAGCTACTGTGTTAATTTGCTGGGGTGGCTTCAACAATAGATGTATTCTCACAGTGCTGAGAGCAGTGAGTCTAATAAGGCGTGGACAGAGTTTTTTTTTTTTTTCTGAGACCTCTCCCTTTGGCTTGTTTATGGTCTCATCTCTGTGTCTTCACATAATCTTAACATCTGTCCCTGCCTGTGTCCTAATTTCTTTCTCTTTTAAGCTAGACATCAGTTATATAAATGATCAGGGCCCACTCTAATGATCTCATTCATGAGGCTATGATCTCATTTAACCTGATTTACATCTTTGAAGGCCCTCTCTCCAAATATAGTCATTTTCTGAGCTATTAGGCATTAGATTTCAACCAGTCACCTTTCAGGGGACAAAATTCAGTTCCTAAAATGGATGGAGGGCGCGAGGGGATGTCTCCATGAAAAACACTGGGGCTTCTGAGTGGATCATGGTGAGAATTCTATGCCTCTTCCATAGTATTTGGGAGAATTGTTGGTGAGCACACGGGAAACTAAATACACTAAGAGAATGAGGTGACAATTCATAACACAAACCAAGGCTCATGCAAGTTAATGTAGTTATAGTGTGTCATGTTGCTTAGCCTTGAATCCTATTTACATAAACAAAATAACACTGATTTAAAAAAATTGATTAACAAAGTGAATACTATAATGTTTTTCAAAGACAGGAGGAGAAGAAGCTCTTGTGGAGGTAACGATATAAAGCTGAGAGCGCTTTCACAGAGAAAGACTCTCCATAGTAGGGAATTAAATAACCATCTAAAAATTCTTTAAAAAATCAAGAAATAGAATAAAAACACTTAAAAATGTGGAGATAAATTCTGGAAGAAAGAGAATAAAACAAAAGTGTTGGTGATGTTGCCTTTAGAAAACCCGAGAATCTGGGAGGCTGAGACAGGGAGATCACAGTTTGTGGACAGCCTCAGCTACTACTTAGTGAGGCCCTTTGTAACTCAGTGAGACCATGTTTAAAAAAATAAAGAATGAAAAATAGAGTGGGGGGATGTAGCTCAGAGGTAGAATGCCCCTGGGTTCTATCCCCAGTATTGCAAAATAAAAAGAAGAAGAAGAAGAAGAAGAAGAAGAAGAAGAAGAAGAAGAAGAAGAGGAGGAGGAGGAGGAGGAGGAGGAGGAGGAGGAGGAGGAGGAGGAGGAGGAGGAGGAGGCGGCGGCCTGAGAAAGGGTAACCTAAGAAAGGGATTTTTGTGATAAGCCTTATTTGACTTGAAACTATATGTGTAGCCAGGTACAGAGGCACTTGCCTGTTAATTCCAGTTCTTGGAGGCTGACACAGAAAAATCATAGTTTTGAGACTAGCCTTGGCAACCTCAGTGAGACCCTTAGCATGGCCTCGTTTCAAAATTAAAAAGTTCAAAGGGGCGCCAGGCGTGGTGGCACATCAATCCCTGCACTTGGGAGGCGGAGACAAGAGGATCGCGCAGGTTCGAGGCCGGCCTCGCTGGCTTAAGAGACCGTTTCCAAGTAAAATATAAAAAATAGGTGTCTGGGAGTGTAGCCCGGAGGTAGAAGGGTTTCCAAGAACCCCAGTACCACCGAAAAAAAAAAAAAAAGTTAAAAGGGCTGGGGGTATAGCTTGGAGGTAGAGTGCTTTTAGGTTCAATTTCTAGTAACAGTGAACAAATAAAAACTGTGTATAATTTATTTGACAGAATTCATTTTTCCTTAACTGGTGCATCGTAATCATACATCTTGTTGAAGTTCAGGGTGATAGAGGCTTCCATGCACAGAGTACTCACTGAGCCCTCTCCTACCCTCCTTCCCATGCTCAGCACAGTGACTGGCTTTGATAATTGTGTATGTACATTGTGTCCATTGAGTTGTTTCTCTCCAAATCTTCCTTCTTCCCATCTCCCTCAGTTTAGTCCCCCTTCACTCCACTTGGCTCTTATTTTCCTACAGTTCAACTACAGGGACTTGCAGCTCCTGCGCTGCGAGGCAAGCTGGATGGCGTTCTGTCATTGCCCATCCCTTCTGCAGTTGATGAGTGACTTGGAGAAGAATGCCCTGGTCATCTATTCCAAACTGAAGCAGATCTGCAGAGAGCATGGACACACGTGTGTCAGAGAAGCTGACTTGACTTGGGAATTGTCAGCGGACATGTCTTTTCACGATGCCTGGCAGTCTCTGAAGTTTCTCAAGGACATTGGTGTGGTGACTTTCAGAAGGACTGGGTCTTTCTTCATGACCTTTACCAGGCAGAAAAAAGCATCGCTTCTTCCATCTGTGACCTGCTGGAGAGACCGCCATGGCATTTACGGGTCGATGTCAAGAAGGTACTGGCCTCCATTCACACCGCAAGACCTGAGAGTTCAGGAATTGAGGATGCCTTGGAGGAAGGGAACCCTGACGCAGATGCAGCAAGATTAGAATATTTTGGGGACCTTTTGGACCCATGGAACAGTGATGACCATATTTGCTATAATAGTGAAAGTGAAATTAATGCAGAAATTAATGAAGCACAGCTGGATCCGGATCAGGTGACTGCTTTGAAAATGATCTGCTCCAATGCCGTGACTGTCATAAGTGGGAAAGGTGGCTGTGGGAAGACCACGATTGTTAGTCATCTTTTTAAACATATGGAGCAGCTGGAAGAAAGAGAAGTTAAAAAAGCTTGTGAAGATTTCGAACAAGACCAGGATGTACCAGAAGAATGGTTGACCTTCACTGAGCAAAGGCGCCTGGGGGCGGACAAAGCTATAGAAGTTTTGCTCACAGCACCTACAGGGAAAGCAACTGGCTTGCTGAGACAGAAAACTGGCCTTCCTGCTTATACACTACATCAGGTATGATCTACATTTTGTCTAGATTGCTCCAAGGACAAACTTATTTCTTACTCATAAAAAAAGGTACAGTATTTCCCTTTTATCTACAGTTGTGTTTTCTGCAGTTTCTCTTACCTGCTGTCAACTGAAGTCCAAAAAATGCTACATGGAAAATTCCAGAAATAAACAATTCATCATTTTTATTTTTTATTTTATTCTTTTTGGTTTTGTTTTGTGTTTTGTCGTACTGGGGAGTGAACCCAGAGGCTTTTCTACCTCCAGGCTATACTCCCAGACCTATTTTATATTTTATTTGGAAACAGGGTCTCACTAAGTTGCCGAGAGCCTCACTCAGTAGCTGAGGCTGGCTTCGAACCTGTGCGACCCTCCTGTCTCAGCCTCCCAAGCGCGGGGATTACAAGCGCGCGCCATCACGCCCGGCTAAATAATTCATCATTTTTAAATTGCATACTCTTCTGAGAAGCATGCTGAAATATTGTGTCATCCCACCCCAAACCAGTCAGGATGGGAATCATCCCTGTGTCTATGCTAAATGTACTATCCGCCTCTTAGCCTCAGAGTGCCTGTCTCCATGATAAGACTGCCTGTTACAGCATCACCGTTGTTGTATGTAGGGGTTGTTATTATCTGCTGCTTCAAGCATCGACGGGGGAGGTTTGGGAACATATCTCACATAGTTATGAGGGACAACTGTATTTATTGACTGTCTCCTGGGTCTTTTCATTGTAGTAGCTAATCATTTTGATCAGTGTTACTCAAAATAACCAGTTTGTAAATTTACCAGTTTGCAGTGAGAATGGACCTTTTGGGTACTCCTGAATAGGGCCTGTATTGAGATGGTAGCACTGGAGTACAGTGGGAAGTCTAAGTCCTCCTTTTCTATGAAAGCTAGTTGGAAAACAAAATATATGTATCAGTTAATTTTTTATAATTATGTATATAATTCTGTAATTATAATTCTATAAATTTATAACTATAATTTTAAATTAAATTTTATAAATATAATTCTATAACTTTATAGAATTATGTATATATATCTCAGTTAATTCTAAATGTTTTATTGAGACAAGGTCACTGAGAGAAGGCAGTTTTTGTTCAAGAGGATTGATACATTTGAATGAGAAATATGAAAGCTTTCTTTAATAAACATGTTGGATTTAGTTGTAGTAGAAAACTTAAATGAAGATATTATATGATATTATTTAAAATATGTATAATCCAAGCATGGCAGAGCACACTTGTAATCTCATTACTTGGAAGGCTGAGACAGGAGGATTGCAGGTTTCAGGACAGCCTCAGCAACTTAATGAAGCTCTCAGCAACTTAGTGAGATCCTGTTTCTAAATAAAAAATAAATAAAATAGGCTGGAGGCGTAGCTCAGAGGTAGAATGCCCCCCGGTTAATCTCCAGCACCACAAAAGAAAAAAAAAAGTGTGTGTATATATACATATCCATATCTGTGAAAATGAAAATATTGGTGGAATGCTATACACTAAGTTTTTTTTTTATGTTCTTTGGTTGCAATTCTCTAATTTTTAGCCAGGCATGGTGGCTCATACTTGTAATCCCAGTGCTTAGGAGACAGGAGGATTGCATGTTTGCATCCTGCCTCAGGAATGTTGTGAGGTCCTCCTCAACTTAGTGAGACCCTGTATCAAAATAAAAAAATAAAATACGGCTGTGGGTGTAGCACAAGTTAGACTGTCCCTGGGTTCAATCCCTAGTGAGTGCCTGCGTGCGTGCATGTGTGTATAAAATTTTATCTACATATGATTTTTTCATCTATATTTAAAAATAGAATCATCTCTGTAATAAATACTATTTTTAGGTGAATTGAAGTTGGTGGTGATGGTGGATTTTAAGATGTGGAGAAAAGTAAAATAATAATAAAAGAAAAAGTAGTATTTTCATAACTAAGTTGAGAGGCAGCTCTCCCCCCCCCCCACCAAGAGTGAGATAATATAGTTGGGAAGAGGATGGCATAAGAGATTGGAATATTTTGGAAGGACAAGAGCTGTATCTGGGAGAAGGAAAGAATAGGGAGCTTACTCTCATCTAGAGTGCTAAGAGTTTTGCAGTGAAATTATGTTTGAATCTTATTCAATTAAACCACATCATTTTCTAGGGGGCAGTCTTTTCAGCTGTTTAATCCTGTTTTGTCTTTAGGTTTTTTGAGCTATCTTTTGTGTCTGCTCATCTATATAACTTTTGTGTTCTTTATTTAGCCTTTTCTTTGTGTGTCTTTACTCTTGCATCATAAATGAGTTTTGTCTTAATATGTGGTTATTTTTTTTGTGTGTGTGTGTGGTACTGGGGTTCCTGGAAACCCTTCTATCTCCGGGCTACACTCCCAGACCTATTTTATATTTTTATTTAGAAACAGGGTCTCTTAAGCCAGCGCGGCTAGCTTCGAACCTGCGTGATCCTCCTGTCTTCGCCTCCCAAGCACAGGGATTACTAAGCGTGCGCCACCACGCCCGGCAACGTGTGGTTAATTTTTTAAAACTGACTTTAGCTATGCTCTACTTTGCTTATAGGTAAACTACAGCTTCTATTTATGGGACAAAACCCTGATGAAAAAGGATGAGCCATGGAAATTTTCTTCAGTTAAAGTGCTGGTGGTGGATGAAGGGAGTTTGGTGTCTGTAGGAATCTTCAAGTCTGTTTTAAGATTGCTGTGTGAACACTCCAAACTGTCTAAGCTCATTATCCTTGGTAAGTTAAAACACTGATGGAATTGTAAAGTGTGGTAAATCATTGTGGGTAGTAGATTGTCGACATCATTTCAGCATACTCTTTCCTAAAGCTGGAAAGCCATTTCTCAGAGCCCATAGCAAAGCCATAGAGGTAAATCTGACCACTCTCTTAATCACCTTGGGTAGGTCTTTGCTTTGCCCAGATACAGGCAGGCCAAGAGGGACAAAATAGGGTTTTGAAGGGTTATTTCTAAATATTTAAATGATTAGTTTTACAAACTCAGAGTAAATCAGAATGTAGATTATTTGGTTATATTAAAAAAGACTGAATTAAAAATTTTTTAAAAGACTGAATTATAGTTGAATTAAATGTGATTTTATGATTCTAAGCTAATGATTCAAATTGTCCTTCAAATTTTGATGAGGGTCAGTTAGGTTCTGTTGGGGTTGTAGTTATCTATGGACTAAATGATTTAATAGAGAAAACATTAAATAGCAATCAGGATCAAGTTGCATAAAAATACTACCTTTTTTGGTCTCAGGATATTAAAGTAGCTATTCCCACATAGTAAGTTTTTCCCTAAGGTTTGCTTTTTATTTTATTTTTGAATGTAAGTGCATTTTTTATTAGAAATGTATTAAATTATGTAAATCTTCCAGTAACTCTATGGAGACTCACCAGTGAATTTATACATATGGTACATTGTGACTCTGATTACAAAATTTCACGTCAAAATCAGTCTCATTTCTTTCCTCCTTTCTGTCTTTTCACCCATCCATTCATACATACATACATACATACTGGTGATTGAACTCAGGGGTATTCTACCTCTGAGCTACACCACCAGCTTTTCTTATTTATTTATTTTTATTTTGAAATAGGGTCTCACTAAGCTGCTGAGGCTAGCCTTGAACCTGTGATTTTTCCTGGATTCAGCCTCCCAAGTACTGGGATTACAGGAATGGGTGGCCATAACTGGCTGCAAAGAGGATCTGTAATAGAACAAAACAGTGGTATCAGATTACTGAAATTAGTCTACTATCAAATGCATTTAGCTCTTTTATTTTATATTTTATTTCTGTAGTTGAAGCAATAGATATTTTTTTCAGGTTTAGTAAGATGTTGAACAACATTGAATAAGTGACTAAATACTAGGTATCTAAGATTAATTTTTTTTGCATATTGGTTATATACACATCCTTATATGGTTATTGATATGAAGAGGTTCAGTTCAGAATTTGTTATCTTACTGTGTTTTCTCCATTTTATAGATATCTTACTATTTAATTTGTGTCACTTTCGGTTGAATTTTTTTGGTGGTACTGGGGTTCCTGGTAGTCCTTCTACCTCTGGGCTACACTCCCAGACCTATTATATATATATTTTATTTGGAAACAGGGCGTGGGGATTACAAGCGTGTGCCACCACGCCCGCCTTGGTTGAATATTTAAAAAATACTTTGTATTCTTAAATAATTTAGAATAATGTGTTTGGGGCTTTTAAAGTTATAGTAAGTTTAAAATTGTAGCATACATCAGTGGGGGGAAATAAGAGTAATTTCTAAAGTTTTAGATCACAATTACCTAAAACCTACTGTGTCATTTTTTTGTTGTTGATTTTGTTTTTCTTTCCTTCCTTTAGGTGATATTAGACAGTTACCCAGTATTGAACCTGGTAACTTGCTAAAGGATCTTTTTGAGACTTTTAAGTCAAGAAATTGTGCTATTGAGCTAAAGACAAACCATAGAGCAGAATCCCAGCTAATTGTGAACAATGCTACAAGGTAAAATGAAATGAATATTTTGCATTTTCTCTCTGTTAGGTTTTAGACGTAAAAGTATAAAAATACTATATTTATTAGCTTATGAATTATGATGATGATTTAGTATATTGTATTTACTATACATATTAGAAAACCTCTTATTAAAGTAAATACTTTTTCCCACAGTTAGAAAAAGAAAGTTAATATTTTATTGCTGGTCCAACATACATTACAATTAGAATTTAAGAAGGAATATGTTTTCCTAATTTAAAATGCATATATAGTCTCTTTATTTGTGAATTGTATATACACAAATTAAACCAACTATGGGTTAAATATATTTGAAAAACAAATTGCATCAGTACTGAACACAGACTTTTTATCATTATTCCGTAAATAATACTGTATAACAAGTATTTACATAACATTTACATTGAAAATAGGTATTATAAGTAAAAGTAGAAATTATTTAAAGTAAATGGGGAGGATACGTGTAGATTATATGCACATACTATGCCACTTTATATAAGGAACTTAATTATCCACAGAATTTGGTAACCATCGGGGATCCTGGAACCAATCCCCCCACAGATAACAAGGATAAATGTATATGAATTATAGTTACATTAAGCTTAGAGACTAGAACAAGCCCAAGGGAAGCAGGGACGTGGAAATGAGTTTATTGACATTTAGGAGAGAATTGGAGAAGAAATTTCTTCTAATTTTTGTGGAGGAAAGCCCAACATAGAAAAATTAAATGTAATGTTTTATTCCTAGATGAATCCTAGTGGTACCCATGGCCTATTATTCCTCTTAAAGTAGAGTAATATCCTTCACTTCCCTTCGTCTTTGTGTAACTCTTTGGCGTGGGCTCAGGCATTTGCTTTCTCCATCATCCATATATCAGAAAATTACAATTATTACCATTTCATAACATTTATTTTAATGTTAAAATATATAGATGTAATGGGACCCTGAAATGAAGAAACATTCATTCATTGGGCCCTAAATTTCTTTTGCTTTTAACTGTTTTTTACAAAATATTGTTTTTGTAGTTTGCATATTTCTTTGGATGGCTATCAGAAGAAACTTGAACATTCAAAATCCACTTTCTCTATGCCCCTGTCTACCCTGGATAGGGTGGTGGGAATAGAGTAGGAATTGACAGAAATGGGGTCAGTGATGTAAATTTGTGTCAAGACATTAAGAAAAATTATGGATTCGATGCATCAAATTTATTCTAGTAACTTCTCTGCCTCTACTTACAAGCCACCTCACTTTTGGATGATGGGTCACTTTCAAGTCCCCCAAACTTGAAAGAATCTGAAACATATCAGATTCTTTAAAAGTCAATTTTATTTGAAACTCAGGAATTCTTTTAAATAATGTTTTTATTTCATTTGTCCTACCCCATGCTTCTGTCATTGCTTCATCTTAATCCCCATCTCCATTATAATCTCCAAGGGAAAGCTTCCAAAAGAAGGCCATGATGATCCCCTTTATCTCCAAAATTAAATCTAAGCTATTTCTAGTAAAGAGAGCCCTAATCTTTTTTCTTCCTTTTCTTTAAATTCTTACTGGGTAAAGGTCAATAATGACACAACGGGGCACCTGCACTTGTGATAGGTAAGATGCTGTGAAGACTGTTCCAAAATTTAGTCAATCTTCTTCCAAATAACCAAGGAGAGGTTCTGCGATAGCAAGGCACCTGTACCTTACCGTATTTTCTGACATGATTTGCTAATCTTGAAAATGTAAGAATGAAAGAAGGATGAGGAGGGAATATAAGCAAATAAGTATGAATACATGTTTCAACTGGACAAAAAAGGACCTTATATACAAAGCACAGAAGAAGAGAAGGCCCCACCTAGTCTAAATTGATTTAGGTAGGATATGGACCCAGAGGGGCAAGATTTGCTTCCTGCCTCCCCTGTTTTTTACCTCTGCTACTAGCCTTAGGCAACCCGTTAGACTTGACTGAGTCGCCTCATGCTGCTCATCCGCTAAATGAGGCTGATACCTACCTCATGGTTCTTCTGTGGTCTGGGGATAAGTAGGTTAGATTCTCAGAATGATACCGAGTATGTCCTCTGATAATTTTTTTCTTTTTTTTTTATGGTACAGGGGATGGGACCCGGGGGTATTCTACCTCTGAGCTACACCCCCAGCCCTATTTTTATTCTTTATTTTGAAACAGGGTCTCACTGAGTTGCAAAGGACCTCACTAAGTAGCTGAGGCTGTCTGCTAACTGAAATCCTCTTGTCTCAGCCTCCCGAATGCTGGGATCACAAATGTTCGCCACCACGCCTGGCTGATAAAGTGTTTTCTGAGTCTTCTGATTTGAAAGAAGTAGAAGATGGATTGTCAAATATAGCAGTATGACTTTATGGTCTTCCATTTCTATTTTAAAGCTCATTTACTATTTATAATGCATATCTGGGTAGCCTTTTCTACCTACTTATTATCTGTTAGCAGATTTTAATTATCATAAAGGCACGAGATCTGACCATATATGAAGACACATTTTTTATGCTAATGCTTTTTGTTTATGTGTTTATCTTTATTCAAGAATCTCAGGACGAGATTTTCCAAATTTTGATGCAAAACTAAATGTCCCTGATAATCTTACATTCCCTATCTCAATTCAAGACAAGACATTTATTTTTGTCAGACTTCCAGAAAATGATGCCAGTTCTCAGTCATCTAAAAGTGATCACTACTCTCGTAAGTATAAACTTTTATAATATGATTACGTATAAAAAATTCAGTTTTGTAATACAGTTATCAAATGACCAGTTATAATTTTATTTGATGGGAAACAAATATTGCCAGCAAAAAATGGGGCACTGAAAATAAACACACCTGTTTCTTAATCTTCAAAAGCAGCTGACCCTAGAAGTATGTAGAAAAGTAAGCTTTTGACATGTATCAGGATTCAGTAAATACCTGTTCCACAAATAAATAGATGTTGATGGTTTTGTTTAAAGTAAAACAAAGCTTACGTAATACAGGTTCATTCAGGAGAAAATATGTTTTGGACAATTAAGTTTTTCTTATAGAGCAATTTGGAAAGCAAATGCTTTGAGTATATTTGTGAAACAAAAGTTATGGTTGTCAAACTGTTGCCACTTTGAGTGCCTGATAGTTCTGTTTTGCAAAATAGACATGCCTTGCTTCTAGGTGTGGATTAGTGACCATAGGGCAGGGTTGAGAAAGAGCATGGGATCCAGAATCTTCTCCTTATGCATATGACCCTTGTCACATCACTTAGCCATGTGTGAATGTTGTGAGGGCCGAGGACCTCCGTGTTGGACGCACTAGAACCACAAGGACATAGAATGTTTCACATTACTAATTCTGTTACCCTATTATACTCTTGCTTGTTTCTTCCCACTTTCCCTCCCTCCTTTCTTCATCCTCCTTTTCTCTCTCCCTCCCTCCCTCCCTCCCTCCCTCCCTCCCTCCCTCCCTTCCTTCCTTCCTTCCTTCCCTTTTTTCTTCCTTCTTTCCTTCTTTCCATATGGGACCCAGGGACATTTTACCTTTGAGCTATACTCCCAGCCTTTTAAAATTAATTAATTTATTTATTGTCGTATTGGGGATGGAACCCAGGGGCATTCTGAAAGACCCCCGAGTGGTCTTTCCCTTAGGAATGGAGACCCCGGAACCCAGAGATCAGTCCGAGACCACAGGATGCAATAGCATGAGGATTTTATTAAACACAGGTACCTGTGGGCGGCAGAGTCTGCACAGAGACTTGCGCGCCCCTGGTCTTTTTCAGGGGGCTTTTATAGGGGCAGCGGAAGCGGGGTTACAGAAGCAGAAAAGCATTGTTAGCCTAGATACAGAGTTGCTATTGGTCCCGGTAACTAGGGAACAAGACGACCTCGATCATGAGGTTGTTTTGGCCTTTACTTAATAGAAAATTGTATAGGACATACGGTATCGGTCTGTTCTGCCAGGAGACTGCTAGCGAGCAGTTATGCTCCCATTCTTCCTGTTTGGCAGGCTCACTGACTTTTGAAACCCTCCACAGCAGCACTCTATCTTCCGGGTTCAGATTTAGGTTAATCATGGCTTCGCTTTAGCTAAGCTGAGCTAGGGTCTTTCATTCCCCCATTTTCTTTATTGTGAGTTAAATCATTAACTCTTTTATTAGATTTCGGTTTCTCGTTCCACTAGCTGCTGGTATCGCTGGGTTATGACCAGGGTTTGAATTACTGACAGTCGATCTTTGATAAATTGTACTAGCCGATTGAGGATGCAGGGTCCAAAAGAGAGCAGGAGAAGGAGGATCAGGAGAGGTCCCACTAAGGAAGATATCAGGGTTGTGAACCAAGGGGATTTATTAAACCATCCCTCAAACCAGCCTTGTTGGGCATCGAAGATTTTCTGTCGCTGTGCTAGCCTTTCCCTGAGTTTGGCCATGCTGTCCCTCACTAATCCTGTGTGATCAGCATAGAAGCAACATTCCTCCTTTAATGCCGCACATAGGCCCACTTCCTGCAGGAAGAGCAGGTCTAGTCCTCTCCGATTTTGCAATACTACCTCTGAGAGTGAGGTTAGAGATTTCTCGAGTGCACTCACAGATTCTTCCAATGCCTTTATGTCAGCATGCATGGCTGCTTGCAGAGCACTAAATTGGTGAGTTGCTATTAGGGCTGATGTGCCTGTACCAATTCCAGCTGCCACTCCCCCCACTGTTAACCCTCCCAACAATAATGCTAGTGTCATTGAGACAGGCTCCCTTTCAAATCTGCCCCTATGCTCAAATCATTCAATGATATAGCTGGATTCATGATAAGTTATTCTGGGCCATAATTCAATTAATACACAGAAACCAGAAGTAGCATGTAATGCCACGGCGGACACGCAAGGGGTTAGGCCGGAATTGCATGCCCAATGAGTGCCTTTTCCAGATGCCAAATAAGTATCACTAGGATATATATCCAGTGTTTGATTGCATAACCCTTGATGGGACTTAGGGACTTGTCCGATACAGACCCCCTTTCCTGTTACCTCAGACAGAGTTAATTTATGCTGCAAGGTTCCGGCACAAGCTGCAGGGACAATAGAGTGATTAGTAAAGCTACCTAACACCGCGACTCCCTCATAATACGGCGGGGTTGATACCAAGCAAAGCCAACATTGTTCAGTTTTAGAAGGCTCAGTAGCATTTAGGGTAGCATATGCTTCTTTGATTAGGTTATATAATCGACTTCCCGTACCTGGCCGAGGATTCCTTGTGGGGGGGACAGACACCATGGGAACGTTGCTGGGCTTGGGCAAGACATGTGCCCGCATGGGTTCATCAGGTAGTTTTTGGTCCGGCAGTACAGAGTTTGGGCCCATTATATAGGTGCTCAGGGGGCTGACCTTCAGACGGATTCGAAAGATTATTCCATGGTCTTTCCCAGATAGGTACCATCGAAGACCCCATACATAGCCAGATTGCCATCCTAATGCTCGTCTGCCTTTGGGGGTAAAGGTAATTCTTAAGGTGAGGGGGTTACGTTGCGAGCGCCAACAGTCAGTAGGGCGTTCGTAGCCTGCCTTGACAGATATAAGATCCCAGTCAGAGACTGGCTTCCAATATGCATCTCCTGTGGTCTCGCACCCCCATGCTCCACAAAAGTAATCTTGATATCCCCCACATTTGTGGGCCTGACTTCTGTCCCTGTGGTCCCCCGGGCAAATGTAAAAATCAGACATCTGAAGGTTACATCGGGCGAAAGGACTTACACATCCATAGGGCTGGCCAGAAAAGTCTCGGTGGGACCTCCACCCATTACCGACGGTCATATCGGGTAGATATGAGTTGGGGTTAGTCGGATCAGCTAATGGGATATCCCACGTGTCCAGTCCTGCCGCTAGTTGACAAAAATCTGGCCTAAGGGTGGGCCACCAAGTTCCTAGTGCCCGCTTGTCTTGTTTCTCCCAGACAATTTCCCCTGTCTGGGAGAGTACCTGCCAGGTCAAAACATAAATCTGATGGGGATTGTTATCCGCCATTCCCCCTTTTATCCCTGCCCAAATTATGATTGAGAGTCCCCACGCAAGAGTTTTATCTTTAGGGGATTGTTTCCTCGCTGTATTTTCCACTCTGGACCTGTTGATGATTTTGTCACGTTTCTGGCCGGCTTGGCGTGCGAGACGTGGATCCATGCCGCTATGCCGTCGACTTTGATGGCAGTAGGCGTTGTTAACAGTACGGTGTACGGGCCCTTCCAGCGCGGCTCCAGACTCCGAGATTGGTGGCGGAGGATCCAAACAATGTCTCCAATCTGAAAGGAATGCGGTATAACAGGTTGATCTAGCTGATCTCTGTAAGCCGCAGCAAGGGGTTTCCAAACTTCTTCCTGTACAATCTGTAATGCCTTGAGATGGGCCTGTAAAGTGGAACTGTTAGCGTATTCAGAAATATCAGCATCAAAGAAAGTAATGCTCGGGGGCGGAGCCCCATATAGGATTTCAAAAGGAGTAAGTCCATGAGGTCCTGGTGTATTTCTAGCTCTATATAGAACTAACGGTATCAGGAGAACCCAGTCTTTAGAGCCAGTTGCCAACGTTAATTTAGATAAAGTCTCCTTAATAGTTCTATTCATTCTTTCTACCTGCCCTGAACTCTGGGGTCTGTATGCACAATGTAATTTCCAATTTACCCCCAGCAACTTGGCCACCAACTGACTTACCTGGGACACAAAGGCTGGTCCATTATCACTGCCCAGGACCTGGGGCATTCCGTACCTGGGGAAGATTTCCTCTAGAAGCTTCTTCGTGACTATTTTTGCAGTTTCACCTTTGGTAGGAAAGGCCTCTACCCATCCGGAAAAAGTATCTATGAATACTAAAAGATATTTGTATCCATACATTCCAGGTTTTATTTCAGTAAAATCTATTTCCCAATGTATTCCGGGGCGATGTCCCCGCACTCTGACACCTTGCAGGAGCTGCGTTTTTCCTGAATTAATCTGTGCGCAAGCTTTACAATTGTCCATTACCTGTTGTAGTATCTTATTTTTATTAAGAAGATATAGTCCCACTTCGCATCTTTCTAGAAGGGTACTCATTTTCTTTTTCCCTAAATGTGTTAATTTATGTAGTTGTTGTACCAGCCATGTGGTTGACTCAGTGGGCCACACAATCTTAGAATCGTATACCCAATACTGTTCCACCGAATCGTAAGTGGCCCCCATTTTCTTTAGGAGACTTAAGTCCTCCTTACTATATTTCAGACGCTCTTGCTTTTCTGGAAACTTTTCTTTCGTAGTTATGGAAAGAATTTTGGATGTGTCTGCCATGGCAGCTTCTCTAGCTGCCATATCTGCCAGTCGATTTCCTTTAGCTTCCATGGAGTCCCCCTTCTGATGCCCAGGACAGTGCATGATACTTAGTTGTTGTGGCAGAAACAGCGCCTCCAACAGACCCAGTATTTCAGACTTATTTCTGATTTCTTTCCCTTCGGAGGTAAGAAGCCCTCTCCGTCTATAAATTTCACCGTGTATATGGGCGGTGGCAAAAGCATAACGGCTATCAGTATAAACATTTAGTTTCTTACCTTTTGCCATCTTCAGAGCCTGGGTCAGGGCGATTAATTCTGCCCGCTGTGCAGATGTTCCGGGAGGCAGAGCCTCTGCCCATACTACCTTAGTGGTGGTTGTTACGGCGGCTCCTGCTCTCCTCTGTCCGTTGTCCACAAAACTGCTTCCATCCGTGAACCAAGTGTAATCTGCATCTTTAAGAGGCTGGTCCTTCAGATCTGATCTAGTTCCATGTGCCTCGGCCAAGATCTGAAGGCAGTCATGTTGTTGAGTTGCCTCCGGTAGTGGCAACAATGTTGCAGGATTAAGTGTCACTACAGGTCCGAAATGCACCCTATCTGTATCCAAAAGCATTGCCTGGTAATGAGTCATCCGGGCATTTGACAGCCATCTGTCTGGGGGCTGTCTGACGAGGGCTTCCAGGGCATGGGAAGCCAGGACAGTTACAGGTTGCCCTAAAGTTAGTTTATTTGCATCCTTTACAAGGACAGCTACGGCTGCAACCATCCGCAAGCAAGGAGGCCATCCGGAAGCTACGGGGTCAAGTTTCTTTGACAAAAATGCCACTGGCCTCCTCCACGGGCCGAGTTTTTGAGTTAAGACGCCCTTTGCATATCCTGATCTTTCATCTATATAAAGTTCAAAAGGTTTTGTGACGTCAGGCAGTCCTAAAGCCGGGGAGCTCAATAATGCCCGCTTAATGTTCTCAAAGGCCATCTGATGTTCGGTCTCCCATTTAAAGGTAACTCCTGGCTTAGTCAGGGGATACAAGGGCGCTGCCATTTCGGCAAATCCAGGCATCCAAAGGCGGCAGAAGCCAGCCGTTCCCAAAAATTCCCTTACTTGTCGGGCATTTTGGGGGGCCGGAATATTTAGTACAGTCTGTTTCCGGGCTTCCGTCAACCACCTTTGGCCTTCCTTTATCTGGTATCCTAAGTATGTTACCTGCTGCTGGCATATCTGCGCCTTTTTCGCTGAGACTCGATAACCCAAGTTTCCCAAGGTTTGTAGTAGGGCTTCTGTTCCTTTTGTGCACTCCCCCTCAGTTGTAGCAGCTAAGAGGAGGTCATCGACATACTGGAGCAGGATGAGCTGGGGATGTTGTACCCTGAAATCAGCTAAGTCCCTATGTAAGGCTTCATCAAAAAGGGTGGGGCTGTTTTTAAAAACTTGTGGTAGCCTTGTCCAAGTTAACTGCCCAGACAACCCGAGGTCTGGATCCTTCCACTCAAAGGCAAACATGGGTTGACTTTTAGGATGTAGCCGTAAACAGAAGAAGGCATCCTTAATATCAAGCACAGTATGCCAGGTATGGGTTGGAGGCAACGTGCTTAGCAGATTATAAGGGTTTGGCACCGTAGGGTGTATATCTTCAATTCTTTTATTAACCTCCCGGAGGTCCTGCACCGGTCTGTAATCCCCCGTACCGGGCTTTTTCACTGGCAGCAAGGGGGTATTCCAAGGCGATCGACAAGGAGTCAGAACTCCTTGGTCTAGCAACCTTTTGATATGAGGCTTTATACCTTCATATGCTTCCTTGGACATCGGGTATTGTTTGATGGAGATGGGGGAGGCCGTTGCTTTCATTGCAACTAAAATTGGAGATTGCTGCCATGCCATTCCCATGCCTCCTGTTTCTGCCCACGCCTGTGGGAACTTTTTAAGCCATACTTTTATTTCATCACTAGTTGGATTTTGTTTATATTCGTATATTTTATATTCATCCTCCAAATGTAGGGTTAGAATCTGAAGTGGGGCTCCTTTAGGGTCAGTTATTTTTGCCCCTGCTTTTTCAAAATGGATTTGAGCCCTCAGTTTAGTAAGCAAATCTCTTCCCAACAGGGGATAAGGACAGTCCGGCACATGTAGAAAGGAATGAGTTACCTTGCCGGTGGCGAGATGTACTTTTCGATCGGTGGTCCAGTGATATCTTTTTCCTCCTGTGGCTCCTTGAACCCAGGCAGTGCGGTTGCTTAAGGGCCCTGCAGCCCTGGTCAGAACCGAATGCTGGGCTCCGGTATCAACGAGAAAGGTTACTGGCTGCCCCCCAACTTCGAGAGTTACCCTGGGCTCAGGGGGGGGGCTCCTGGCCCTGACCTCCCTAGTCGTCCCCCAGAGCCAAGAGGGACACTGGCTGTTTCGGCTTTTTGGGGTTCTTCGGCTTTTTGGGGCAGTCCTTGATCCAGTGTCCTTTTTCCTTGCAATAAGCACATTGGTTCCTATCTATTCTAGCTCTCCCTTGACTTTCTGCCCTACCCCCCTGCACTACAGTGGCCAATACTCTGCTCAGTTCTTTATTTCTTCTCCTGTCCCTGTCCTCCTGATCTTTTTTCATGCGTAACCACAATCGCTCTTCCTTCTCTTCAGGGGTTTCCCTTTTATTGTAGACTTTCTCGGCCTCCTTCAATAAGTCTGCCACAGTATAACCTTGAAGGCCCTCTAATCTCTGTAATTTATTTCTAATATCCGGGCTAGACTGCCAGATAAAGGACATAGAAAGACTAGTAGCCTGTCCTGGGTCTTCTGGGTTGTATGGAGTATACATTCTATATGATTCCTTTAGTCGTTCTAGGAAGGCTGAGGGAGTTTCCTCATTGCCCTGTACTACCTGTTTCACCTGTGCCAAATTAGTGGGGCGTCTTGCCGCCTCCCGGAGACCCATTAAGAGCAACTGGCGATAAAGACGTAGGTGTCCCCTACCTTCTTCCGTAGTGAAATTCCAATTCGGGCGGGTTAAAGGAAAAGCACCATCTATTACGTTAGGCAGTTGGGTAGGTTGCCCGTTTTCCCCTGGGACATGCTTCCGGGCCTCCAAGAATACCCTTTGTTTTTCTTCGGTGGTTAATAGGACCTGTAAAAGCTGTTGGCAATCATCCCAGGTTGGCTGGTGCGTGACTAAAACAGACTCAATAAGATTAGTTAAGGCTGACGGATCCTTAGAGTAAGGAGGGTTATGCTGTTTCCAGTTATATAAATCTGAGGCCGTAAAAGGCCAATACTGTAATCGGCCGTCCGGCCCCTCTCGTAGGGGGAACGCCTGAGATGTAGATTCCGCCGGGGGTTTGCGCTTTCCCCTTAAGCGCTCTGCCATGGGAGAGGGAGCAGGAGTAGCGGGAGTGCCGTCTCTGGGTGCAGGATCATTTTCTCTAGCTGCTTCATTTTGCTCCGGGGCTGGGGGAGCGGCATAGGGAGGAGGTTCCTCCGTTAAAAGATCTATTAAAGGTGCACTGGGATCTGGGGGATAAACTGGAGGAACAGGTTTAGGCTTTGGAGAGCGGGGAACTAAAGGATAAAGGGAGGAACGGGGGGAAGGTTCGAGGGAAGTGGGGGCTAAAGGGGAAGAAATTTTGAGGGGAAGAAAAGGCTGGACCCACACCGGGGGATCCAATACAAGGCTTTCCCAGGTGATAATATAAGGGACTTGATCCGGGTGTCCCTGTCTTCCCACCTGAAAAATAATTTTTTTAACATTAGTTATGATTTCTAGGTTGAATGTGCCCTCTGCTGGCCATCCCTTTCCGAAGGCAGGCCATTCAGATGAACAGAGGGCGTTCCATTTTTTCTTTTTTTATTTCTACTGAGATTGACTCAGCTCGGCACCTTACGTCGGTCCAATGATCTAAGGAAAGACTTAAAGGGGTAATTAAGGTTTGGCCCATGGTTCTAAGAGACAATAAACACAAAATTTGACACACACACACACGCACACAGAACAATTCGTCACAAGACTAACAAACGTTGCGGCCGCAATATGACTTTCAGATGAGGAATAAGGGAGGATTCCAAGTTCCCCCTCTCCTCTACAGATGAGGAATAAGGGAGGAGTTCCCCCTCTCCTCTACAGATTGTTCCAACAATTTGGAACACAGATGTCCTCGGGACGTCTCCCGGGACGCGGGGTTGAGGGTTCTGAGTTCGTCAACTCCCCTCCTTCCCCTCAGATACAGATTGACCTGATCAAGTCTCAAAAACACAACTTAAAGACAACACAAAACATTCAACTTAAAACTTACCTCCCGGTGGTGAGTCGGTGGTCCCTGGGTAGGGGGTCGCCGATCCCGGACGAGCCCCCAAATGAAAGACCCCCGAGTGGTCTTTCCCTTAGGAATGGAGACCCCGGAACCCAGAGATCAGTCCGAGACCACAGGATGCAATAGCATGAGGATTTTATTAAACACAGGTACCTGTGGGCGGCAGAGTCTGCACAGAGACTTGCGCGCCCCTGGTCTTTTTCAGGGGGCTTTTATAGGGGCAGCGGAAGCGGGGTTACAGAAGCAGAAAAGCATTGTTAGCCTAGATACAGAGTTGCTATTGGTCCCGGTAACTAGGGAACAAGACGACCTCGATCATGAGGTTGTTTTGGCCTTTACTTAATAGAAAATTGTATAGGACATACGGTATCGGTCTGTTCTGCCAGGAGACTGCTAGCGAGCAGTTATGCTCCCATTCTTCCTGTTTGGCAGGCTCACTGACTTTTGAAACCCTCCACAGCAGCACTCTATCTTCCGGGTTCAGATTTAGGTTAATCATGGCTTCGCTTTAGCTAAGCTGAGCTAGGGTCTTTCAATTCTACCTCTGAGCTATACTCCCAGGCCTTATTTTGAAACAGGGTCTTACTAAGTAGGGCCTCACTAAGTTGCTGAGGCTCGCCCTGAACCTGTGAGCCTCCTGAGACTCAGCCTCCCAAGTACTGGGATTGCAGGCATGCACCACTGTACCTGGTTCTTTTATTTAATTAATTAATTTATTTATTTATTTATTTATTTATTTATTTATTTTTTTGCGGGTCTGAGGATGGAACCCAGGGGCATTTGACCTCCAAGCTACATTCCCTGCCCTATTTTTTCTTTTTTATTCTTTATTTTGAAACAGGGTCTCACTAAGTTGTGGAAGGCCTCACTAGGTAGCTGAGGCTGTCCGTGAACTGCGATCCTCCAGTCTTAGCCTCCCAAATGCTGGGATTACAAGCGTGCGCCACCACGCCCGGCTTATTTATTTTATTTTGAAACAGGGTCTCACTGTGTTGCTGAGCTTGACCTCGAGCCCATGATCCTCCTGTCTCAGGATGGGATTATAGGTGTGTACCACCATGCTCAGCTACTCTTGTTTGTTTTTTAAATTCAGCATTCACAAATCATCAGTGAATACACAGTGAGCTTCTTTCAAGTGAGGAGCTCCCCAGCCAGGGGCTACTCTTTGTTGAGGGTGGACCTTTCTCTCCTCTTTCCTGTTGCTCTGGTTGACGTTGGGAATGAGGTGGGCATTCCCATGGTGAGCTTTTGTTCTATTTGGTGAGATGTTTTTCTATGTTTCTTCTCAGGAATTCTGAATTAATTTTTTCATAGGAAGTGTTACAATTTGTTGTTTTCTATGTTAACTTTCTTCTCTTGAATTATCAGATTTGTATTCTGCAGTCAAAACTTTATTGCAAGAAAAAGACTTTGCACGTGCAGAAACATCACAATTTATTGCATTTAGGAGGTAAAGCCTTTACAGCATCTTAATGTTTTTCATCTAGCTTTTAAACTTCATAACTTATTAGCTTAGATTTTATTTGGATGGGAGACTCATAATTCATCGGTACTAATTCTTATTTTTATTTTGGAGTATTTTTATTTTTTTAGAGGGCACTTTTTAAATAGGGCTCTTTCTATCAAATACATTTAGAAACTCATAGGAAATTTATATGAAACAAAAGTTTAGATGAAGATAAAAATTACAAAATTATTTTTCCTGGGGAAAGTCCTGGTAACTTCTTGTAGAATCCGATATATCATAAGTGTTGATAGTGTAGGTCAGCATATAATGATACCATTGTGGTGACTGTTGCATTTTGGTGTGTTTCAGGCAAGACTGTGACCTAGTCAACGACTGCTGTTGTAAGCACTACACAGGCCGCCTAATCAAGTGAGCATCTCAAGAGCCAGAGCTTCTAAGGACAGGCCTACCTGGGTTCATTGTTCTTTTGTTTGCTTTGACATCTGTCAACCTGTAGCCACAGAGTTTAGAAAGCTCTTTTTTTTTTCTTATTTATGATCATTATACAACATTAATGATCTCTTCAGTTACAAATAATATATAACCTTAGAAATTGGCTTTTGGGTAGTGAGTCTAATAAGAAGAAAAATAAGGAATGAAATTTTCCTGTGGCTTCCAGTTTGACAGCCATCTGCTTCTCCAGGATGAACAGGGTTGGGGGCAGTTGAAGAAATTTCTAAAATGATAAAGTGTGTAGTGCTTCCAAGAACCTAGACCAGGGAATGCCTACAGAGAGCCCCTTTGTGAATGGCTGTTGGAGGAACAGTGGTGTAGAAAAGCAACTCTGTCTGTACTTAGGGGAAATCAACTCACTCATCTTGCATTTCCCAGCACCTTCTCAGTACTCAGTATGGAGCTGCTAGGTGTAAGGTACAGGAGCGCCTGTCTGCTGAGGGAAGATACACAAACAACTGTATAAGGAAGCCTGACAAAGGGTTAAAAAGAACAGAATTGGGGGCCACATAAGCAGGGTCCCACTAATTGTGATCTTTGGAGATGGTTTGACCTTTCCATATATGTGAAAGAAAACCCACAGAGTTTCCATTACAGAGCTGGAATAAGAATGAATGGAACTGTAAACCTGAATCATTTATCACGGTGACTGGCATATCACCATGACTTATTTAGTTCGAGGCTGGTATTTTTGATAGAATGTTGTAATTGTTTTAATAAAAATATGTATAAGGCCTGAAATGGGGATAATAATAGGAGAGAATAATAGGAGAGAATGAGTAATAAGTAGTCATAGGAGATAGGTTGCAGAGAAGAGAAGATGAATTTTTTTTTTTTTTTTGTCGTGGGGATTTACCCCAGGGGCATTCTACTTCTGTGCTACTCCTTATTTATTTATTTATTTATTTATTTATTTATTTATTTGCAGATCTGGGGATGGAACGCAGGGGCATTCAACCTCTGAGCTTACCTCCCTGCCCTATTTTTTATTCTTTATTTTTGAAACAGGGTCTGACTAAGTTGCAGAGGGCCTCACTAAGTAGCTGAGACTGTTCACGAACCGCGATCTTCCTGTCTCAGCCTCTGAATGCTGGGATTACAAGCGTGTACCACCATGCCCGGCAAGTTCTTTTTAATTTATTTATTATTTATTTTGTTTTGAAGGGTCTTGCTAGATTGATAAGAGTTGCTAAGTTTCTGAAGCTAGTGTCAAACCTGTGATCCTTTCTTAGCCTCCCAAATACTGCGATTACCATGTCTGGCTGAAGAGTTGAATTTTAAAGAAGAAATCAATAAGATTTTTGGTAACTTAGAATACAGGGGAAGAAAGAGCATTTATGTCAACATTTTTAACTTCCAAGACTTTTGCTAGAAAATTACTGAGTCTCAAATGATGTAGAGGGCCTATGTAAATAATAGGATGAAGGTTGTGAGAATCTAATTTATTGTTGGAAAATGGAAAATGAAAGCTGTGTAAAAGTGTGGAAATCTTTTTGATAATTGACTTGGCGCCGAGTAGGAGCTAATGTTGAAGCAAAATGAAATGGAAATGTCCCAGATTTTGATGATATATTATCATTTTCTAACCCAGAGATCATCAGAAGAGACTCATATTTGGAGTTGGTGATAAAATTTGTTGTACCAGGAATGCCTACCTCTCAGAGTTACTCCCCGAAAATACCTCTGAAAGTCAGCCAGACAGTGATCCAGAAGCCAGTGGGGAAGGCTTCCGTGGTACTCCTCAGGATTTTGCTAAGAATAAGAAACATGACTTTGAAAGTGGCATTCGACTGTGTAATGGAGAAATCTTTTTCATAACAGGAGTAAGTATTAGAAAAAGAATACCTTTTTACCAATTAGAAATTCAGGATCTAATCATATCAGAATTAACATTCTTGCTCAAAGTAGATTTTGATAAGGGTTTTTTTTTTTTTTTTACATCTGTGCTCATGATGAATATTAGTTTGTCATTTTCTAGTAATGTCTAGTTGAGGTACTAGAGTAATGGTGGAATAATCGAGAATAGTGCACTTGGAAAGTGGTCCTTTTCCTCATATTTTTTTCTGGAAGACTTTGTGAGGTAATGCATTTTTATTTTATTTTATTTATTTATTTATTTTGGTGGTACTGGGGTGGAACCCAGAGGCCTCCTACCTCTGGGCTATACTCCCAGACCTATTTTCTATTTTATTTGGAAACAGGGTCTCACTAAGTTGCTGAGAGCCTCACTAAGTAGCTGAGGCTGGCTTTGAACCTGTGAGATCCTCCTGTCTCAGCCTCCCAAGCGCAGGGATTACAAGCGTGCGCCACCACGCCCGGCCTTAGGTAATGCATTTTTAATAAGTGTGAAGTTCTTGAGCAAACAGAAACAAGGCACAGGTGAGGCACTTTACAAAGCATGATTTTAGCTTAAATACAGAAACTGTGGAAGTGGTTATATTTGTATAGACACCTTCTTCAAATTATATTATCATCATTATTATTTTTGTGCCACTGGAGATTGAACCCAGGGGCATTCTATCTCCAAGCTACACCTCTATCCCTTTTTTATTTTTTATTTTGAAACGGTCTCATTTAAGTTGCTGAGAGTCTTGCTACATTGCTGAGGCTGGTTTCGAACCGGTGATCCTTCTGTCTCTATCTCCCAAGTACTGGGATTACTGGCATGCACCACCATACCTGGCTTAAAATTGTATTTTTAAAAAGCCATGAAGAAATATTCTTTGTGAAGTTTCAAGGACTAAAAGTTTCTGTTTGTGCTTATTAATTGTATCAGCGTGTAGATATGAGTGTTTTTGTTTCAATTAAATTGAAAAGAGAAAGTTGTTTTTTTGTTTGTTTGTTTTTTTGCTGGGTATCAAACCCAATGCCTGGTTCATGCTAAACACATATTCAGAACAATGAACTATACCTCTAGAAACTCTCAATTTAATGAATTTATATGCTACTTTACTCTTACAGTGTCTGTATTTTATGTTCACTCCAAAGACAGTATAGCTTTACTGTGCACATATTTGAGGACATTTGGAACACTTCTTTGTTTTTGTGACAGGATGTGACTGATGTAACTTTTGGAAAGAGGAGATATTTGACCATTAACAATATGGCTGGCTTAGAAGTAACTGTGGATTTTAATAAACTAATGAAATACTGTCACATAAGACATGCCTGGGCAAGAACTATTCACACTTTTCAGGTAAGACTGGGCTTTTACAAAGCTATTTAAGTCAATAACTTAATAAACCACAGAGTACCTTGCTTTGTTTTTTTTTTTTAATTTTAGTTGGCTTTCATTTTTATTTTTATTATTATATATAAATTTTTTTGTAGTCTTGGGGAATTAAACTCACATGGTAGGCAAGGGCTCTACCACTGAGCTACTTCCCTAGCCTTTGCTTTTATTTTTTTTAAATTAGGAAAAAATTAGGGAAAAAAGTGCACAAAGTATAGAAAATACAGACACTGCTTTTTTCTCTTTTCTTCAGAGCTCTCTTTATTTTCAGGAACTGCAACATTACAGTCAATACCTCATTCTTCTGGTCTCCTCTTCCTGCAACTCTCTCCAGTATGGCTTGGAAGGTGGCATGCTGATCTTTCATTCATTATGAATGTTTTCCTTATTTTTTATTTTTAAAGATATTAGATTAAAATGTTTTGTTTTCTTTCTTTTCTTTTTTTTTTTTTTTTGCGGGTCTGGGGATGGAACCCAGGAGCATTTGACCTCCGAGCTACACTCCCTGCCCAATTTTTTATTCTTTATTTTGAAACAGGGTCTCACTGAGTTGCAGAGGACCTCACTAAGTAGCTGAGGCTGTCCGTGAACCACGATCCTCCTGTCTCAGCCTCCCGAATGCTGGGATTACAAGTGTGCACCACCACGCCCGGCTAGATTAAAATGTTTTTGACTGTTGAACTTCTTTGCACGCTCTTAACTTTCTTTGCATCCTCTTTAAATAGCTGAGGAGTTCCAGGCCTGCTTCCTACCTTCCTCTAAAGTGACTTCTGTCCCCCATTTGCATTTGATGTGAATCATTCCTCGTCATACAGGATCAATATATATGCAAATCTTTTCTGTTTCCAGGGTTTAAACAAATGCTATCATCGTGTGTCTATATTTCTGCAACTTGCTTCTCTTTTTGGCTTATTCAACGTAGTTGAAAATAGTTCACATACACATTTTAATTATAAAGTTGGATGAGTTTTGACAAATGTATTCTTTCCCTCTGATTTTGGGAGGCAACCCCCTTTTTGAATTTTTAAACTTATTTGGGAACAGCGTTAGATTCCTGAAAAATGGCAAAGATAGCACAGAGAGTTCCCATGAACCCTTCACCCAGCCTTCTCTACTGTTCATATTTTCTATAAGCATAGTATGCTTGTCAGGACTAGGATATTACCATGGCTGTAATACTGATAACTGTGTATGCACTGTATTCAGATTCCATCAGTTCTCTATTAATGCCCTTTTCCTGTTCTGAGATCCAATCCAGGACACCACATTGCATTTAGTATAACTTGCTCTTAAGCTTTCTAAAAATACTTTTGAATTCTCATAAGCCAGTCCCGGCTCGGTTATTTACCCATTATTTTGAGCTTCCCTCTCTGCTGTCTGTTTGTTGTTTTAATAGGGAGGCTGCAATAGCCTATGTTATAAAAACAGAAAAAATTTAGTTAGCCCTTATCTTCTATAAGGATACAAACATTATTAGCATAGTTTTTAAGTGGATGGTGTTTTATTTATTAATATACCCCATTGCAGTACCAAAGAGAATTTGAAATGGCATGTAAAAAAAAATGTCAATAGTGAGTGCAGCATGATTTTGTTTTTAAAAAAGAGAAATTCTAGCATTTTAAAATGAAATCAAGAGGCAAATAAAAGATGGTAAAATCATTGTTCTAGGAGTGAGTTTGGATGGGAGAGAGGCATGCTGTTAAAGATTCTGGTACCCCAGACTCAAGATTTGTCTTTATGTTTCCTTTGGACCAAAGTTCTCCAAGTAAAGAGAGAAATAATTATTAAATTGTGTGTATTGGGTAAAAAAAAATTCATTGTTTCAAGGTTAGTTATTCCTAGTTCTATGTTCCTAGAGAAATTTCTCCCAGGGGTCTTTATTATGGGAGCTCTCATTGTATGAATTTCTGTCCTTCAGTTTTGGGAAATTTTCTTGAATTACTTCTTTAAAGATTTCTTGTCCTCAGGTTTTTTTCCTATTTTTTAAAGTAATTTCTAGTATGTATATAGTAGACCTCCAGAACTGGTTACCGAAATGCCTTATCACACTGTTTTATTTTCCATCTCATTATCCTTTTGCCCTGTTTTCTGAAAGATTTCCTCAAATTCCTACTCTCATAGTTCTTTTGTATTTCTGGACAAATAGACTGAGGGGGTCTTCGTTATTACCAGGTTAAGGTTGAAGTAGTCATTTTCATTCAACAAATATTTATTGAATTAGACTCTGTTCTTGGTGCTTAGAATAGGCCAGTTCATGAAACCAAGATCTCTGCCAGTGTGAAGCTTACATTTGGTGAGGAAGGGGATAGAAACGGACACATTCTTAAAATAATAACAACAAAAAAACAAGCAAACAAACAGAACCTCCCTGTAGATAGTTTGAGTATCCTTAATCTGAAAACCCCAAATTTAAATTCCTCCAAAAAATCTGAAACTCTTTGAGCATGGGTTAAATAAAAAGCTTAGGATTTTGCAACACTTCACATATCAGACATTTTCAGTTTAGGAATGTTCATCCAATCAAGTCCATGTGGATGTTCTAAAATACAAAAACACTCTGAAATCTCACACACGCGTGGTCCCAAGTATTATGGATAAGGGATCTTCAGCTTGTATTATTAGAAGTTGGTAAATGAGATGGAAAAGAGGTTGAGGTGGGGTGCAGTGTGGTCAGCATAGGCCTTGTTGAGAGGGTAGCATTTGGCCCAAGTTTTGAAGGAAATAAAGGAGTTAACCAGGTGAGTGTGGGAGAATGGCATTCTAGGTAGGGGAAAAACCACAGCCAGGGTTATAAGTAGGAGTTAGTCTGGCATATTTTAGGAGCGAGAATTGTAAGGAGGACACTGGGAGAGCAACAGGAGATAATGTCTGGAAAGCAGTATGGGATGGAGGGTCAGGTCGTCTTCTAGGGCCTCATTAGCCTCATTCAGCTGTTGAGCACTTGAAATGTGGCTAGTGTGATTGAGAAACTCATTTTTAATTAATTTTAAAAAACTTTTGGTAGGTTTAGTCATTGGATAAATTTTTAACTATGTTTGAAACTTGGATGTGTGCATTATGAACTCCAAATATAGGTTAAGTATTTCTGATGGAAATTTGGCGTCTGTGCTGGATATGTAAAATAGAGGATTTCAAAGGCTTAGTTTGAATAAAAATAATCTAGAGCATAATATCTTAGTTGTGGTACTGGAGATTAAAACCCGGGGCATTCTGCCTTTGAGTTACACCCTCTGTCCTAATTAATTTTATTTAAAAAATTTTTGAAACCATCTCATTAAAATGCTGAGGGCCTCACTAAATTGCTGAGTCCTGCCTCAAGTGGACCTGTAATCCTCCTGTCTCAGCCTCCCAAGTACTGAAATTATAGGGATGTGCTATTATGCTCAGATAAATTATTAATCATTTCTCTGTTGATTATCTGTTGAAACAATATTTTGGATATACTGATTTATATTCTGGATATTTATTTATTTATATTTATTTATTTATTTTTGGTGGTACTGGAGGTGGAACCCAGGGGCTTTCTACCTCCAGGCTATATTCCCAGACCTGTTTTATATTTTGTTTGGAAACAGGATCTCACTAAGTTGCTGAGAGCCTCACTTAGTAGATGAGGCTGGCTTCGAACCTGTGCGATTTTCCTGTCTCAGCCTCCCAAGCATGGGAATTACAAGCATGCACCACCAAGCCAGGCTATGTTCTGAATATTTTTAATATACTGATTAAATAAAAATATTATTGAGTTAATTTCACTTGTTTCTTTTTTAATGTGACTACTAGAATTTTTTTTCTTTTGCATGTGTGATAAGGGGGATTAAACCCAGAGGACATTCTACCTCCAAGCTATACTCCCCGCTCTTCAGTTCTTTTGGTTTTTTGTTTTGAGCTAGAGTCTCACTAGGTTGCTAAGAGTCTTGCTAAATTGCTAAGGTTGGTCTTGAACCTTTGATCCCCCTGTTTCAGTCTCCCAAATACTGGAATTACATGTTTGTGCTACCATGCCCTACTTAGGGAATTCTAAATTGCCTATATGACTTACTTTATATTTCTATTGGACAGGACTATTCTATTTTACAAACTTTGGCTTATTTTCTGAGTGAAATGGGGGGGCACTGAACTGGTTCATGAACCAGTCATATATGTTGTTGAGTTGCAGAACAAACATAGAGAACAGAAAAATACACAATTCAAAGTAAATATATAGCGGGGTGTGATGGCACACGCTTGTAATCCCCGCGCTTAGGAGATGGAGACAGGAAGATCGCGCAGGTTCCAAGCCAGCCGCGCTGGCTTAAGAGATCCTGTCTCCAAAAATAAAAAAAGTATAAAATAGGTCTGGGAGTGTAGCCTGGAGGTAGAAGGGCTTTCAGGAACCCACCAAAAAAAAAAAAATTAAATATATAAAAGTTTCCAGCTGAACAAGTTTGACCATTCTTACTATTCAGGGGAGGTTTAAAGAAATGGATAAGTAATTTACCATAGGTTATTGAGGTTAAGTTGGGTGTTGTGTTTCGCTTTCTGAAGAAGATAGGTAGCATCTGGGGATGTGGAATACCAGGTCAATAGAACCTTTGGCTGTTGGAACATGACTCCTTAATTTTTATAATCATTCGTTTAGTGAAGCACTTCAGAAAGGCCAAGGAACCAGGCAATTGTGATGAACTTCTCAGAGTAGTCCTGGTTAAAAAGTCTGTGATGGAAGAGGGACATGAAGCTCTAAAATTCATAGATGGGGAAGCTGATCAAGAGATGGACCAGATGGAGGCTGCAGATATCAGGACACTGACAGGACCACAAAGATGCTCCTTGTGCTACATGGTTCATGGAAAGAAAGAGGAAGGGGTAGAGGGAATGGGCCCAAGCCTGGGCTGGCCCTTTTTTTTTTTTTGTACTGGGGTTTGAATTCAAGGGTGCTCTACTGTTGAGCTACATCCCTACCTCAATTTTTGTTTTGAAATGGTCTTACTAGCCTGCTATGAGTCCTGCTAAGTTACTGAGGTTGATCTCGAACCTGCCAACCTCCTGTCTCAGCATCCCAAGTACTGGGATTGCAGGTGTACGCCACCTCGCCCAGCTCTGGCCTGGTCTTGAGAACCCTCAGGAGCACTCTCAGGAAACAGTGGTTTACTTTGAGATCTCAGGAGCCACTGGAGGTTTGTGAGCAGAGTCTGGCATAGCTGGATTTGCATTGTACAAATACCACTATGGCCACCGTAAGGATGATAGGTCAGGACTAGTGTGCAAAGAAGACTGATTATGAGGCTGTTTCTTTTCTGTTATTACTGCTTTTTCAGTGTTGTTTAATTGACGATTAAGAACTAGGTTAGTGAGCCAGGTGTGGTGGCACACACTTGTAATCCCAGCATTTGGGAGACTGAGGCAGGAGGATCTCAGTCATGGATAGCCTCAGCTACTTAGTGTGGCCCTTTGCAACTCAGTGAGACCCTGATTCAAAATAAAGAATAAAAAATAGGCCTGGGGGTGTCGCTCAGAGGTAGAATGCCCCTGGGTTCTATCCCCAGTACCACAAAAAATGAAATGAACTAGGTTAGCTAAGCTTAGGTAGACAGTTACATGTATAGAATACATGATATGAAGTCTAAGGGGGAGAAGTGACATATATCTATAAAATGTATTTAGCTTTGAAAAGAAATATTTATTAAACTTTCAGTCTGAGGAGCAGGTCTAGCCTTTCTGTCTAGGGAGATAAAAGTTTGCTGTAAAGCAGTTCTTTTGTTTTATTTATATTTTTAGTGGTGGATCTGAATTTTTCATGCTCCTCATCTTGTCATTTGCCTTCCGACAGCTCTTCTTTTGGTGGGAAGGATGGGGCAGCCATGGAGGAGATAATTTTTCAAATCACTTCTTCCTCTAGGTTGGCACTTATATGCTGTTCCCCAAGTACAGTGACTAAGAATAGCCCCAAACATGAAATTTGTTTTCTTACAGTTACATGGAGATTTTGGGTACTTTTCTGGTTTATACAGTTCTTGAGGTGCTAAAATTAAAAACCAAAGTTCATTGTTCTCTCTTGTTTTCTTGATAAAAATAAAAATGATTCAATAATAGGAAAATACAGTAGTAGAAAAAATTATTAATAGGCCCTCTACTTGGAGACATTGAAATTTTGATCAAATTTCCTTTTTATGATTAATTTACATTACATATTACATATTTATGATCCTTTTGGATCAGAGTAACTAATTTTATTATGTTACCATAGGGTAGCCACCTTGCATAGTATCTGATTTTAAAAATTTTATTATATTTTAAAGCATTTTTTATATTTGCAGAGTCAAATGTGTATGTGTGTATACATGTGTGTATTTACATATATTCATATATTCTACTACTACATATTTTAGGTATTTACTTTTTGCCATTATAGATAACATTAAGATAACAGTTTTACACATAAAGCCCATACAATCATTTCAAAGTCTTTGACCATGGAAAATTTAGCACTGGCATGCAGTCTTTAAAGTTTTCTACTGAGTTTCAACAAGCCAGTTGTGGAACTGTGAGACTTGAATGTGGCAATCTATGTTGCCAGCGTGAGAGAGTCTTAGGTAGTGAATAGCATGGTCTGACCAATGGATTTGAGTGCCCAAGCCAGGCAGAAGGTGCGTGAGGGTGCCCCGTGGACTCGCCTCTCTTTGCCGTGTGAGCTGTCTGCACCATCCCACAGTGCTAAGTCCCCATGCCTTGTTATTGTTTCTCAGGGGTCCGAGGAGGACACAGTGGTCTACGTGGTGGGTAGGGCGGGTCGCCAGCACTGGCAGCACGTCTATACCGCCGTGACCCGGGGCCGCCGCAGAGTGTATGTCATTGCAGAAGAGTCACAGCTCCAGAGTGCAATCAGGAGGAACAGTGTCTCTAGGAATACCCGTTTAAAACATTTCCTGCAAAACCAGCTCTCCATCAGCTCTGCTTCTCCAGCAGATCTTTCCTCCCAGTTGAAGAGCTCCGGAGACAGCGAAAGACCCAGCACACCGCCTTCAGCATCTCCCCTCCCCAGAGTCACAGCCCACATGGTCACAGATGAGGGCCCCAGGAGCAAGGCCTCTTCTCCAGAAGACAGGACATCCACCTGGGCTGCAGGATGGCAGTTGTCTTCATTTGATGAAACGGATGAAGAGGAGGATCTATCACAGTCACGAGGGCCCAAGAGAGTTTTTGGTGTGAATGACTCTGAAAGTCCAAGCAAAGTTCGCATGGTATGTGTTGTGTTCACATGTGCTCAGTATTTATTTAAATATTGCTAACCTGAGTGTGCTTACCAAAGACCACGTGTTTCTGTTAGTGTTACTTTGTATCGTGTGACTCTCATCTCTGTTAAATTTCCCTCTTTCTGTGCCTGTTAATCCTAGCACTTTCTCTCCCTGGTGCCCGAGGCTGCCATTCTAGGCAACCTCTATCCATCGGTGGGGGTGATGTGCTGGTGAAGGCTCTTTTGTCTCTTTTCCTTTTTTCCTGATGTCTTCCTTTTCAGTCTCCCTCTCTTTGCCCACCCCTGCCTTGCAGCTCATAATCTTATTCCATCCCTATAACTCCACAGAAACAGTGTGCTCCAGTCTTCCTTGTCAACTGCAAGATCTTTTCTTAGAAGCCAGGCATGGTAGCCCATGCTTGTAATCACAGTACTTGGAAGGCTGAGGCAGGAGAATCACAGGTTCATAGCCAGCCACAGCAACTTGGGGAAGCCATCTGTAACTTTGCAAGACCCTGTCTCAAAATAAAGAATAAAATAAGGCTGGGGGTAGCTCGGAGGTAGAATGCCCCTGGGCTCAATCTCCAATAACACACACACACACGCGCGCGCACGCACACACACACACACACACACACACACACACACACACAAGCACATAAAAAAGATCTTTCTGCTGGGCGTGGTGACGCATGCTTGTAATCCCCGCACTTGGGAGGCGGAGATAGGAGGATCACTCTGGTTCGGAGCCAGCCTTACTGGCTTAAGAGACCCTGTTTCCAAATTTTAAAAATGTAAAATAGGTCTGGGAGTGTAGCCCGGAGGTAGAAGGGCTTCCAGGAACCCCAGTACCACCAAAAAAAAAAAAAAAAAAATCTTTCTTAGGTCTTGCTCTTCTTGACATTTCCTCTGACATGCAGTGGTTTTAACTCTGCGGCTGTTTCAGTGTCTCTTTCCCTTGGTTGCAGCGGTACCTTACCCAGCACTTCCCCCACTTCCATATCTTCCCTTCATTTCTTCTCTCTCCTCTTCTCCTCCTCATCCTCTGCCTGGATGGATCTCCCAGGGCTGACCTTTTGTTCTTGAGATCATATGGCATTCTCACAGTCTGAGCCCTCCCTTATGCACTGGTGATTAGTTCATCAAAGTTTTGACTGTCGGCTAAGCCTGGGAACTCAAAGATAAGGAAGTAAAAGTGACAGTTCTCAGTCTTGGCCTGATTGCCTGCAGTGGAGGACAGCTGTGTGAGTGACTTGGTGATTCGCTGAAGTGCTCAGACAGGAGGAGCAGTTAATGAACCCATTCCCTTATCTGTATCTTTATTCCTAGAGACTGATCTTTCTGGATTCACAGTCCAGATACAGCTTACTCTCTCTCCCAATTCCCCCCTTTCAATCATCCTTCTCTTACTTCCACAGCTGAAAGTCTTGGAGTCACTTTAGACTCACCTTCATGTTCCGTACCCAGGTATTGAGCTTTGTCGCAAATGTCTTTCTTAGGGATGTCTTTCATCCAGCTGGTCTATCCTATTTAGGTCCTTATCTCATCTTCTGGGATGATTGGTGGCCTGGCTGCCCTCCTTGGCCTGTTGCAATTCTCCTAATAACACTCCTCACTTGTTATCAGAGCGTCAGCCCCTCGGGTGCTCAGCTCCTTCCACTGCTCAAAAGCCTCCAGTGGCTCCCATGCCTGCACCATGAACTCTAAATTATTTGGCTTGACATTGGAGGCCTTCTGGGCTTGCTCTCCACTTTCCCAGCATGCTTATACTTCCCACTCCCCTTTTTTCAGCTTCAGTCAGGTGAGAGCCTTCATCCACGCTTGTCTCATCTCTTGTCTTCATCCGCTCTTGTCTCATCTCTTGTCTTCATCCGCTCTTGTCTCATCTCTTCCTTTTGGCTCTGGCATTTTGAAGATGGACTCTGTATATCTTGCTGCCTAGATGCCAGGGAGCAAAAGAATGGCTCCTGGCTTTCTGGCGGAAGCAGTTGGGGAAAGGCAGTGCCATTTCTCAAGGTGAGAAAGACCCAAGGAGAAATTGTTGGGAGGTGAAGGGTCCTCCTGTGGCTAGCTGGGACTCAGGTGCGCTTAGGCTAGCTGGGACTCAGGTGCGCTTAGACATCACTCCCATCGGAGGCTTCAGAATTGCTTAATGTGCCAGCAGCAGACATGGTAGCTTGAGTGCTTCTGCTTCTGGGGCAGAGATCAAGATAGGGGCCACAGTGGAAGCACAGAGAAGAAAGTGCTCATGTAACCTGCCTGTCCCAGGGAAGCTCTGAAGGGGGAATACTCCTGTCCTCTATCCCCAGAGAGATATGGGACAGTTAGTAAGTTGCCTAAGAGTCTGCCTCATAAAGAGCTCAGCATGAGAAGCCTTCATAGTGGCAGAAAGCACAGGGTACAAGTGAGAAGTGTGAAGCCAAGGACACAGGAAGGACAGAAGCATCTTCTAGAGAGATGGCCCAGCCTTCTGATCACAGTGGAGAAGAGTAAGGCACGTTTGAAGTGCTCTGTGAATTGAAGTTTAGGAGGGTGGACTTTGATTGTGGGTTAGTGGTTGGTGGTTAGGGAGAGACTGGGGAACAAATTCCCAGCATAAAGAACATTATTTCAGTAGCGTGGATAAAATGATTAGCTCAGCATCAGGTACTAGCAATGGGAATGGAAAAGTGATGCTGAAGAGCAGAGTCAGTAGGACCTACTGATGAGTTATATACAGCTGGATGAGGATGACCTGGGCCTGCACACGGATCCAGGTACCATAGACTAGGACAAAAAAAAAAAAAAAAAAAAAAAAAAGAGGCAGAGGGACAGGGTTTTTAGGAAAAGTGACTGAAGTGGACATGGGGAAAAGAAAAAGAAGTTTTCTTTCTTGGCAATGTTAGAACCCCCACTAATGCTAAGCCTCGTTCTATACTGAGATTATCCCTTTGATATGGGGTTTCCTTTGCAGTAAATGTGTCATCTCTTGCAAAGGCCCCAGAATAAGGCTTTAGAAATGAGCAGAAGAGAAGCAATTTCAAAGAAAGCCTTCTAAAAGTTTCTGGTCTTATTGTTGGCACCAACGTGACAGAAGGATTGGAGTCTGTCTGGTGGTACAAAGAGAAAACAGCAGCAGCATCCATTCAGTGCCGAGCCTGCAGGGCTTTTAAACTCTGACAGAGGCCAGTACAGCAGATCCGTGAACACAGGAGTGACATTGGTTGGGGAGAGGCGTGCCGCTTTGGCTGATGTCACTGCGTGATGACGGCCGCAGGGTTCTCTAACTGAAGAGGAGGTGTTTCTCACGGGGTTTTCCAAAAGTATGTGAAATTTACAGAAATCCCTGGAAATTAGGACGGATAAATTAGGGCCTTCTGTATTTCCACAACTCTAGACATTCAGGGGTATTGAGATTTATCCTTTTTTGTTTTTTCTGTACTGGGGGTTGAACGCAGAGCCTTGCTGCACCCGCATGGCAAGTGCTCTACCACAGAGCTGTAGCCCCAGCACTTTTTAAAATTATATTTTGAGACAGGTTTTGTATGTTGCCCAGGCTGGCCTTGAGCCTGTGATCCTCTAGCCTCGGCCTCCTGAGTAGCTGGGATTACAGTTGTGTACTACCGTGCCTGACTGCGATTTGTCATTTTTGAAAGATTCTATCCAGCGATGGGGCGCCCACACACCCTTCCTTCACATTCAGACCGCTTCATCAGAGCCAAAACAGCAGTTTAAATTCTACCCCTGCGTTCGTGCCTTATTTAACTACAGGGAGAAGTTTAGTGAAATGCATCATTAGGCAATTTTGTTGGGCAAACATTGATAGAGTGTGCTCACACCAGCTTAGATGGTACAGGCCAACCGTGCAACATGGCTTCTTGATGTGATCGGGAGACTCAGTAAAGCATGAGATGGAGGAGGAGGTGCTGGCATACCAGGGCACACAATTTCACAGTAAGCTTTAAAAAATAAGGAGAAGTACACTCTAAATAATAGAAAGTATGGTAAAACATATAAACCAGTAGCATGGTTATTATCACTATCAAGTATTTTGTACTACATATGTATGTATGTGCTGTATTGTTATAGAACTGATGGTGTAAGAGGTTTATTCCAGCATCCCCACATGTACACAAGTAATGCATTGTACAAGGCAATAGGATTTTTTCAGCCCTGTTATAATTTTTTGGAACCACTATCCTATATATAGTTTGTCAGTATGGATAAATGATTGCTTTTGACTGAGCCCCTCCCAGATAAAAACTTACATGTTTCTTAATGGATTCATAACTTTGAGTCCTGAAAAAAAAAAAGTCCTAAAAGAAGTTTTGACCTATTTTTTCTGCCCCCCCCCAGTGGAGGGGGAGAGGAAAAACTGAAATGTTAATCTATAGATAAAAGCATTTTAGTAAAAAAGCCGGGCGTGGTGGCACACGCTTGTAATCCCAGCACTTGGGAGGCTGAGACAGGAGGATCAATCGAACAGGTTCAAAGCCAGCCTCAGCTACTTTGTGAGGCTCTCAGCAGCTTAGTGAGACCCTGTTTCAAAATAAAATATTAAAAAATAGGTCTGGGAGTGTAGCCTGGAGGTAGAAAGCACCTGGGTTCCATCCCTAGTACCGCAAACAAACAAAAAACCATTTTAGTAAAATTGCATTTTAACAGAAAACCAAAGTATGACGGACATTTTTATATAATTCCTGGACGGTCCTTATATTAATGAAGGTTACCCAGAGGAAGAGCTAGATGGATATGTTTGTGTCTCTGTTATAGTGAATTTTATTTTAAAGAATTGACTCCTGCGGCTTTAGAGAATGGCAAATTTGAAATTTGCAGGATCAAATTTTGATCATGCTGCAACTTGAGTTGCTGGCAGAATTCTGTCTTCCCTGGGGACAGACAGTCTTTTTTCTATTAAGGCCATAAACTTATTGGATGCAGCCCACCAACATTTAGAGAGGATAATTTGCTTTATCAGAAGTTAACTGGTTTAAATATTAACCTCACCTAAAACGTACTGTCATAGAAACATCTAGAATAATATGTGACTAAATACCTGGGTATTGTGACTTTAGCCAAGATCATGATACTTTAAAAATGAGCAACTTTAGCATTGTGCCGTATGGGTTGGATTGTGTTTATTTTCCTCATTTTTAATGGTGGTGAAGCTCCGTGATCCCACTGGCCCACTGACCAGTGCCTGGGAATCACTAATACTATGAAGATCATGATGGTGGTATAGCAGTGTCTCACATTACCACGTGCAGAGCTGTCTTCAAGGGCACACAGCCTGGGCAGCCCACAGGGCCGGGTGCTGAGGGACCCACAGATGTTTATTGTCCTATCAGAGTCAACTTGAAATTCTTAATGTTTGAATCAGGAGACTTCATTTTAAATTTTGAACTGAGCTTATACCGTGAGTGCTGGCCATACATTTAGCAATTAGGCACAGGTACTTGTTCAGTCAATAGTCATTTTTCATGCTGGGCTCAGAGCTGGGTGCTGGGGTACCACAGTGAAATGTGGTCCTCTTAGGAGCTCACAGCTGACGGTTCTTGTCCCTCAAGTCTTCTAAGAGTTGGAAGAAATATATTAATTCTTCTTCTGAAGTACATAGAGGGCATAAAAGTATGTAGGGTAGACTGGCTACGTGTTTGTAAAATTAACTTTTATTTTATTGTTTTTCTAACAGGTAGAAGAATCTCCCCATGTGTCTTCTAGATTTCAGAATTTGAGACTAAACAAGTTCATCCCCAAGCAACTTTTCAAACCCACAAACAACCAAGAAACTTAATTTTATTTCAGATTGCTCAGAATGATTATTTTTTTTCCTCTTTAAGACAGAATGAACATTTTACTTTCAAAGTTTCAAGATAAAAGGGGCTGCCTATGCTTTAAGCTGATGTTTTAAATTCACTTTAGCTGATGTTTTAAATTCATTTAGTCAAAGAAAGCATTAATGATTTTAACCACTGTCATCATGAGAACTGATAGCACTGGACATAGATGAGGGGGGAAAATCCCGTATATATTTTTTAATTTTTTATTTCTTAGTATAATGCCTTACTAACTCCTGTGATCGTTGTTGGGTTATTTTTGCCAATGGGTTGAAATGTGGCAGAGATAAACTGCAATTGCACCTTTTGATGTCTATGACACGCATTCAAGGATGGCCCATCTTTTGCAAAATGTTTATTTACTGCATCAATGCTGCTCAGGCCCAGAACACCTGGGACTTTTTCCTGGAAGTGCTTTCTGAGTTGAGAGCACATGGTTGTGGATATATCTCAAGGAAACTTCCCTGAGTGCAATTTGATTTTCAAATTTCTTGTTGTTAAATGGTGCTGTGGTTTGAATGTGTCTTCCAAACTTCATGTGTTGGGAACTTAATCTCCACTGCGACAGTGTTGGGAGCTGGGGCCTGATGAGAGGGGTCTGGGTCAGGAGTGGGTTAATTATCGTGGACTGAGTTCCTGGTAAAAAGCAAGTTCAGCCTGCTCATGCTATGAGTAGTTCTCTTGTCCTACTGCCTTTTTATTTTAACATGAGGTGCCAAAGCAAGAGGGCCCTCGATGGACGCCAGCCCCTTGATACAGACATGCCTGGTTTTATTGTGGTTTGCTTTATTGTGCTTCTCAGATAACTTTGTCATTTACAAAATGTAGCATTGTGGAAACTTACCATGGAATAAGCGTATTTGTACCATTTTCTCTACAGTTTAGATAGCAGTTTTTAGAAATATTTTCTAATTAAAGAATATACAGTTTTTTAACATAATGCTATTTGCACACTTAATAGATTATATAGTGTAAACAGAATTTTATATGCATGGAAACCAAAAGGTTTGTGGGACTTATTTTATTGCAATATTTACTTTCTTGCAGCAAACTGCAAGTGAATCTATGGTATCTCTGAGATATGCCTGTATTGGATTCCCAGCCTCCAGAAATGTGAAAAAATAAATTTTAGTTTTTTAATAAATTACCCAGTCTGTGGAATTCTTTTATAGCAACATGAAATGGGCTAAGACTAATGGATTTTTTTTACAAAGAGGAAAAATGTACACGTTATCCCAATGTTTTATATAGCTTTGTTGAGATAATTTACATAAGAGTTCACACATTTAATGTGTACAATTTAGTAACTTGTAGTATATTCACAGAATTGCACAACTGTCATCACATTCAATTTTATTTTATTTATTTTGCTGTACTGGGGATGGAACCCAGAGGCATTGTACCTCCGAGCTACACCCCCAGCCCTATTTTTTTTTTCTTTATTTTGAAACAGAGTCTTACTGAATTACAAAGAGCCTAAGTAGCTGAGGCTATCCACGAACTGTGATCCTCCTGTCTCAGCCACCTGAATGCTGGGATTACAAGCATGCACCATCACACCCGGCCAATTTTAGAACATGTTTATTTCCCCAGTTTTCGTCAGCTTTTTTGTCACTGTGACTAGGATACCCAACAAGAACAACTCCCAGGAGGAGTGGTTTATTTGGGCTCACTGTTTTAACGGTTCAGTCCATAGGTTGGCTCCAGGGCAGAAATCAGCAGGGTGTGTGGCAGAGAAAAGTAGCTCTCAGCTCATGGTGTTTAGAAGCAGAAAGAGCAAGAGAAGGGGGCCAGGTATATATATAGTCCCAAGGCCACATCCCTAGTGATTCACCTCTTTTAGCCATAACCCACTGCTGAAACTTGCTCCATCACATGAGCCTTTGAGGGACATTTAAGACCCAAACATAACATCACCCAAAAGAAAATTATACCCGATTAACCATATCCACCAATCCACTCTATACCTAGGCAACCATTAGTCTACTTGGTCTCTATAGATTTGACCATTTTGAGTAATTCCTATTAATAATGGAATCATGTGCGGAGCTAGCTGGCAAGAGTAGGAGTTCTGAAGTGAGGCGTGAGGATGAAGAGTTTTTAACCCTAACATGGGGGAGCTGCCGGCCTACTCGACTGGTTGACCCCTGTTCGTGGGTCAATATTTCCTACCGGCCGACGACTATGCCTGGGTCAGTATTCTCTAACGCGTGGACACTCCTGGCCAACGCAGCTTCTGGGTCAATCTCGTCTTCATTGTGCCGACATCGACTTTGTTTTTCCAGAGGTATTTATACACGGCTACAGGTCAATCAATATTCTCGTGCTACCACCACCGGAATACAATACAGACCAATACAAAACACATCATTACAGATAGGCCTATCAGTACCCTCGTGTCATCACCACCTGATCCTCTCTCAGACCTCTTTGAACTTTCCATAACCCCAAACCTTGTTGACTCTGGGCGAAGGACAATCAGTTGAGTCAGAGACACCAATCTAGGGAAAGGCCTTAATGGCTCCCAACAATATTCTAAGAAGACTGTGCCTGTCTTAGGTTGTTTCCTTCATGTATCAAGGATTACCCATCTTTGGATAATACAGAGCTAAGCTGTATATCCTGTCTTAGGTTTCCTTGTCCCAAGGAAATCTTACCCATCATTGACTACCAGCCTCTTAAATGGGGGTTCCCCTCAAAGGTAAATTGTGCACTTCTGCTGAAAAACTGTTCTCACTTTGTCCTGAGACCACACTTTGTCCTGAGTCTCTAATAAACAAGGTATTGGGAGTATTAGGCATTTCAGCAAGACATTTTCTCCAATTAACACAATGCTTTTTACATGTTCAATCAGTTTTACAGAGTAAACAGGTTATTAGTGGGCTAACATTTTCATCTTTTTTCCCTGGGTAACCAGGGCCCCACAAGACCAAACCTTCAATAGCACAATTGCTTATCAGTCTTTGTCCAAAATAATCAAAAGTACCAATTCCAAAATAATACTATCAGTCTTTGTACTATCAATTCTCTGTCCAAAGTATCAGTTTCTGTACTTGTTTTATCAGTCTTTGTACTATCAATTCTCTGTCCAAAATATCAGTCTCTGTACTTTTCTGCAATACCACAGGTGTCAACTGTAGACATCCCATCTTCCTGACATTTTTACCAGTTCTTTGTTCAGCATAACCAAAAGTTTCTGCAATGGGTGCAAAATTCAAAGCAAGAAGTCCGAGCAATCGCGAGTTGTTACTGAAGACAGCGATCTCCCGCTGCTCCTAAATAGCTGGATGAAGTATGGGATGATCTGGAACGTACACTATAATTCCCTTCATGGTGACACTACTCCGTCCTAACAACAATCCTACTGTCCCTTTAGGTAACGGACCATAAATGCCAGTAGGAAGGGCTTGCATTCCCATTTCGGGAGTTAATACTGTGTAGGTGGAGGCACAGAGGTTCAATCCTGCGCTGCCTGGGATTGCTCGGAATAAGTCCTGAATGGTTTATTTTGTTGAGAGTTGTCCTGCTGTGGTACAACTGTCTGAAGTGCCCCATAACATTGTTGCTGCGGGGCCTGAGGCGGGCCCCTCCCGTTTCTCAACAGGAACTGATTCCCTTGCTCATCAGTCCTTGATTTACATTCCTTAGCCCAATGCTTCCCTCTTCTACATCGAGGGCATAAGCCTGGCTCTCATCTATTACTAGCATTCTGCCTCAGTGGACAGTTAACTAAATGACCATATTGTCTATACTCATAGCTTTTAACCATATTATTCTTAGGTCCCGATTTATGTTGTTGGAAAAGTATTTCTTGTACAGTTTTCCCTTGTAATGCCGCAGCCATAGCTAGTCCCTGTGTATATGCAGGTCCTATATCGGAACATAGTCGAATATAATCAGACAGGTCTCCTTTCTTTCTAAAAGGGCATAAGGCAGCTTGACAAACAGTATTAGCATTCTCAAAGGCTAATTGCTTTATGAGCAACAGCCCTGCTTCACTGTCGCCTATCAATCTACTAGCAGTTTGTAATAACCTGGCTACATCGCCTATCAATCTACTAGCAGTTTGTAATAACCTGGCTACAAACTCCTGATATGGCTTATCTGGTCCTTGTCTTATTTTTGAAAGATCTTCTGTTTGTTTTCCTGAAGAAGGCAACTTGTTCCATGCTCGACGCGCAGCAGCATTGGTCTGAGCATAAGAAGCTAGACTAAATTTCAATTGCTGAGCAGTCTCCCTAAACTGTCCTTCTCCTGCTAACATATCAAAGTTTATGGGTATTCCCTGAGCTATGTTCAAATCTGCTGTGGATTGGCATTGTTCTGCAAATTCAGACTTCCACAATAAAAAAATCACCCCCTGATAAACAAGCTCGGGCTGTTTCCAATCAGAAGAACACAAAGCCTCCATGGAGAGAGATTCTAACACGGCTTGAGTAAAAGGTGCTGTTGGCCCATATTGAGCACAAGCTGTTTTTAATTCTTTTAATTGTTTGAAAGGAAAGGGTCTATATCCTCTAATAACACCTCCTTGACTGTCAGGATTTTCAGTAACTGGATTCTTTGAAAAGAAAGGGTCTATGTTCTGTAATAACACCTCCTTGACCCAGTTTTGTCGACATCTAAGAAATCTAATAGCACTTCCTTAACCATTAGGGTCTTCAGTATCTGGGAAAACTCTAAATCCCCTAGTATCTTCTCCATTTTTTGCAGCACAATTTATAGCTGAAGTGGTGAAATTAAAGAAAACTCCTCTCTATGGTACTGAGCAGCAGTTTCCTTAGGAAGCTTAACACAAAGCATATCTTCTAACCTATATGCAAAAAACAAAAAACTTATTTTTTGACCCATTGTATATTTTTTGACCCATTGGATTTTTACAACTCTTATGTTAGAAACTAATCTTCTGACCTATCCTCTATTACTATTTACACGTTAGGCGCCTTCATTTTCTATCTTAGTTTCTTTCTTCATTTGCTGGCTTAGTTTCTTTCGTGCAAAGCTTTACTTTAGTGACTGATTATGTATTTAAAAATTCCCACGTTTCACCGCTATCAAAAATCTTTTACTCAAAAGTGCACTCCTTTTTTATTCAGCGGTGTCCTTCACGGGATCCTCAGTTTCAGAATTTGTCCCTGTACAGGCCACCACCTGCCGGAGCCAGCCGGCAAGAGTAGGGGTTCTGAAGTGAGGCGTGAGGATGAAGAGTTTTTAACCCTAACGTGGGGAAGCCGCCAGCCTACTATCTCTACTGGTCGACCCCTGTTCGTGGGTCAATATCTCCTACGGGCCGACGACTATGCCTGGGTCAGTATTCTCTAACGCGTGGACACTCCTGGCCAACGCAACTTCTGGGTCAATCTTGTCTTCATTGTGCCGACGCCAACTTTGTTTTTCCAGAGGTATTTATACACAGCTACAGGTCAATCAATATTCTCGTGCTACCACCACCGGAATACAATACAGACCAATACAAAACACATCATTACAGATAGGCCTATCAGTACCCTCGTGTCATCACCACCTGATCTTCTCTCAGACCTCTTTGAACTTTCCATAACCCCAAACCTTGTTGACTCTGGGCGAAGGACAATCAGCTGAGTCAGAGACACCAATCTAGGGAAAGGCCTTAATGGCTCCCAATAATCATGCAATAATGTGGTCCCTTGTTACTTTTTTTTTTTGGGGGGGTGTGGTACTGGGGATAGAAACCAGGGCACACCCACATAATCAAACACATCTAAGTAACCCAAAGTAGTGTTCTTGCCCTTGTGTTTGACAATGTTAGAAATACACAAAATAAAATACTGTCAAAGATACCTTTCTTGATAAGATCCAGATCTCTGCTCTTTCCAACTAAATAAACCTAATCACCTTTACTAGCCTTTCAAATAGTCACATTTGGAATATAGCAAAAAGAGAATTGAAATATCAATCATGAAGGATGGATTAGAGTCAGCTTTGCCACTAATGATCTGAATCATCTTTCTCTCTCTCTCTCTCTCTCTCTCTCTCTCTCTCTCTCTCTCTCTCTTTTTGCAGTACTAGGATTGAACCCAGGAGCATTCTACCTCCGAGCTATACCCACAGCCCTATTATATTTACTCTTTATTTTGAAACAGCATCTCACTAAGTTGTGGAGTGCCTCACTATGCAGCTGAGGCTGGCTATGAACCTGTGATCCTCTTGTCTCAGCCTCCCAAGTACTGGGATTACAAGCATGCACTACCATGCCCAGCCCTTTATTAATTTTTTGACTAGCATAATGTTTTCAGATTTCATCCTTGTAGTAATGCTTCATCTCATTTGTTGCCAAACAATACTTCACTGTATAGATATAGCACATTGAATTTATTCATTGGTTGATAGACATTTGGGTGGTTTCCACTCTTTGTCTAGTATGACTGATGCTGCCCTGAATATTCATGGACAAATTTTTGTGTGGATGTATGTTTGTATGTCTTTAGGGATATAACTAGGAGTGGAACTGCTGGGTCAGATGGTAACTCCCTGTTTAACCTTTTGAGAAGCTGTTATATTTTATATTCTCGCCAGTAATAGGAGAATTTCAATTTCTCCATCTTCTCCCCAACATTTATAACTGTCTGATATTTTTTCCCTGGTGCTGGAGATTAAACTCAGGGCCTTGTGCATGGTCTACCACTGAGCTACACCTCCAGTCCAAGTTTTAGTTTATGGTGTTATTTGAAGCATACTTTTAATTCTGATGATGTCCAGAGTATCTGTTTGTTGCTATTGTTTTACTTTTAGTGTTATAACCAAGAAACCATTGTCTATCCAAAGTCATGAGGACTTCTATGTTTTCTTATAAGCATTCAATAGTTTTAGCTCTTAACATTTAGATCTTTGATTAATTTTGAGTTGATTTTTGTATATGGTATGAGGTAGGGGATCCCAATTCATTCTTTTGCAAGTGGATAACCAATTGTTCCAGCCCTATAGCTTGAAGAGATTCTTCAATAGGGATTGAATTGTCTTAGAATCCTTGTAAAAAAAAAATCAATGGAATATAAATGTGAGAATTTTTTATGAATTCTGAATTCTATCACATTGATCCGTATATCTGTCCTATCCCAGTACCACACTAACCTCTATACTATAGCTTGTAAGTTGTGAAATCAAGAAGCATGAGTTCTCTAACTTTGCTGTTCTTTTTCAAAATTGCTTTGTTGTAGCCGGGCGTGGTGGCACACGCTTGTAATCCCCGCGCTTGGGAGGCAGAGACAGGAGGATCGCGCAGGTTCGAAGCCAGCCGCGAGCGCTGGCTTAGGAGACCCTGTTTCAAATAAAAATGTAAAAATAGGTCTGGGAGTGTAGCCCGGAGGTAGCAGGGCTTCCAGGAACCCCAGTACCACCAAAAAAAAAAAAAAAAATTGCTTTGGTGTTTCTGGGTTCTATGCATTTCCATATCTTAGGAACTACTGTCAGTTTTTTGTTGTTGTTGTTGCTTTTCTTTTCTTTTCTTTCTTTCTTTCTTTCTTTTTCTCTTCTTCTTCTTCTTCTTCTTCTTTTTTTTTTTTTTTTGGTGGTACTGGGGTTCCTGGAGGCCCTTCTACCTCCGGGCTACACTCTCAGACCTATTTTTTAATATTTTTTTTTAATTCGGAAACAGGGTCTCTTAAATAGAACCAGCGCGATCCTCCTGCTGTCTCCGCCTCTCAAGCTCCGGGATTGTAAACTTGCACCACCACGCCCTGGGCTAGGTTTTTTTTTTTTTTTTTTTTTTTTTTTTATAGAAACCAGCTAGGATTTTTATGAGGGATAGCTACAGACCTGGTGAGGATTGTTATCTTAAGAATATTACATTTTTGGCCGGGCGTGGTGGCGCACGATTGTAATCCCCGCCGCTTGGGAGGCAGAGACAGGAGGACCGCACAGGTTCGAAGCCAGCCGCGCGTGCTGGCTTAGGAGATCCTGTTTCCAAAAAAAAAAAAAAAAATGTAAAAATAGGTCTGGGAGTGTAGACCGGGGGTAGAAGGGCTTCCAGGAACCCCAGTACCACCAAAAAAAAAAAAAAAAAAAGAATATTACACTTTAGGATTTATGAAGATGAGGGCCTTCCATTTACTTAGATCTTTTTCATTTCTTTGCAGTTTTCAGAGTAAAACACATCCCAAAGTATTATTTTTATACTATTATAAACAGAATTGTTTTATAATTTATTTTTGGTTTGTTCATTGCTACTGTACAGAAACACAATTTTTGTGTATTGATTTTGTATCCTTCAACCTCAGTGAAATATTTACATCAGTAGTTTTTTTGTGGATTTCTTTAGATTTTCTATATGATACTCTCATCTCAGCTGCAAACAGAAATAGTTTTATTTTTATTAAAATTCTTGGTGTGGTGGCACACGCTTGTAATCCCAGTACTTGGGAGGCTGAGACAGGATTGCAGGTTTGAAGCCATCCTCAGTTACTTAGTGAGGTTCTCAGCAACTTAGTGAGACCCTGTTTCCAAATAAAATATAAGATAGGTCTAGGAGTATAGCCCGAAGGTAGAAAGCCTCTGGGTTTTAACCTCAGCACAGCACACACACACATACACACACACACACACACACACACACACACACACACACACACAAATTTAAAAATTAAAAATTCTTCCTTTTCAATATGGAAGAATTTTATTTCTTGCCTTAATACCCTGACTAGAAGTCGGGCATGGTGGTGCACACTTGTAATTCCCCGCGCTTGGGTAAAGATAGGAGGATCACGTAGGTTCAAAGCCAGCCTCAGCTGGTTTAAGAGACCCTATTTCCAAATAAAATATAAAATAGGTCTGGGAGTGTAGCCTGGAGGTAGAAGGACCCTGGGTTCCATCCCCAGTACCACCAAAAAAATGAACAAATAAATATACCCTGGCTAGAACCTCAAATATACCACTGAATAAAGGTAGCAAGAATATATGTCCTCGTTGTGTTCTTATTTGGGACACAAAAGGCAGATTTCCATCACTATAACAAAATGCCTGAGATAACTTACAAAAGGAAAGGTTTACTTTGTCTTACAGTTCTGGGATTCTAGTCCAAGATTGAAAGCCCCATTCCTTTGTGCCTCTAGCAATGGTAGCACATCATGATGGAAGTCCATAGCAGAGTACAATGATCACATTCCAGGAGTCAGGAAACAAAAGTGCAATTGGACAGGCCAAGGTACTAGTCCCCTTCCAGGACACATACTTGGTGACCTCCACAAACCTCACGGCCTAAGGTCTACAGCACCGCTCAGTGGCACCACCCTGGAGACAGAGACCTTAACACGTGGACCTTTGGGGAACACTCAACATCCAACTATAGTGTAAGAGAAAGGATTTAATCTTTCAGCACTAATTGCGGTGTCTACCGTGGGATTTTATCATTGAATCTCTATCCAGATGAGTCAAATACTTTTTCTATATGTGTTTAGATAATCATGTAATTTTGACCTTGGTCCTACTTAGTAGGTTTCGTATCAGTTTATGGATGTTACACCAACCTTGCCTCTCTAGAATAAATTTCACTTGTTTACTTGTTCATAGTACATAAGCGTGTTTATACGTTGCTGGATTCAGTTAGCTGGTCTTTTGCCAGGATTTTTATATCTGTATTCTTGAGATATCAGTCTGTAATTTTCTTTGTCTGGTTTTGGTATTAGAGTAATGTTGCTGACAGAATGTGTTGAAAAGTGTTCCCTCCTCTTCTATTTTGGAAGAGTCTGAAGAATTTGGCACACTTCTTTAAATGTTCCACCAGTGAAACCATCTGGGCCTAGGGTTTTCTTTGTCAATTTAAATTGCTAATTCAATCTCTGTATTTGCTATAGATCTATTTAGATTTTCTATATTCTATGTCTATTTTTATTTCATTGACTCGGTTTTGATAGTTTGCATCTCTAGGAATGTATCCATTTCATCTATTATTTGATTTGTTGGTATATAGTTGATCATAGTATATACTTTTGTACTCCTCTCTACTTTTGCAAGATTGGTAGTGAAGCTCCCCTTTCATTCCTGATTCTAATAATTCAAGCCTTTTCCTTTTCTTGGTCAGTCTTACCTAAGAGTTTATTAATTCTGCTGATTTTTTTAAGGATCACATTTTAGTTCCACTGATTTTTCTCTGTTGTTTTCCTCTTTTCATTAATGTCAATGCCTATGCTAATTAGCCTTAAGAAAGGGCTGGTAAAGAAGGGTTGTAGGCTGGTTTACACTGAGGACTGACCCAAGTTCAGGGGCTGTAAGAAGGACCTTACTATTTTAGTCTAGATTGTACAGTGAGTACAAATCATTTATGAAAAAAATAACTAGAATTTGGAAGGAGTCTTATTTTGTTAGGTAAACAGGGTGAGGGCACTTATCAAATAATATGGAGAAGGAAAGTTATTTGTAATAAGCCATTTCATAGAACACAAAGACTGGTGGGCAGGGAGGGGTGGCAGTTACTACCAACAGTAAAGAAATGGAATTTCTTTAACTATGGCTGCCTATCAAAGCACAGGGCTCCAGAAGAGCACAACATTGTGAAGAAGAAGCTTCAAATTTCCTGTTGTCTTTATAACACGATGAAAATAATGACACATAACTGAATATTCCAAAGCACTGGTTCTTATGACTGTATTGCTGGCCAAAAATGCAAGGAGATTACCCAGTTCAAATTTCTGTAAGATTTCATGCCCAGTGTGGTGATACACATCTATAATCCCAGTGCTTGGGAGGCTGAGGCAGGAGAACCTAAATGCAAAGTCAGCCTGGGCAACCTAGGGAGACCCTATCTCAAAATATACACAAATGCATACATACATAAAAATAAATAAATAAATAAATAGGGCCAGGGGTAGCAGGAGAATCCTAAATTCAAAGTCAACCTGGGCACCTTAGGGAGACCCTATCTCAAAATATAAATAAATAAATACATACGTAAAAATAATAAATAAATAAATAAATAAATAAATAATAAATGGGGTGTGGTAGACTACTCCTGGATTCAATCCCCAATATAGCATGCACACATGCTATAAGCTTTCATTAAGAGGACATCTCTGAGAGCCCATGATTTGGATTTAAGCTACAGTGTTGTTCACAGCATGTTAAAATCACAGGGGTCATCCAGTCCAGCTTACTACTTTCCTAGGTACCCAGCAGCCTCCAGGGTTACATTCACTTTCAATGCTAAGAGCCTTGCTTGGATGGCCAGAACCGCTGTATAACACTAGGGTCAGAGTTCACTTTCTCTTGTTCAAATGCAATCTGCCTCCTTGGACCATGCATCCCTAGGTCCTGGTTCTGACCTAGTGGCACAAAAACAGACCCTGTCTCTTTACCTCAGTTTCCCCTACTAGTCTTTTGGTGGTAGAACCAAATGCTTGCAGTTCATAGTTTGCTGATTCCTGTTTTTTTTTTTTTTTCCCCTTAAGAGGAATGAGGTGCTCAAAACTTGTGGGCTGAACTTTTCCTAGAGGCCTGATGTAGTATATTGGAAAATTTATATTTGAAATCATTGGGTTGTATTTTTGTTTCATTCTTTAGACAGCCATTTTGTTATTGATTCCTTTCATTTTAATTAATTAGTATTGCAGTACTAGGGGTTGAATCCAGGGGTGATCTACTGCTGAGTTATATCCCCAGCCCTTGTTTTTTGTTTTGAGACAGGGTCTTGCTAAATTGCCCAGACTGACCTGCAACTTGCAATCCTCCTGCCTCAGGCTCCCAAGTTGCTGGGACTACAGGTGTGTGCCATGGTACCAGGCAATGGATTCATTTTAGTTTGGGTTAATAACTGAAATAGAGATATCTAAGTCTTTCACATGAGATTTATTCTTTTTTTCCTTTATTTTCATAATCAGCTCTAATCACACTTCATTTTATTGACTTCAGCCTCAGTCTTAATACAGAAAATAGGCCACATTCTACCCAGTGCAATCAAAACTTAAATTGTGTGAACTTTGCAATAATAGAACTTCAGCTGGGATCATGTGACTTCTATGTGCTATCAAATAGAATGTAACCCTGGGCATGCTGAATGCAACTGTATAAAAATGAATATTAATTATAGGGCTTGCGTTAGAACTATAGACGTAGGGTTTTTTTTTAAAGAGCATAATTAAAGTTTGTATTTTAATAGTTAAGGTAAATGCATCTCATAGAAGGCAAATAATATTCTCTGGGAGCAGTTGTCTTCGAGTTAAGATCTCTGTCCCCTAAAGTAACTGTGCATTGGCCTTGGAGGTGTTCCTGGGTACACACATTCTAAGGTCTTTCTCATGTTTTCACCCCTAGTCCTGTGGTGCAGATAAGACCTTCCTTATTGCAGGTGTGGAAGCCGACTCAGGGTAGGTAAAGGTTGTGAAAACAGTGAGAACCAGAGCTGGAATTCAAACCCAGATCTGGTGTCAGAGCCCATGATCTCCCCACTTGCCGGCTCATGATGCTCTTCAAGTTTATGGCAAAACAGTCTCCCTTTGAAAAACTGTATGCAAAGGAACATTGTACAGAACTTGGGCTAGAATGCTGAAATACATCCAATGTACCAAAAATGCAGGTCACAGCTTTTTGGCTTTTTAAAATCACTTTTATTCCATTCGGTAGAGGGTTTTTTTTTCATACAAATATCTGCAACAATTTTGAATTCCCCAAAACCATACATAGACGATAAATACCATGCTATTAAAGTATTAAATTTGTACAAAAATACTTTACAGTTTAATACTTGTTTGTTACAAATAAAAATACATATTTAAGTGACTCATGATCTTTTTTTTTTTTCCTTCTTAACATGATTCTGCTTTATACTTTCTTGCCCTGGCGGTTCTGAAATGTGATTTAAATAATATATTTCTTTGCACAAAAAGAAAGGTGATCTTCTTTCTTAAACAAAGGACACAGTGTTTGAATGTTTTGTCTAAGTGGTTGTTTGAATTATTAACCAAAATGAAGATGTTTGGAAAATAATTGTTTTGACAGTCTACCATCAATATACAGATCTATTTTTTAAATATTTACCAAATAACAGTTATTAGTGTAGCTATTCAAAATATCTGAACAAATGAAAGCAGTTGCCAACAATCATTAAAAGCAACTGTCACAATTTATTGCTCTGAAGGATGGTAATAATTGGCAATGCATTTTGTGAAAAATGTATTTACAATTTCATTAAGTGGCGTGGCTCAGAACAAAAGACAGTCCAGTGTCATCTTAAGTACATGTGCTGTACACCCCTCAATATAAATCAGTTTTCAAAACATGTCAAGCAGTATGAGTTTGATTTGCCTACCGTTAAGATGAACCTCACTTTAATAGACTCTTCATTCTCTCTTAAATTCTTAGCTTTGACTTTTAAAAATAGGATAATATAACTAATTCTCAGTGTGACTACACACCCTAATTCATTATCAGAGATTTTTCAGCTATTAAAACAAAATGTGTCCTTAAAAAGAAAAACAGGTCACAAGACATATCCTGTTTGATAATTTGTTGCATAGGGAATAGCATACATCTTAGTTAAAATCATTCCTATATTTGGGCAAAACATTTACCACCACCTATTATGGTCTCCTACGTACATCATCGCTGAGACATCTTAAGATAATGTTATACCTGTTCCCCTCCCGTTACAGCAATCCCCGCACCGCAGCTTACCAAATACTAGTTCCCCGGGCTGAGCCAGCTTTATGTTGGTTGAGTTCTTACACTAATGACTTCATAGTAAGAAACTGATTTCAAAGTGAATTAAGGAAATCATCACAGAGAATATTTTCAAACAGACATTTCTCTTCTTAAAAAGTGATTGTAAGATGACCTTGTAAAAAATTTCCTTTGATGTTAGTTGTGGGGGAGGGGCAGCCTAGTTTTCTCTTTTTCTTTACCATTGGGCCTGGCAGGAAGTTACCTGCCATGTACCATAGTGGTCACCAGAAAAGAAACCTCTTCCACTTGAAAAGGGACGTGAACATGAGCCATGAGAGAGATTTAAAAGACCCCTGTGCTTGCAGTTAATGCCACGTGATTATCTGTGCTTTGAATGTCACAGACATCTAAAAGGGATTTTTAGCACCATGTAGATATCGTCGTTTGTCCTGCTTTATAAAAGTGTTGCTATAATGTATTAGTGGGTTCTCGCATCTCCAGATTACCACCGTGGCTAGGCTGGTGGAAGAAAGCACTGTTCTGTTCACTCCAGTCTCCTCCCGTCAGAGTTTGCTGCTCTATCGACTTCTGGGAGGCCAGGGGGTTCCTACTAATCACCAGGTCCAGCTTATTACCAGATTCTGCTATCAGGGGCACGACAAGACAGCAGTCAAAGTCTCTCGTTCGGACATGATTAACCTGAAAGGAGAAGATGAGCCATGCTGAATTACTGTTGCCACCCTCGTTCCCCCAACCCGGAGTACATGTCAGCTGTGGCCAGCTGGTTGGTCATGGTGGCAGAGAGGCCGCCTCTAACCCTGCTTTGACTGTGCTGCAGTGTGGATAAGGGCTCACGAATCACTCTCTACTGAACTGCAGGACCTTCTGGAGCAGGGGACCAGTGTATAACATGCCATCCCCAGCCCAGCAGATCGCCGGCTCAGGAAAGGCGTCCCAGCTGTTGACTGTTACCCCCTGATTCATACGCGAAGGAAGCAAGGCACAGAGGGGTTAAAAGCTTTGGCTGAGAATGAGCTAGTGTGTGAGCCGGGCAGTCTGTCTGATCTCAAAGCCCATGCTCTTTTTAAAATTTTTTTTGTAGTACTAGGGGTTGAACCCAAGGGTATTCTACCTCCAGGCTACACCCCTCAGCCCCCACTTTTAATTTGAAACAGAACCTCATTAAGTTGTAGAGAGTCTCACAAAGTTGTTGAGGCTGGTCTCAAACCTGTGACTCTTTGGTCTCAGCCTCTCAAGCACTGGGATTACAGGCATGTGTCTCTGTGTCCAGCTGTTAACCATGACACTGAGCTACCTTTCTTAGAAGAAAGCTCATCTAAGAGTTCAAATAATGTTATGTATATACACAAATTTTTTATTTTATATTTATTTATTTTCTGAAGAACTGGGGATTGAACACAGGGACATTCTGCCTCTGAGCTACACCCCCAGTCCTATTTTTTTATTTTGAAGCAGGGTCTCACTAAGTTGCATAGGGCCTCACTAAGTAGCTGAGGTTGGCTGTGAACCTGCGATCCTCCGGTCTCAGCCTCCCAAGTATTGGGATTACAAGCGTGCGCCCCCATGCCCAGATTATGTACAGGAAATTATTCACGCGTAGAGGGAATGGGTGGGAGCGTGGTGGGATTTGGAAGGAAGCCCACCAAGTGCTGTGCGCCTGTAGGTTCCTATCACTGAACCTCATTATGATGCACAATTACACGGTACCCATACCAGTACAGATATAGGAAAGGAGGAGCTTGTCCTCTCAGCTTGAGCACACGCCCATCTTCTACTCTCCTTCACCAACAACTTTTAGAGTCACCACCATCCCACTTCTGCCCCGTAACCTCTCATTCTGCCCTCATCTCCTGGGCTTGGGGGTCTGCCACTTACACTGTATAATACTGTACTGCTGGCAGAGAACCCCAATTGTCAAACCCAGGTTGGCCTCGGGTCCTTATCCCCTTGGCCTTTAACATTTGCTGCTCTCAACAGACTCATCCTTTAACAGGTTACACAGGAAGGTCGAAGGTGCTAGGCTTTAGAATGACACACCCAAAGGCCGGCAGGGCGGCCAGAGATAAAACCTTGGCTACCTCTTTCCCTCCCAGAGCTTTCCTTTTCCTTCTCCTTCTCCTGCTCCTTCTCCTTCTCCTTCTCCTTCTCCTTCTTCTCCTTCTCCTTCTCCTTCTCCTTCTCCTTCTCCTTCTCCTTCTCCTTCTCCTTCTCTTTCTCCTTCTCCCTCTCTTCCTCCTCCTTCTTCCTTTCCTTTCCTTTTCTTTTCTTCCTCCCTTTCTTTCTTTCTTTTTTCTTTCTTCTTTCTTTTTGTGGTGCTGGGGGTTGAACTCAGGGGTGTTCTCCCTCTGAGTTATGCTCCTAGCCCTATTTTATTTTTATTTTTGAAACAGGGTCTCACTAAACTGCTGAGATTGACTGCAAATGTGCGATTCTCCAGTCTCAGCCTTCCAAGGGCGGGGATTTCAGGCATAAGCCACCACGCCCAGCTCTCACTACTTTTTTTTTTTTTTTTTTTTTTTGCGGTACCAGGGATGGAACCCAAGGACATTCTAACTCTGAGCTACACTGCCAGCCCTATTTTGTATTCTTTACTTTGAAACAGGGTCTCACTTAATTGTAAAGGGCCTCACTAAATAGTTGAGGCTGTCAGGTAACCAGGATCCTGATCCTCCTGTCTCAGCCTCCCAAATGCTGGGATTGCAAGCATGTGCCACCTCTGCCGGGCTTTCACTACTTCTTTTAAAGGGACCATTCGGACAGCCACCCTCGAGCCCTATTCCCCGTGTAGAATGCTGGAGGTCACCCTCTCTCACTTCCTCACTCTTCATTCCTGTCTTGTGTGACCTGGGAACAGAGGACTGTCCTCCCCACACATCACGCCCTTCTGCCCAGGACCTATAAGGAAACATCTTTGAACTTGTTTCCATTGTGGAGGTGTCTTGAATTGTAACTTCCATGTGAACACCAGGGGCTGTTCCAGACCAGGTTTTCCTGGAGAACTAAAGGGCGTGCCCCCTGGACACAGGCAGGCAAGAGCCACAGGGCCTCGGCCAGTATGAACAAGTCTCTGTGTGAGTCCCTGGCTGTAAATAGGCCCCTGGCCATCCTCCAGGTGAAAGAAATGCCCCGTGAAGGGCAGGCTGCACCCAACCCAGCTTCCCTTCGGAAGCCTACGCAGCTGGGGACTCTTGAGACAACTGGTTCTTAGTACACCACTCTGAGCCTGGTGAGGCAGCACACACCTGTAATCCCTGTACTTGGGAGGCTGAGATAGGAGGATCACAAGTTAGAGGCCCCTGCTTCAAAATAAAGATAAAAAGGGTGAGGGGTGTAGCTTGGAGGCAGAATGCCCCCAAGTTCAATCCCCAGTACTAAAACAGAAAAAGAAAGTAGTTACTACACCACTCTGTTTTGATTCTCTTTCCATTTTAACTGTTCTGTTGGTACTGTCCTGCCTTGTGGCTGCCTGTCATTTACATTCTGTTACTGTTAGAATTCTACCCATAGTTCTCTTCTCTTTCCCACTATAAGCCATTTTATATGAACCCTCACCTTCAGCATCCAAAGTCTTCAGCTCTGGCTCTAACATCTTTGCTAAGCAACAGGTGTAGTCTGCCAGTTGCCTCTGACTGCTCTTGCGTGATGTGCTGCAGGGTCAAAGACCCAACAGCGCCGGGCAGGGTGGTGCGTGCCTGTAATCCCAGTACTTGGAAGGCTGAGACAGGAGGATGGCAGGTTCAAGGCCAGCCTCAGCAACTTAGTGAGACTCTGTTTCAAAAAAGTAAATAAATAAAAATAAAAAGGGCTCAGGGTGTAACTGGGAGGTATAATGCCCTTGGGTTTGATCCCCACTATAGGAAAATAAAATGCCAGACTCAATACGGTGGGTCTGAAACAAGTACCTTTTATTTCTCACTCTGTTCCATTTATTTTTTATTTTTTAAATATTTTTGGTGATACTGGGAGTGGAACCCAGAGGCTTTCTACCTCCTGGCTATACTCCCAGGCCTATTTTTTTAATGTTCTATTTGGAAACAGAGTCTCACTAAGTTGTTAAGAGCTGCACTAAGTAGCTGAGGCTGGCTTCGAACCCGTGTGATCCTCCTGTCTGCGCTTTCTAAGCGCGGGGATTACAAGCGTGCGCCACCACGCCCGGCCACTCTGCTCCATTTAATCCACAGTAATACTGCACTGCCTTTCCTATCGTACAGATTATTATTCAGTTTATGAAATTACTCTCAGAATAAAGTCTGAGAGCTTTATTATGGCACTCAAGGTCCTTTACAGTCTGACTATTTTTATAGCTTCAACTTTTGTGAAAGTAGGTAGAACCCATTAGTACATTAGGAAGACATAACTCATGGAGGCCTAGTGCCTTGTCCATAGTCCTCACCCACCAATTACTACAGTAGCTATGGAAAATAAAATGATCCTCAACTCCCAGGACTAGTCTAACTGTCCTATAGCCAAGGTAAAAATAAACACCAAAGTTGATATTTATTTATTTATTTGTTTGTTTATTTAATTTGTGGTACTGGCAGTGGAACCCAGAGGCTTTCTACCTCCGGGCTATTCTCCCAGACCTTTTTAATATTTTATTTTGAAACAGGGTCTCACTAAGTTGCTGAGAGCCTCACTAAGTAGCTGAGGCTGGCTTTGAACCCGTGCGATCCTCCTGTCTCAGCCTCCCAAGCGCGGGGATTACAAGCATGTGCCACCACGCCCGGCTCCAAAGTTGATATTTAAAAAAACCTATTGATCAATGACCATGCGCATCAGTGAACGTGCCCCTGAAAGCCACCCATCTGTGGCAGCCTCATGCTTTTAATGCTGTGGAATGCTGTGGGTGACAGGCATTCCAGGTGAATATGTTTCTTTCTTTCTTTCTTCCTTTTTTTTTTTTTTTTTTTTTGCGAATCTAGGGATGGAACTCAGGGGCATTCGACCTCTGAGCTACACCCCCTGCCCTGTTTTTTTAAAAAATTCTTTTATTTTGAAACAGGGTCTCACTAAGTTATGGAGGGCCTCACTAAGTAGCTGAGGCTGTCTGCGAACCACGGTCCTCCGGTCTCAGCCTCCCGAATGCTGGGATTACAAGCGTGCGCCACCACGCCGGGCTTGAATATGTTTCTAAGATGGATGTCAACCCACTGCTTTGCTTGTCAAATGCCCCCACCCTCCTCTTCCTCCTCCTCTTCTCCTTCTTCATACTGGGAATTGAGCCCCGGGGCATTCCACCTTCGAGCTACACCCCCAGCCTTTTTTATTTTTTGGTTTTTGAAATAGGATCTCAGTAGTTTGCTGAGAGTCTCACTGAACTGCTGAGGCTGGTCTCAAACCTTCACTCCTTCTGTCTCAGCCTCCTCAGCACTGGGTTTATAAGTGTGCTAATGCCTGGCAAAATGCTCTTCCTAAAAGCTGTCCGTAAGATCAAATGAAACTAAACCTGACCATGATAATGCTGCATTAAGTATGTCTTAGAACGAAGCTTTGAGTTTTAGACATTGTGTGAGCAACTGAGTTACCACGACCACATAATGGCAAGTGGGAGAATAAGGTACTCAACTTGCTCTCGGAGAAGTTTAGAATCTGCTGGGACATATGAACAGGGTAGCAGACAACTGTACTAATGTAAGCTCTGCACACATACAAGAAGCATGTATCCTATATAGGATGTAGGATGATTTTATCTGCAAAGGAAGGTGGTGGGCCTTGGTCAACAGAGACTGAGGTCCGCTAACCCTGAAGCTTTCAGCTGACTGCTCACTGGAATCACCTGCGAAGCGTTAACAACACGTGTTCTTTCTCACACCTAGAGATGCTAATTTATTTGAATGACTTGAGATTCAGTCTAGACATTGGCATAAATTCTATAAGTGATTCTATTTTTCCAGTGTCAAGAGTCAGCAATTTAAGTGGAGACAAAAGGTTAAGTAGGAGTTGGGCGTGTAGGCAGTGGGACTAGAGTGTTTGGGGAAAAGTTAGTTGCAAGGTAAAAATGGGTTGCAAGATCTGGCGGGTGCTTTCATTGTTCCATACGCGCTACTTTTTATGTGGCAGGCGGGAAGGGAATGGAGAGCCATGAGGCCATTTCAGACAGAGTGGCTTGACTGGTGCTGGGGGAGGGCCCAGAGGGCAGGAGGGGGTGTGCATGTCTGGCAGAGGACTCCATAAGTACAGCAGGGGTGATGGCCTTGAGTACAGATGGGCTTGGTATGTTAAGGACTTCCAGGAGGCCTGAGTAGGAAGCCAGCAGGAGGCAGGATCTACCTGAAAAAGGTCCAGCTGCAGCCAGAGAATAAAGCAAAGACACAAATGGCCAAGGAGAGGGCAGATGACAGGGGCCTCGGAGGTCATGTTGCAGAAGAGTGGAAGGAAAGACTAGTGTGGGAAAACTTAGAGTCCCATATTACTGACATAATAATATACATAGGAGGTGTATGTATGTGTATATATTTGTGTAACTAGGATATAGCACCCAGGGATGCTATACTACTGAGCAATATTTTCTGCTCCCCCTCCTTTTAATACCAGGAATGGAACTGAGGGGCATTCTACCTCCAAGCTGCATCCCCAAACCTATTTAGTTTTTATCTTTAAATAAGATCTTGTCAAGTTGCCGAGGCTGGCCTCAAACCTGAGATTTTCCTGTCTCAGCCTCTCAAGTACTGGAAAGACAGGCTTACACCCCCTCCCCGGAGACTCTCAGATCTTTTATTTTTTTTATTTTAAAATAAGATCCCCTGTAGCCGGGTGTGGTGGCACATGCTTGTAATCCCTGCATTTGGGAGGCTGACGGGAGGATCATGGTTTGTGGACAGCCTCAGCTACTACTTAGTGAGGTCCTCTGCAACACAGTGAGACTCTGTTTCAAAATAAAAAATAAAAAATAGGGCTGGGGTTGTAGCTCGAAGGCAGAATGCCCCTGGGTTCCATCTCCAGTACCGCAAAAATAAAAGAGGGTCCCCCTAAGTTGCCCAACCTTGCCTCAGACTTGTGATCCGCCTGCTTCAACCTCTCAAGTAGTTAGGATATACTACCATGCCCAGCAGAGAGAGAGGTATATTAATGAACTGTGGCTGAGTGGGGTCTAAGAAATAAGCACTAGATTGAGAAAGATGACTTTGAGGTCAGTGCCAAAACAATCAGAGAACTCTTTGTGCTGGAACAGACTATGGGGGCTAAGAATTCTTTATTCAGCTGCTGTTCATTACTACTCGTTCCAAAATCTTGATGACAAAGTTTGAAGGGGAAAAGTGCAAAGGGCCCCAAATGTGTGGGACCATTTGAACGGAGGCCCCAGTTATGAGTGAGTTGCAGGAGTTAGAATTCTACTGGAAGTCTTACCTGTAACAGCCTGTCGTAGGGCTTTAAGCCACCAAGATCGCCTGGCCCAGCTGGGCGAATGTTTTTGACATATACTCCCTTCTCCAGCAAGCCATCTGCTACACTGAACCCAAAGTCCTCCATGTTAGAGTCCTTGTACAAGGTCACCTGAAAAGAGAAAGAGATGCGGTGGAGGGGAAAGTCAGCTGGCTCGAGAGGTTTGCTTCTGAAAAGTCCTGATGAAGAATCCTTTCTAACGAACTGCAGCAATTTTTATAATACACACATGAGGCGGCCCCTTATCAAACACAGCAACCTTTTTCCCCACCCCAAGAAAATATTTGTTATTTGTAAAAAGTCCCATGCAGAATTGGCAGAGAAGGAAGAGAACTGGAGAGTCCTGGCCTCCTTTTGTCTCTATCTCTTCAGTTGCAGGCATCGAGTATAGATAGGGGAGAACTTGCCCAGAGCAGGTTGATGTCTACTCTTTCCCTGGAGCAGCCCCCTGGGAGGAAGAGCATCCAGGGACCACTGAGATGCTGAGGAATAAGTGATAAGCCTTTCCTTCTTCCCCATCTCAGCCCAGTGCAGTGCTAAATACAATTCTGTGCACCCTCTTTTTCTAAAACAGTGTCACCGAGTCCATTCCTTTATTTGCTATGGAACGCCAATCTGTATCATCAACAAAACCCTATTTAAAAGACTTGCGGGGTTTTTAGAGCAAACACCTTGCTTGATTAGACCCCTCAGTACTTGCCTAGGTTTCGATTTAGTAACTCAAAGCATTCACCCTTCCCTGCTACGAGTCTCAGTTGGTTCCTGTGCATCTAAGGCCAGTTACTGCCAGCTAGAGCTCCTCCATCTGACCCCTTGCAAGAGTTAGTGTGAAGTTAAAAGAAATCATTTGGCCGGGCGTGGTGGTGCACGCTTGTAATCCCCGTGCTTGGGAGGCTGAGACAGGATGATCACACAGGTTCGAAGCCAGCCTCTGCTACTTAGTGAAGCTCTCAGCAAATTAGTGAGACCCTGTTTCCAAATAAAATATAAAGTAGGTCTGAGAGTATAGCCTGGGGGTAGAAGCCCCTAGGTTCCACTCCCAGTACCACCAAAAAAAAAAAATAATAATAATTTGTGCATTCACCAGAAGTTGATCGAGACCCCCACCATATTCTGAGCACAGTCTGGGTGCTAGAAGTAGCAGGGACAAGAGAAAAGAAGAGGCTGCCCTCAAGAGCAAACACGCGGACAAGTGACAATCCCGGAGCCCTCCCTGAGCTGGATATACTCAGGGGCAAATGTAGCAGTTTGCATTCACTTAATGCTATCAGGTGGGCACTGGTTTTATTAAGGTCTACTTGACAACCCCCACAAAAGCTGACACATACACTTTAAGCAATGATTTGGTCATACTTTTTAAGCTGTAATTTAAAACAAAATTATATATATATTTTACAGAACTAATGCACAAATATGTTCCCATGACACGGTAAAAACTTCAGTGCCACACAGGGCAAAATGTGAAGATTAGAACTTTTATAGCAGGATTATTTTTTATAGCCAGTTATTTTATTTTATAGTAGTAAGGAATACTGAAGGAAATACAAAAGTGGCCAGTTTGTGGATTTTATTTCACTGGAAGGAGAGCTAAAATATCAAGCTGACTGGGTCAATACTACTCATGAGGCAGCCCTAGTGGTTATGGCCATATTAGGGTGAGGAAATTCAATTTTATAGAAGTTAAGTAATCCACCCAAGGCCACAAAGGTAAATAAATGGGGAGCCCTATGTGTCAGATTCCAGACACCAAGTGCTTAACCATTAAACTCTACTGCCTTCAAAATGCTTTATTTCATTGATTCTACAAAGCAGAGTTTTACTTTTTCACATTTTAAAATCTCTGACAAGAGGAGAAAGGCCGATCTTGATTAAGGAGCGTCTACACCTGAACATGTGTAAAATTATGAATAAGACACGGTTAACCTGGACAACCATTGGTGGGGGGGGGAGAGAAAACGGGGGCGAGGGGGGGGAGAGGGCACCAAATATAGTGTAAATGTATACTATTTATGTTCAATAAAAAATTGTTAAAAATAAAAAAAATAAAAAAATAAAATAAAATAAAATAAAATCTCTGACAACAGGCTCATTCATAATAGACGGTATCTTGGATCCTAAGAAATATGACAAGTCTGTCAACATCCTGCCCCATCTGCATCTTTTTCACAAGTACATGCTGCCACTTTGTTTTAAAAAGGAAAAAAAAAATTGGTTTTGCCACTTCAAGGATCCTCCTGAACGGGAGCATGTCTCAGGACCCTATAAAATGAAGGTCTCAGACCCTGACAGGTTCTGCAGATCGACTGCAGATTGGGATGGCGAGCCGCATGCTCGAGGCATCACTGTGTGTGTGTCTTAGTCAGATCACCAGCCCCCAAATCTGGTATGCATGGGGAAAGTAGGTTAGACTCAAACTAAGTGATTAAGAGAGTGTCACCCCACCCAAAGCAAACTCACCAGGACAAGGAGAAGTCTTTGTTGGGGATCTGGGCTCATGTGACAGACATCGCTAGCTCATTGAGGTGGGCAGGGGTCTTTTGTTGTTGTTGACTGATCCATCCCAAAGCCCTGAAACAGTGCTTGTCATGTAGTAGGGTGTTTGACGGAATAAAAAGGACTCTTTCTAAAACACCGCATGGTTGAGAACCAGTCCTATCATGCTGTGCCTTTGCAAACCACTGCAAGGCATGATAGTGTGAATTAAAAGGAATCTAATTCTGGGGTTCCGGCCATCCTCTCACCCTCACCCTCACCCAAGGTCACGCTAGGAATTGGCAAGACCTTCCTGTGACAGCGTGGCAGGACAAGAGGAAGCTCAAATGGCGACACCTTGTGGCCATGAGGAGTGAGAGCACCTCTTATACTGAAGCCAGGCCTGCTACAGGAAATCAGCTGGATAATAATGGCTGGATGTTGAGGCAGGAGGATGGAGGGCCCTCTAGTGGTAGATATTGGAATTACAGCTAATAAGGCCTGTGGGACTTGAATGACTAGTTTCAAGAGGAAACAGAGTTCGGTGTGGAAGCGCATCCCTGTAATCTCAGTACTCGAGAGTCTGGAGGAGGATCACAGATTCAAAGCCAGCCTCAACAACTTAGCCCCTCAGCAACCTAGCTAGACCTTGTTTCAAAATACAAAGTAATGTAGGGCTGGGGGTGTAGCTCAGGGAGTAGAATGCTCTGAGTTCAATTCCCAGTACCATCTAAATCTAAAGTACTCATCAAAGAGAGGAATTTTTATGTCCTTCCATTAATCATGTTTTTGCCTCGGGCCATAAGATAGGAGACTTTTATACCTCTTTCTGAATGAAGAGAAATACTAGTTATTGGAGGAATTTGTTTTATGGGGGAAGGGATACCGGGGATATACCCAGGAAGTTTTTCCATCAAGCTACATCCCCAGCATATTTATTTATTTATTTATTTATTTATTTATTTATTTATTTATTTATTTATTTATACTGGTACTGGTGTTCCCTGGAAATCCTTCTACCTCTGGGCCACACTCCCAGACACCTATTTTTTATATTTTTATTTGGAAACAGGGTCTCTTATGCCAGCGCGGCTGGCTTCGAACCTGCGCGATCCTCCTGTCTCCACCTCCCAACTGCAGGGATTATAAACGTGTGCCACCACGCCCAGCTTTATTTTTTTATTTTGAAACACCATCTTGCTATGTTGCTGAGGGTCTTGTTAAGTTGCTGAGGCTGGCTTCAAACCTGCTATCCTCCTTTCTCAGACTCCAAAGTACTGGCATTACAGGTGTGTGCCACCATGCCTGGTAGAGAAAGATTTAAAAAAAATATCAAAAACATTAAGGAATATAGAAGCCACTTCAACGAATCCCTTAGATTCACTCAGATTCAGCAATCATCAGGAGTTTGCAACATTTATTTTTTCTACCCTGCTTCTACCCACCACCTGCTCCCTTTGGGGTAGTATTTTAAGGCAAATTCCATTTCTTGAGTCATTTCACTTTTACTTGGTATGAATTTCCACAAACGATGACCACTATCTTCTGAATGGACATGGCTCATAAGAAGACATAAAAATAGCCAATAAATGCATACAAAATGGTCAACATTACTAGTCATCAGAGAAGAGTGCAAGTAAAAATGGGATATCTCACCCCAGTTAGAATGGCTAGTAAAAAAACAAACAAAAGCTCTCAAGGATGTCAAAAAAGGAGAACCATTTACACTGTTAGCAGGAATGTAAATTAGTACAGTTATTATGAATATAAGTAGGGAGGTTCCCCGGGAAACTAAAAACAGATCTACCATATGATCTTGTAGTCCCACTTCTGGGTATACATCCAAAGGAAGTGAAATCATTATATCGAATCGATACCCAGACTTCCATGTTTATTGCAGCCCTATTCATACGAGCCAAGATATCAAACAACCAAGGTGATCATCCACAGATGACTAGCTAAGGGAACTGTGGTAGACACACAATGGAATACTAATCATCTACAAAAGAGAATGAGATTCTGTCATTTTTTTATCTGACAGATGGAACTGGAGGACATCATGCTAACTGAAATAAGTCAGACATAGGATGACAAGTACCACATGTACATCCACTCATTTGTTGAAGCTAAAAAAAAAGTTGATTTCATAGAAGTAGAATGGTGATGACAAGAGGGGAGGAAAAGGAGGGGAGAGGAGCTGAAGAGGGTTGGTACTAAAACACACTTAGGAGGAATTGGTTCTAGTGTTCTGTAACACAGTGGAGTAGAGCCTACAGCAATTTATTGTATATTTCAAAATAACTAGCAGAATTTGAAGGTTCTCAACATATAAAAATAACAAATGTTTGAGAAGATGAAAGTGCTAATTATCTAATAGGTTTTATCATTACATATTCTAGAGAAAAGTAAAAAATCTATTAGAGAAAACTAAAAGTTTACACAGACTGCAGGTATAGGAGAGAAAAATATTATAAATTATTATATATATACATATATATATCCTGAATTTCATTAATTCTTTGGCACAATTATCTCTTATTCTTTAATATCCTTCGGTACCTATTATATAATTTACCCAATTGTCTCAAAACTAGTTTTTTAGAGTTGGTTTGTTCCATTCAGACTTCCAACAAGTTCTACAGATGATATCTGTGGTAGTTCCCTTAAACCTTCTCTCTAGAGCATGCTCATCCATTTCCTCAGTGCTGCTGACTTAGAGTAAGTAGTCCCACTGTGTCCAGGGGAATATGTCCAAGACCTCAGTGAATGGCTGAAACCACAGAGAGTACCAAACCATGTATACAAGTACTTTGATACTGCAACAGTGGATTTGATTACTAGGATGGCTACTTGGTGACTAATGGATGAGACGCATTCATATTTCCCTAAACTTATTGGCTTATCTTATAGCCCCCTTTTCAGAAAAAAAAAATTACTCAGAGTCCTCCTGGATGCGTTCATTGCTCCCCTCACTTTTATTCAAAACCCTCACGCCCAATTGAATTGAAGCTGCTATGACTCCTGGGTCATTCCAACATCCTCGGCAGGAGATGAATGGCTGACTGGGAATCTAGGACAGACTCTGGATATGCTGGACAAAGGAATGACCTACAGCTATGGTAGGACAGCATAGGACTTTATCATGCTACTCAGAATGGCACCTAATTTCAAACTGATTGTTAAATTTTGGAATATTCCATTTAACAGTTTCGGACCAAAGATGACCATAAATATCTGAAACCCTAATGGGGACTACCATATGGCTGTAACTGTGTCATCTGTCCTGCGGCGTGTCCTTCCATCTTGCATATTTCTCTAAATGGAACTCGGTGACATGCTAGATCAAGTCGGGGTAAGCTTTGTGGGTGCCTCATGGGTCTAAGGTCCACAGTGCTTGTTCTGACATCACCCAATCTCTCAGTATCTAGTTGTCTCACTTAGGGTGGGTCAGGAAAGCCTAATTCTCCCATTGGAAGGCTCCTCATCAACCTTAGTCTAATGGTTAATCCACAGATTATCACTGAATCAATAATTTCATTAGGATTACAAAATGATAATCTTTTTTCAATTATACAAATCTTTCATATTTATTAGTTAGAATTATTTTGTAAAGGAGAATTCTTTCTTCAATTAATGCTATTTGATTACTTTGAAATGTAGGTTTTATCAGAAAGCCAGAATGAATATTCTTTCTTTTCAATTTAAGAACTGAGAATTAATGCACTGAACACTTTCCAGGTGTGTTGCTTGCCACATGGAAAAACAGGGCTAGGAGCAAAGAATATGATAAGAGACCCCATAGTTAAAGCTAAATGGTATTCCAATGAGGATTTCTTTGGAGCAGAAAGACTTTAAGTATCAATATGGTTTTAAAAATTGATTTGTTCTCTCCCTCCCTTTCTTTCTCAGCACTTGGAATTAAACCCAGAGCATTATGCATGCTAGGCAAACATGCTACCACTGAGCTATGTCCCGGCCCTATTTGTTGTATTTTAATTAGCTGCCTCAATATATCTTTTGGATGCTCAAAATGCTTTCATCTTTGGGCATGGGGAATCCCTCTTGTTGACTCCTGGTCCTTTTGATAGAATTTATTTTTTTCAGATTCATCATGAATATTTCCTGTTCTTCTTCAGGCATTATCTGTTTCCTCATGGAGCCTTCACTGGAGGAAACACTGTGATTTTATATTCTTGTCCTTTTACTAAAATCTCCATTCCTCTCTCAAAGGGACAAAGAAAAGGACTAGGACGAGAAGGGGGGAGGGGGAGGAGACAGGAGGTGGCAGCAAAGAGGCAGTAGGATTGCTGAAAGGCTGACATTCTTTGGATCCTGTTTACAGGATGCAGTCCCTCAAGATCTTTGCTTTAATTATGGGGTCTCTTGTCATATTGCTCCTTTATGACTTTGTTCCTAGCCATAACTTTTCAATGTGGCAAGCAACATACCTGGGGTGAGGGCCACTGCCACTGCTCCTAGATGGTGGTGCATTTTCTTAGCATCTTTGTTCCACTTGCAACTAGATACATCGTAGCATGTTTTCCAATGCAGCAATTCAGGGGAACATTTTGCACAGGCTTGGAATAACTGTAAAGTGTCTCGTTACTTAATTGGCCTGTGACTCTTTAGTATCTGCACCACAGGCAGGAACCCAGGAGGGGCCAACATATGAGTGGGTTTAAAATTGCCAACACCAATCAATGGTGACAGCTAACCAAAACATCAGAGATGGCTGCCAACCCGTGGAGGTTTGCAGACAAGCTCATTAACTTGAAAGTCAAGACCCTTGACTTACCAGAGGCCATAGCTGTCTCTCTATGGCAGACTCTTCGGGATGAGAGGCTAAAATATGTTTTAAAATGGAAAGCAATCTGTTTCTCTGGAAAGATTTCCTAAGGTTAGAGAATGCTTTAGAGAGATGCATTAGAGAATTTTAATAACTAGCTATATCCCTGTCCTGGAAGTAGCTTGGTAATAGTAAATGAAGAAAAATGAAATTATTTTTAAACCACATCAAAGAGTAGATTCTTTAAATCAGTAACTCATAACAAAAATGAAGAACATAGCTGGTTGCTTTCAAACCAGCACAATAAATTGGGCTATGCAGACCGGTTTGCCTGGAGATTGGTAGTGGCTACTTTTGATTTATTTCTTATCTAAAAACAATTCTCAGGATTCAGAGGTTTAAGGCACATCCCCCAGACCCACAGATGAATCTCTTATCTATCTATGTAGTTTCTCACATATGACTGATTTTGATCTCCCAACAACTCTGTACAACAAAATTATTCCCTTTCTACTAAGAAAGACGCTGAGCCTTGAAGTTGATAGAGTGACTTATCCTGATAAAACACATAAACTTTATGACTCAGTACTAGGATGACTGACCTCATTTGCTGTATTCCTTCCTTCAAAGCATGATTTCTTCTTCTTCTTTTTTTGGACATATAATCTCCTAGCTGGGCAGGCAGCCTTTATCCATTTCCAACTGCCCAACTAACTAAAGATGAATAATTTATCATGTTTTCTCTTTTTCCTCATCAGAGCCCTCGATGGTTTCCCATGAACATCCATGTAAACTCTTGCTCTCTGCTTCTAAAGATCACCACTTGACACTTGGTTTTGCATTCTGCCCTAGCCCATTGAAGTGAGATTTTTCTTGTAGGGTTCCTGTTCTTTGCTGATTGGAGAATGCTTCTGGGGATCCTGGCCCATGAGCACATTAGCAAGCTTTTTTATGTTCTAAAAGAGCCAAGGTGCTTCTTGGAATATAACACTCTGAGCTAGGATACAGCGCTACAGTGTACAGATGAATTTTAATTATTCCTCAGCATGTGCAGCAATCCCTTCTAATGCCCCTCCCCGCCCCTGTAGCAAAAGCTGTGGCAGGAGGCAGATGGGGTTCACCATCTGATTCAAGTTCAGCCTTGTTTTACATTTCTAAGGAAGTCTATCTACATGTCTGAAACGATGTCTTCCAGACTAAGATCAGAAACCCCACGCTTGTGTTTTCAGTTTTGATGTCTGTGAGAATCTCTAGCTGGCTGACTCAATTCTCCCCACTTGGATTTTAAAGGCAAATGCATATAGCATCTTGTGCAAGTCAAGGCAAGTGACAGCTATTCCCTAAGCAGTTTCCAAGCCCTGACAGCCTCCCTAGGGCTCAACCTCTCTTCCAAATAGCCTCAAGGACCAAATCCACACCTCCTCCTCAGAGATGGTGCCGATTTTCCTGCAAATCACCAGGCAGTGGGATTTACTCTTTGCAGACATCATCAGTGGGGCAACTCTGTTCCTTTAAGCCTGGCAATTCAAATAAAGCCTTTAAGGACAGTCTTACACTACCTGTGGGATTGAAAGAAAATAATAAATAAAATGCCATCACCCCAGCTGCAATTTTCTAATCCAAGGGGAAGAAATCTCCATTTATGCCACTAGAAACTCATGGATTTTGAGACAAATTGGGTCAGAAAGGCAGCTGCTGCCTCCTGCCTGGGGAGTCTCCTTGGCAGAGGACAGAAAAGGGACATCTGCTTCAAACATTGCCGCCTGCTGCTATCTGGCAACAGCATGCCACTAAGGGCTGAGAAAACGAGGGCTCACCATTGGGAGAAGTGGAGCCAGGATTTGGTTCTATGAGTAGGCAAATCAGGGAATGACTTGCCCTTGGAGAACTGAATCTCAGCTAAGAGAAATGACCCGCAGATCATTTCTGTGGTCTGGGGTAGGCTTATGTGTTGTTTTCCTTCTTGCTTCACCTCAGAGCACACCTATCATTTCATATAAAAATGAAGAAAGGGATAGATCAATCTCCAAATTCTCTAGGACCTCACACCAAGCTGTGGGCAGCTGTTGGTCACCTCGTCGTTGTCAGCCTTAGTACTGATCATTCTGATATAGAATAGAAGAAATAAAGAGGTAGAAAGGAGACAGATAGCAAGGGAGAGTAAAATCTAACTTTTTTTTTTTTTTTTTTTTTTTTTTTTTTTGGTGGTACTGGGGTTCCTGGAAGCCCTTCTATCTCTGGGCTACAAACCCAGACCCATTTTTCTACTTTTTTATTTGGAAACAGGGTCTCTTAAGTGAACCTGCATGATCCTCCTGTCTCCGCCTCCCAAGTGCAGGGATTACAAGTGTGCACCACCACACCCGGCGTTAAAATATAACTTTAATAAAAGAACCTAGTGCTTAGGTGCTGTAACCTTTACTCCCCAAACCAGTTCTCTTTCCTAGGTCTGTCTCCCAAATTTCTGGGAAATCTGTAGAGTTAAATGTAAGACAGTTTAACAAGACAGATTACAATATCTTGAGAAACCTATAATTTATGGCATTCTCCAACTTATCAGTTGATCAGATAATGAAGACCTTGATTAGTCTGTGGACCCTAACATGACCAGACCACCAGAAACCGCCTTGGGATTACTGGACCCAGGTCATACTTACAAACCTCCTCCTGCCCACCCCTCATGCAAGCCTCCAATCAAAGAATAGCCCCAAATCCCCCAAAAGAATCTCTCTCCCTCTTAAGATGTCCCACATTCTCCCCTGAATGTGCACTTTCTACTTTCCTAAATAAACCTCTGTCCATGTCTCTGACATGCTGAAGTTCTTTTCACATTAACCAAGGACTCCACCGATCGTGAGTTCCTGAGTGGAGAAATCAACCCAGCACCCCCTGGCACTCCCTGTTTGCTCCAGTTGCCCCTAAGTTGGCCAGCTGTGTGGTTGAGCCCCTGTTTGGATGTCTCTGTTCAGAACTTGTGCTGCTTCCTCACAGCGCCACTTTCTCTACTGTCTCTGCTCTCTGTGGTACTGGGGATTGAACTCAGGGGCATTATACCTCCACACTCCCAGCTTTTTTTACCTTTTATTTTGAAACAGGGTCTTGCTAATTTGCTGAGGGTCTCACTAAATTGCTGAGGCTGACCTTGAATTCTCCCTTCTCAGTCTCCAGAGTACTGGGGTTATAGGCCTGCATCACTCTTCCTGGTTTCTGTCTCTGTTTTTTGGCTCCCGGGTCATTCTGGCCTAGCCCTTCTCCAGTTCTTAACCTTTCTGATTCCTCCCACAATTGATAGACCTCCCTTCCCCTTAGGCCCTAGTGGGTCTCCTGGATTCAGAGGCCATTTACAACTCAGGGAGGAGTTATACCCTCCCTCACCCTCTGGGCCCATGGGGATTAGGGCCCAGGCTCACTGTTGTTCAGGAGGGATGGTAGGTTACAAATGACCAGATTCTCACCACACTGAGTGCCAGCTGCCTTGATTCCTCATTCTAGTGATTGCTGACATCTGACACTACAAAAAGCCTCAGACAAGGAGAGAGCTCTCTATCCCATTTAGAGATAGAAAGAGAAGCCCTGGGCTAGACTATTAGCTACTTAAGGACCAGAGCCCTGCCAGCTAAGTACATGACCAAGCAGTGGTAGAGGAGGAGGTGTAGGGTTCAAGTCCAAGAACCTGGAAAGCAGGGAGATAAAGCGACCTTCAGAGAGCTGCACCACTTGCAAGTGAGCATCCTGTTAACAATATAAGACCTTAGAACTTATTAAAAAACATATTTGATGATGACAGAGATGCACAAGGACATCAGGGAGGAATAAACAGTCCCCAGGCCCGAGTCAGACTCAGGGAAGTTATTAAAATTTCTGAAGAGAGGTTGTGGTGAATCCGACAGAAATGATAAGAGAAATGATCAAAAGCAGAAGCCAGATGCACAGAGCGCCAACAAACCTGCCTAAGGGTCACCCGAGACTCTGTTGGAGCTCAGTTCACCAGAGTGGAGGGCAACTCCCAGAAAAGCGATAAGATGCAAATTGAGTTTTGTCTGGGAAGGATGCAAATGATTTCTGCTATGCCTCCGAGAAAAAGACAGCCTCAAAGACTTCACTTTCTTCCCCTACAAGTCACCGAGCAGGTAGAATCTAGCTTAGAATTCTTATTCTGACATTCTTATTTTTCTCACTGATATGTATTATGTGTGTGTGTGTGTGTGTGTGTGTGTGTATGCACAAAATATATGTATCTATCTGATATATGTAAATAATTTCTTTGCCCCTCTTTTAAAAAGCTTTGTCGTCCTGCTGCCATTCCTTGTGACTGAGAGTTAAGCAAACAAGCACTTTTTTTTTTTTGACAGGAGCCAGTCGTTTGTATAAAAATGATGCTTTTTTACATTTTTTTTAAAAAGTATTTTTGAACAGAATCCAGAATTGCAGACATTGGAAGCTAATGGATATATATGGTACACTTTGAGGACTGTCAGGGTTGGATGCCATTTTTTATTTGAAACCATCTAAACTTGAATTCTTATTCTCCAATTCAGTGTCCCTAGTATCACTGTCATGGTTATCTGTTCCTGGTTTCTCAGGGAAAGAATGCTGGTCAGCCGGGTGTGGGGACTGGTAACTGGACACGCCCATCACTCTTCCCACCGGGATTTTCACTTGGCCTCCTCCTCCGGCGGTCCGGGGCAGCCCTCTGGAGCTTGCTTAAGTCTGGGGTGCTGGGGAGATCTCATTTTCTGGGTGTTTGACAAAACTTGAGGCAGCACTCTGAATGATGGTGACTTTGTCAGGGAATATGCTGTTTTGTGAGTCCGCCTCTCCTGAAAACAGGTGACCCTGCCTCCTTTTTGCTAAGGGAGAAACTGGAGGTGCAGAGAGGTGACTTAGCGAGTGAGTGACAGCCTGTGAGCTGAACCCAAATCTGCCTCACAGCGAAGCCCGTGCTCTCTGTGGTTTACACTCCATGCCCGAAGAAAGGGAAGCTGGAGCTAGCAACGAGTGACAGACAAAAGCAAAACTTTCTTATATTTGGGGTGTTGTTCTGAGCCTCTAGTGGTTCCCATGGTGGCAAATCTATACCAGCTGTTTGGGGAAGATTTCCACTTGGTGTGAGGGCACACCCGATCTCGAGTACCACTGACAAATATTTAACATAAAAAGAGGAATGTGCAAGAACAACATATGTATTTCCATTTCATATTTCCTTCTAGGGCTGAGCCTGTTACTGAATCGGGGAGAAAAGTTGCAAAAGAAGCCAGCATCAAACACTGAAAATGACTTCCCGTCCAAGTAGTAAAACAACTTGACTATACCAAGAAGAGCAAAGCTCCCTTCTCAGAAAACTCAAAACATTGCAAATGCAGAGTGACCTTGGCTGCGAGGAAAGCTGATGGCAGCAAAAATAGCTATGAGGAGCTGAGGTTACTTAGGAGTGACTCGGATGTCCTGGCATCCTGCCACCCACAGTCACAAATAAAGGTAGGTACTGAAAAGTTATTTTTAAAATCTTTCACTAACAAGATAAAAATAGCTGCATACAATTTAAAAATATTGTTTTATTGAAAGCCACAAATGGCAGGGCAAAAGTGAATGTCAATATAATTTTTTTTTAAAGTTCAAGTGCTCTGAATGTGGGCAACTTTCCACTCTATAGAGCATTTTTCTTTGCCTTAAGGTGTACCAGGAAATGAAGCTAGGATTCATCTCAGAGACAGATTAAGTGGACACCAAAGGATATATAAGTTTCAGAGGGGAAAGAATGGTTATCAATGAAGTGTAGCTAAGATCATAAGCTCCTTATCAGCAAAGAGAGAGAATCTCTGATAAGCAGTTGGACAAAGCAGAATTCATCTTAAAGATAAAATGCAGATGCTCCAGGACCAAGGCTGTAGCCTTTTTTCCTCTTTAGTCTGCCACCCTCTGGTTGCCTATGATTTCACTGAAAAGAATAATCACCTACAGCTACCCAAACCTAAGGGGGTGATGGTCATCTTCAGTCTGCATGAGAACCTGTGGAAAGGGTTGCTAAAATGTAGGTTCTTCACCCCCACATTCCTTGAAAATGCTGAAAAGTTAAGCCTGGGTGAGACACACCCTGCAACTCTCTCTCTCTTTCTTCCTTCTTTCCTTCTTTCCTTCTTTCCTTCCTTCCTTCCTTCTTTTCTTTCTTTTCTTTCTTTTCTTTCTTCTTCTTTTGGTACTGGGGATGGAACCCAGGAACTTTCTACTTCTGAGCTACACCCCCAGCCTTATTTTTTATTTTGAAACACAGTCTCACTGAGTTGCAAAGGGCCTCACTAAATAGCTGAGGCTTTCCAGGAACCCTGATCCTCCTGTCTCAGCTTCCCAAATGCTTGGATTACAAGCATGCGCCACCACGCCCGGCTTCCCACCCAGTATCTTAACATACATTCACTGCGAAGGCTATCAGATCCCATAACCCTATTGTCTAAGGTGAAAGTCCTCAAACTTTTGGTTAAGACTGATTAATAAGATTTAAAATCATCTGAATGCAATTAGTGTTTGAAAAGAAATAGGATAAAAAGTATCAATGTAGACTGTGCAGATTGTTATTGGATTAATTCATATATGTGAAGGTGGCTGTATGTGTGCTCTAAATTAGTGCATCTTAGCCGAGAGAGTTGGAGAAGCAGTGGCCTAAGGTGATCTGGTATCACTTCCCTGGACCCATCATGCTTTTCCCCACTGTTGCACTGAGAGCCAATCATCCAGCTCCATCTTCCTACCACTGCCACATAGCCCCAAAGGGAAGGGAGGCTGCATTTCCTTGTTTATTTCTAAGTGTCAAGAATGACAACTAGCTCCTTTTTTTCCTTTTCTTTCAGAAATGAATGGGGATGACATCATGGAAAGCTTGCCAAGACCCTGGTGGGGCCTCAGTCATAGTGGATGACAGACAATGGATGAAACTATTTAGAGCTGGGGACTTTCAAAGGTCTAAAGAGAAAGAGAATGGGGGAAGGGATAGATAAAAAATGAGGAGTAGCCGGGTGTGGTGGCGCAGGCTTGTAATCCCCACGCTTGGGAGGTGGAGACAGGAGGATCAGACAGGAGGATCGCGCAGGTTCGAAGCCAGCCGCGCTGGCGTAAGAGACCCTGTTTCAAAAATATAAAATAGGTCTGGGAGTGTAGCCCAGAGGTAGAAGGGCTTCCAGGAACCCCAGTACCACAGGGGGGGGGGGAAGAGGAGTAAACACTGGCGAGTAAATTGAGATACAAGGAACTGTAGATAAGCCAACTCCTCAGTTCTTCTGTATGAAGATGTTAGTGCCCCACCCCCAAAATGGAGTGAGTTTAGATTTTCTTTTATTTTCTAGCAGTAGGATGGATCCTTATTCATTTACCCAAGTTACATTGAACCAACTTCTAGTGAAAATAATATTTCACCAGTGTTGGTCTGTGAACAGATCCAAACCTTAACAACTGGCAAACAGCCTCTAGAAAGGCAGAACTAGAGAGTCACAGAGAGTCACACCAAGCACGTTTAGAATGGTGCGCTACTGATCTCACTCAGCCTATTTACTCTGGTCTTCGCAGCTCTTTAGGAATTTCTTTACTAGATCCATTTAGGAAAGGTTGTCGATGGGGGTTTGGAGGACCAGAAATCAGACCTTATTCTAATTGCCAAGCTTGGCTCTGTAGCTTACGTTATTTTCAACTTGAGAAAGGGGCATTTTCTAATTCTAGAATCCTCTTTCCATCCCAGTACCCCAAGAGACATTTTCCTAATTTTTGCACAGGTTTATGGTAGACTAGCAACATCCCAGAGAGAAAACAATTTCATCAAGCCACTCTGCTTTTTCATGAGATCAGTCTTCCAGGGTTTAAAAGACACAAACACAATGAACAGTCTTGGCTGTGAGGAAGGTCAGTATCTTTCAAATGACCATTTCTTTCTCAAGTATGTCAACATCAGAGGGTGTTTAAGCAACATACATCTTGGACAGCCAGTCAGAGTAACTGAATTCACTTAAAAAAGAAAATACTAGAGATATGAGCATAAACCAACTTCAAGGGTCCCAAAGTATCAGGCCACAGGCTCTTATTACGTGTGTGTGTGTGTGTGTGTGTGTGTGTGTGTGTGTGTGACTGGAGATTTAACCCTAGGGCATTCTACCTCTGAGCTATACCCTCAGCCCTATTTTATTTTTATTTGGAAACAGGATCTTGCTAGGTTGATGAGAGCCTCACTACTTGCTAAGACTGTCCTTGAACCTCCCAAGTCTCAGCCTCCCAAGTACTGGAATTACAAGCATGTGCCACTACACCTAGCTCTCCTGTTACATCTTAACTAGACAATTTTTGGAGTTTTATAATCTTAAACACCACTTATTTTAGATATTCTTATTTTGTTAGGGGTCAGTTTAGAAGAAAAGTGAAGCTACATGGGGGTATATACTTATTGCCACTATTTAGGGCAAATGACTGAAATTAAGGAGAAAAAAACTTGTCATTTATCAGGTAAAATTGTCCCATCCATGTCTGTGATCTTGTGGCCTCCCAGTTCACACACTGCCACACAAATGTTCCAACAAGTCTATCTACTGTTGTTCATTGTGTCAATAAGTGGATGATACATTTTATTCTCTTTTTTGTTTTTTTCTATTTTTATAACATTTTATATAACTCATAAAACAGTATTTGTATAAAAAATTCACACAAAGTTTCTAGAGAGCATACAATTTCAAAAATGTCCTGGGTTTTTGTTACATTCAGTTTTCTAAGGATGCACTCAGATCAATGGTAGAATGTAGACATTATGCGGTATTTCATTATCTTTGGTAAAACTATTCTCATTATCTGTCTTCTCACAGTATTAACTCTGATATCCACTTTGTGCAGGGTCTGCTCTCACTAGGATGTCAGAAAAACATTAAGGCTGGATCTACAAGAGGCAAGTATTTCCAAACAGCAAAACATCCCCTGGACCCCCACCCTATCTGCACGGCTCAAGGACCTTTGACTGGGAGTCTCAAGACCCCCTCACGAGCAAGAAACCACCTTTGAGGGCAAAGGTGGAAACTGAGGCCATCTGTACAGGAACCCAAGTGCCCGTGCCACAGAGTGGTCAGGCCAGTGACTCTTACCTTATACACAGCCAGACCAGTCACCACTAAGTAGATCCCATTGGTTGGTAGATGATTGCTGCTGACATGCCCCTCCCCCCAAGAGGAAAGGAAGGTTTGGGGCCAACACTGAAGGGGGAGGGGCACACTAGGGCTACTGACACTGGACACCACTTTATTCCCTGTCAAATGTTTGTCATCAAGTAGACACGAGATCTATTTTTTAGCATGCTGCTTAAAAAAAAACCACTTCAGCTCTAATAACTCCCATATCCAATTCACTGTCATTATCTTTGCTAAATGCTTTCAGTGCAGAAGAGATGGAGGGACAGGCCTTTTGTATTCCAAGCCATCAATAATCGTCCTTTGAGGAGGCTGCCTCACTCCACAAGAAAAAAGTGACTGTTTCATCATTGCCCTTTCCTTTTCCTATAAATGGGGATAATAAATATCTGCTAATGAGGGCTACTGTGAGGGCTAAAAACACGCAGCATATATACAGCACTTGGTAGGCACTCAACACCTTGGCGTCCATTCCCTTTGGCGCTGAAAGAAGGTGGCTTATCAAGCATGCTCTTCTCCGTGTGGGCGGAAATTGAGAGAAGCGGGGAAGGTGGTGTTTATGGATGAAGGAAGGAATCAGGAGGGGCCAGCCCTCTTCTTGGCACAGCAGAATTAGCATTGAATATGTGGCTTCTGTAATTTAGTCACCATGGGAGTTCTTTCAGCCTAATGGCGTGTGCCAATTAGTGCATGAGGATATGTGACTTACGAAGCAGACACATCAATTCAGGGTAACTGGATAAATACACTCACTTGTGGCATGGGGCTAGTCCAGCATCCCCATCCTGAAATGTTAAGAAACATCTTTGCTTTTCTCTAAGCCTGTAATTGCTCCTAGTGCACAGGGCTCCTATTCCAGGCTCTGGTCATGGTCACCTGCATTCCCTTCGTGCACCACAGCCAGCAATATCCTTTTGCACATGTTTCTTTCTGTTCTTGGAATGCCTCCCCCACCCCACCTTTCTCTGCACAATCGACACCTACTTCTAAGTAGTCCTTCCTGCTCCCTTCACCGTGGGTGAGGGTCCAGCCTCTGTCCTCCAAGGCTGCCCTGGCTTGTCCTATCATTGGGCCTATCCCATTATCATCCCACTGTTTCTCAGGTCTCTTTTGCACTAGACTGAGCTTTCTGGGGATTTTCAATGCATTCTTTGAGCCTGTTTATCTACTCAAAGATAGTTTAGATAAGAAATGAATGGATAGATGTACAATGAAAGAAAGAACCCGGGACTGAATTCAGCTTCCCATACCCCCCCCTTTTTTTTTCACTGTATTGTATCATTTGTCAGCTGCAAAATACATAGCCAGGATTCATAGGGGGGCTAGGGCAATTGATGTCTTTAGAAGAAAAAGGGAGGAGTGGCCTGCTACGCCCTCTCAATCTGACATTTATTTCCTCTTCTGGGTAAGAAGAATATCTAATCTCTAGTTAATAGATGACTAACTGCAGAGAGGGTCGTAAGAAAGTGGGATGATATTGTTAATATTTTATACATTCTTATGTTATGAGAAAATATAAAGTACATCTCTAGAAAAGAAAACTAGGAATATTTCCTTACTGTTGCTGTCCTTGGCCAGGGTTATGCACATGACATTGTGGCTCAAAACTCCTTTGTCTAAACTCTACCAGAAGCTCTGGAATTCAGCACTGAGTGCAATAGTGGGTTTCTTCTGTGAAGGGAGGCAACTATCATGGTCAGAGATGGAACATAACCAGGCCTTACCTTGTCCTAGGCCAAACCATCTAATGTCTTGAAGAAAGTGTCATGTTTCCTGAATAACATAACCATCTACTATAAGCCTGGAAATTGAGGATTAAGCTTTCCCACATCGAACACGAACTCCCCTTTTAGTGAAGCTATGAGTGTATAGTGTTTAGAAAACTCTCTCCTTCCAAAGAGGCTAGAATAACAGACTAATTCATCAAAACTTCCCATGACACCAGAGTCTCAAGATGTTATAAGATTTTGAACATGCATACATTTTGTTTTTGGTATTAGGGATTGAGCTCAGAGGCATTCTACCTCCAACCTACACCCCTGACCATTTTTATTTTTTGTTTGGAAACAAGGTCTTGCTAGGTTGCTGAGAATTTCGCTAGGTTACTGAGGTTGCCCTTGAAACTTGAATCCTTCTGTCTCAGCCTCCCCAAAACTGAGATTATAGGCATGCACTACCTGAACATACATACATTTTTGCTTGCAAAAATGAATTGGATTGCTCCAAAATTGGATTGCTTGCAAGCCAATCTTTCTTGCTTGCCAGGATAACCTCCAAGGTTTCATGTCTTAAGACCAAAGTCTCTGAAGCTTTCTGTCTTTTACTTCTGGATTCTCTTCTTGAGCAAACCCACTGAAGAATGTTATCCTCTTGCTTGCATCAAAGTTTGTACCATGTACCATGGCTATCAAACTTGACCCAAGGGAAGGAGAAGAAAGCTTACTGACCTTGTGTAGCTCCACAGGAGTTGGGGACATGATCTCCTTTATTTCTTGTTTCATTTTTCTCAGGGTTACAGACTTCCTGCCCACATCTGAGGGCAGGGTGTTGCTCCGAGTTGTTTGGCTATAGTGTGGCCGCGAGCTGCTGCGTTCCTGGAAGCTGGCCTGTCGCCCCAGCTGACTGCGAGGTGTTGGAGCCTCATGATTCAAACTCATAGTGCTCCCCGACATGATTGTTGCCTGTGGCATCGACAAGTTTCAGAAACAATTAAGCCACGGATAAGGAAAGAGTTTGTTCAACATTCAGCACAATTTTCCTTCTGCCCAGTCAAAATACAGTCTCTTCAGGGCATAACCAAAGACTGGAAAATGGACACACTAATTGAACTATGAAAGTCTGGAAAATGCTTTGCAAGTGACATTTATAAAGCACATTTCAAACTCAATGTAAGTACTTAAGCCCTTGAGTTTATTTAACCAAATACCACCCCTAGCAGTTTTGAGACAATATTTCCATACTACAAACATACTGGAAACTACATTTGTGTGAGTTACTAGAGATTGAGCTCAGAGGCATACAATCTCAGAGCTACACCCCCAACCCAAGTTTATTTTTTATTTTGAAACAGGGTTTTACTAAGTTGAGGAAGGCCTCACTAAGTTGCTGAGGCTGACCACAAATCTTTGATGAGCCTGCGATCCTCCTGTCCCAGTACTGGGATTACAAGTGTGCACCATCATAGGCAGCTTGCCAACTACATTTTAAGCACTAACTTACCAGTGAGTGGGTTCTGACAGGTGGGATTCATGAGGTCACCTTTAATATATCTTTCAGAAATGAACTAAAAACTTGTCAACAAAAAACAGGCGGCCTCCATTTTGCAGTGCTTCCTCCAGCTACAACTAGAGCCAACCAGGGCTGGAAAATTATTATTGATATAAAGTCAAGGAATTCTCCTTAGCATCTTGCCTAGCATTATATATTTCCTTTCCTTTTGCCAAGTGGTTCATCCTGGAAGCTCATACACCAGGTAGGCCTCCACATTCTTTTATATGGCTCAGTGTGTTTTTAGAAATGGTCTTTGTGTAAGATCCTCAGAGAGGTGAAAAATAATTTCTTATGTGATTGGATTCAACCCTTTGCTCAAATCTATGAGACTGGGATTGGATTTTGCCAGTGAATTGGGAAGCATATTCAGTTGCAAATATATTTCCTACATAATACATAAGCAAGGGCAAGATTAAATCCCAAAGATGGCTGAGTCTCAGAACTGGAACAGAAGAGGATTTGAAACCGATATTATGTTAGGAATGCACATTTCTCATGCTAGAGGATGCCAAGATTCTAAAACTATGATTGTAACCAGCACCCACATAAACTAGCATTGGTGAGTCTGACTGAAACTACAGGAACAAGAACCAAGTTCTGGATTCATGCGACTGCCTCGGGGATGATGTGCTTATATGCATACAGATGCTAAAGGGAACAGAGCTTAATTTATTGAGTTCTTTGAATTAATTCACGCATGCAGGACTTATAATACTCTCTGAGGTAGCATCTCGTATTCCTCCTCATTTATCGGTAAGGAGACTGAAACTCAAAGAGGCCAGCAACATACCCAGTATCTTGTAGGTGATAACTGAACTGAGAACATGATCTAAAACTGCTTTTCAGAGGGATCACTGCAAATAGAGCAGTGTTGTCATTCATTCTCTCACCAAGATTTCATAATTCCAAAATTCACTTGGTGTTCACCTATACAGGCACTATTGACAGTCTGAATAATAGACAAAGGTTGATACATAGGAACATGTGTCTAACAACTCTGTTGAAAAAGAAACAGAAGCAAACATACTGATATTCTGAAAATTGGTTATCTCACTAAAAATTTGGAAAAGAAGAGTATAATTTTTAAAATATCCTTGATGATCACTGAAATTTAGGTTAGGGTATATACTATATGTAGGCTATCATTTAAGACTTAACGCTATATATAATACATTAGCTTTTATAATTATTATACCTTCTCAATTCCAGTAAGGAAAGAGATGGATAAAAGAGTTCATCAACTTGCCTGAGAATCAGGACTTGGAACCCCAGAGTCTGGCTCTAGAGCCCTTGTTCTTGACAAGCTGGCTATATTGCTTCTCAGTTCAGTATTAACTGAACCATTAAAAGTAGCTTTTTTTGGGGGGGTACAATACTAGGACACAAACTCAGGACCATGGTCATATTAGATAAGTACTCTACTACTGAACTGTATCTCCAGCCCCCAATTTTCTTTTTAGTAGATTAAAAAGCTCCTAATAGCCAGGTGTGGTGGCACACACTTGTAATCCTGGTACTTGGGAGGCTGAGATGGGAGGATTGTAGGTTTGTAGCCAGCCTCAGCTACTTAGTGAGACCCTGTTCCAATTCCAATACATATCCATATCTATATCTATCTATCTATCTATCTATCTATCTATCTATCTATCTATCATCTATCTATGAATGTATATGGGGATATAGCTCAGAGGTAGAATGCCCTTGGATTCAATCCCCAATACCTAAAAAAAATGCCCCTAATATTCAAACAAGTGTATGGTTTATTTCAGCTAGAAACCCTCTTTAGGTTTATTAAAACCTCTCCATGGTGAGCTAGGTTGGGCATAACATGAGGTACCTTTTATTTTATGGCACTCACATATAGCATCTCTATGTTGAACCATAACTGACAGTTCCCAATGATTGTTTTCCTGCAGTGGGGACCATCCATCTATTTTCTTAGACTAGTTATGTACTTTGTTAATATCTATTTTTTAACATTCATTTTTCATGGGACCAGAAGAAAACATATTGGAAATAAAACACTTAATCACTATATCCAAGAGATGACAGTTCTGCTTTGATGAATCCCAGCTGCCATAGAAGAAGTTACAGATGGATTTAAAAGAAATGAGATATTATCAATAGCTCTTTAGCTCAAGTTTTCAAAATATGGCTTGATTGGTTTGTTTAAAGTGAGCTTTGAGGGCACCAAAGAGAGTTTGAATGTATGCCATTTTCAATATGATCCACAAGAAATAAAAAAAAGTAAAACATAAAATGAGCTTCAAATGAATTAGCAGCATCCAAAAAGGAATATAAAAGTTTAAGCACATTATAATTTATATTCTGACATTTAGTTAAACCTTCTTCCTCTATTATATTAAAAATAGTTAAAACAGTGTTTTTTTTTTTTTTTTTTTTGTGTGTGTGTGTGTGTGTGTGTGTGTGGTACTGGGGATAGAAGCCAGGAGCATTCTACCTCTAAGGTATACCCCAGCCCTACTTTTTATTCTTTACTTTGAAACAGTGTCTCACTGAGTTGCAAAGGGCTCACTAAGTAGCTGAAGCTGTCTGTGAACAATGAGCCTCCTGTCTTAGCCTCCCGAATGCTGGGATTACAAGCATGCACCACTATGCCCAGCAAAACAGTGTTTATTAATTAAGAAGTGACAAACATAATACGAGTTCATTTTTATTGACCATTTTCTTAAACATTTTTAAGTTCCTTTTTTTTTTTAAATTTGGGGTACTGGGGTTCCTGGAAACCCTTCTACTTCCGGGCTACATTCCCATGGGCTACACTCCCAGACCTATTTTTGTACTTTTTTTTTTTTTGGAAACAGGGTTTCTTAAACCACCACGGCTGGCTTCGAACCTGTGCAATCCTCCTGTCTCCACCTCCCAAGCGTGGGGATTACAAGCGTGTGCCACCACGCCCGGCAAGTTCCTTTTTTTTTTTTCCTGGTGCTGGGGATGGAATCCAGAGGTTTTTACCTTCGGGCTACACTCCCAGATCTATTTTCTATTTTATTTGGAAACAGGGTCTAAGTTGCTGAGAGCCTCACTAAGCTGAGGCTGGATTTGAACTTGTGCGATCCTTCTGTCTCAGCTTCCCAAGTACTGGGATTACAAGCATGTGCTACCACGCCCGACTAAGTTCCATGTTTTTATTAGGTACCATGTAAGTATTAGCTAATTATAATCCCTAAATATATAGAATAAATTTTTGAAAGAGATTGAAAATTTTCTCAAAGTCTGTTTGAATTTTTCACTTTTGATATAGCTAAATATTTTTTCAGTGCTAATGTTGAAACAAAGTTATTGCTATCAATATGGAAAACAATACATTAATTTTCATTTCAATTATAATCTTTTTTTTTGGTGGTACTGGGGTTCCTAGAAACCCTTCTACCTCCAGGCTACACTCCCAGACCTATATATATATATATATATATATATATATATATATATATTTTTTTTTTTTTTTTTTTTTTTTTTTTTAAACAGTCTCTTAAGCCAGAGAGGCTGGCTTCGAACCTGCACGATCCTTCTGTCTCCGCTGGGATTACAAGCGTGTGCCACTGTGCCTGGCCTTCAATTATAATCATTTTTATCCTAGCTAATCTAAATTTATGAGCATTATAGTATACTTAACTTTTAGTAATAGATAAAACTTCCATATACAGAAATCTAGCTTCAATGATATATTATGGAGAACAGCATTTTTCGGTCAATAAATTGAGTTCATTTAAACAAATAAGGATTCTTTGTGATAAAACTTTAAATATGACCAATTTATGGATTTGTCAATCATCCTGACTAGCTGAAGATTTAGTTTCTCTTTGGCTCATAAATTCAGCCTTCTCCTTTCTGTATTTGGAGCTTGAAGGTCCACACCTGCAGGGAGCGACGCTAGAGTAAATTTATAGGCTGTCAAGACATGACTTCTATGCTAATGGATGTTGCTGCCATGAGATAACTCAATTTCCAGGTGAAAACACAACCTCATCATGTTACTTTTTATATCATCTCCTTTTTGCCTAATGTAAAAGCAGGAGAAGACGAGTTTGTTCTTCGAAAGAGAAGTATCAAAATGCAAAATGAAAAAGGCGGACGAGCAAACACATGCTCTCAAAAGCCAGGAATTGTTGAAGAATCGTGAATTGAATGGTGAGTACTGTCAGCACATTATTCAGGCTGGGCCACTGTCGCTCATCATTCTACATCCAGGAGGTGGTAAAAGCTTAAATAAACCCGGTGACACTTAAGCACTGTTCCTTTGAAAGCTGTATTTAAAAAAGAATCAATTGCTAACATGTGAACTCATTTAAATTTTGTAAAATTATCCATGTCCAGTCCTTCCATTGTGCTCTGAAGAAGAAATTCATGCCAGGTAATACTATGATGTTTATAAATTCAGACTAATATTTTTCCTTTATATTTTTCTTTGCAGAGTCACAAACATTAGAATAACATAAAATATCCACACATGCAATCGAGAAGCAAAATAATATAAAGATGAGTAATCATTTTAGAATTGCAAGAGTTTCACCCAGTTATGCCATTCACATTCCTTATGGTGACTCGGGGACCTTGTATGACATCAAAATAAAAAAAAATGAGACTTTTGCCACTTCATCTTTTACAGCTTGGGAAATTTAAAAGAACATAAAAGGAAACAGTCCAGGACTTCCCAGACTAAAGTGTGAATACTGTCAGCTTTGATTAAAGCACTGGCCGGGAGTTCTGCTGTTATACTCCATCTCGCTCTGACTCGAATCCACGTGACGTTAACATGGAATCAGGATTTGTGATCAACAGCAAAGTATTTATGCCATATTTTGCCAGGTTATCATACAGACCAGCTTTTTTTCACCAGTGGTGTTGTCATCTACTTTAAGGGTAAAAAAAAAAAAAATCAAATAAAATTTCCTCTTATGTTCCTCTTAACAATCAAATTAATTTCTAGACCAGGTACAAATGAAAACATGCCAAAGAAACCTTTCTAAAGCAACTAAGAGAATGAGATGCACCACTGCCCGGAGACTGAGCTCTCTCCTTAGCGGTTCGGTGGGACACAGGAACAGTCAGGGTTAGCAGGGAGCGATGGCAGAAGCCACAAGTCAGTAAGCTTGGGGGTGGGGATGGGGAAATAATACTTTCAACTGCATCGGGAAAAATCAAATTGCTATCCAGAAGGCAAGGGGGCAGGGAAGGCAGCTTCACAAGCAAAAATATAAACATAAAGGGTAGCTACCAAGAGATTCATGTTTCTCAAAGACACACGCCTGTCAGCTTTCTCCTGTGGAAAGGGGTTAAAGCTTTTAAATGAACTGGTGTGATCAATGCAAACTTAAAAGGACCAAAGAAAATGAATGTAGAAACAGTCACAGTTAAGTAGCAGGAGGGAGGCTACCTCAAGTTCTCTCAGGATTCCCGACTGTCCACAGGTCTCTAAATCCTCCAGTGCCTGAGACCAGAAGTTCTCTTCCTGCTCGGCTTCTGCACTCTCCGAAGCTCCTACAAAACTGTGGCCAAGAAACGCTGTGAGGGTTCAGCACTAGCCAAGTGTAGTTATTTATTTATTTATTTTTTGGTATAATTTTTCTTCAAAACGCACACGTGCGTGCACGCGCGCGCGCGCACACACACACACACACACTCACACACACCCATTTGGACCTGGCCTTCTTCTAACTGTGACCTCCAAGCAAGCTAGCTCTGATGCTTTAGAAACTGTCAAGAGTCATGCAGGATGAAAGGTGGAGGTCTTACTGGCTCAGTTTCAGGCTATATTTGGCTACTGCTGTGTGAGCTGCATTGATTTGGACCCGCTGGACTGGATGCCAACATTGGAATATATTTTAACTGGATCAGACCACCACCCCCCCACCCCAGCACTGCAAGCGAACAAACAAAAATTCAAAACGAGATGAGAAGGAGCTAGTTTCTTAGGGTAAGGACATGGTTTGACTTTTCCGTGGTTGAACTATGACTCTGGAAGTCAACAGAAGTCCACGCCAGGCATACCTATAATTCAGGCCATTTGGGAGGATAAGGCTGGAGGATCTCAGATTCCAGGACACCTAAGCAACTTAGTGAGACCCAGTCTCAAAAAAAAAAAAAAAAAAAAAGGTTGATTTCCCCTCGGTGATACCACTGTTTCCATTAAGGGAAACCTAGCTGCGGTCTTGTTGTGTGATTTGTGCAAGGCTGTCACCGGCCAGGCACAAATTTTAGAACCCTGCCACATGGCCAACATGGATGATTATGGTTGCTTCAAGAAGCCAATGCTGACAATCTGTGCCACTGGAAGCGGATAAGCTCAAACCTTGCCTGAGTGACTGAGCACAAAGTGGTCCTGAATAGGCAGTGGTAGAGAAGCCCTTACCCACTGCCACTGGCTGTGGACCGGTCCCAGTCTTCATTACTCAGTCCCACATCTGGGTAAGTCTGGCTTCGAGGCTTGGGCACCGGGGACAAGCTGCCTCTCTGTTTGGGACTCCTCCAGTCATAGGTGTTGAAATTGTATCCCGAGGCCTGAAAGCTGGTGCCTAAAACATAAGCAAAATATTAGGACTAGGCCTGAGGATTACTTACTCCCTTGGCAAATGACATTGTTGGCCTGTAGAGAGCCACAGCAATAGCAACAGCAACAGCAACAGTGATCACACAGTGGGTGCTTATCACAAACCAGGAGCACACTAGTGGTTTTATTTGTGTCACCTTATTTATTCTTCATAACCAACTCTGACCACAGGTATTATTATTATTATTATTATTTGCATTTGACAGGTGATACCAAAGGCATAGACCAGTGGTTTTGAGTATCCTTGGCCATTAGCAGACTCTCCTGGTGGGGGTTCAAGTCATATTTTTAGGGAAATCAATTTTCAGATCCCCATGTTCCATATGCATTTCTTCCCCAAGCTGATGTAGTTGATGAAATGCCGGGGTTCTGAGACCAACTCCTTCTCCTTTCTCCCTTCCCCTTTCTCCCTTCCCCTCTCATAATCGCTCTTCTGCCAGTTATAAATGAAAGACACACCTATCACCCACTGCAAACCTTTGAAGGTACTCAGCCTGGGGTAGAAAAAAATCCCAGCTGCCAAATTAAAAGGTGATTTGGGAGAGGCTTGCTCCTTTGAGCAGGGGCTTATTTCAGCCTGCAACTCATGACAAGGCTTTACTCCCCTCTCTTCCATCTCTCTCTGGTTCTTAGAACTAGAATCCTGAAGCAGGATGGCTGTCAGAGTGAGGAGGATGGTGTTTCGTTATGTTTATTTGAATTGCAAAATGAAGACTGACTTTTTTCTGACAGAGAGTTAAGTCTGATTAGCTTGATGGGTGAGACAGTGAGGAACCGGCTTTGGCAATTAGGTTATGTAATGGACATTTTCCATGAGTTTGGGCTAAGTCTGTTGCTCCAAGATTTTGACAGAAATATATTTAAACCATACTTACAACAAACTAAAAGTTTTTATTCTTGGCAAGCATTTAAATTTGAGGAGAAAAAAAAAATTAAATGACAACTTTAATTGTATTGGTTGATTTCTGGTACTGGGGATTGAACCTAGGGGCACTGTACCTCTGAGTTACACTTCCAGCCATTTTTATTTTTTATTTTGAAACAGAGGCTCATTAAGTTGCTGAGGCTGGCCTTGAGCCTGTGATTCTCCTGTCTCAATCTCTCAAATATGGGGATTACAGGAATGCGTCATCATGCTCGCCTTCAATGACAACTTTATGTGTGTGATGGGCTATGCAGCTCTTCAAAGCTCTTTTTTGGGATCAAATGGGAGAATAGAGAGAGACAGAGTTGTAGATGTTATTCCACAGTTTGAGCTGTAATCATCAAATATTGATTCATCCATCACTTTGGGTATGATTGTGTGTGTGTGTGTGTGTGTGTATGCGCGCGCACACGCTAAAAGGTGTGCACTAGGCTGTGATACAATATTCCTTGCTGTATTTAAAACATATAGCAAACAGGCCTGGGCCCCATTTCCACATGTAATGAAGTGGTCTGATCATATGACTTTCTCCATGGCATCCCTGCTTTGTCTTTCCCATTCATTTTCCCTCCACTTGTGGCTGGATCCTATAATGCCATCCTCACTGCTAAGTAGAACCCAGGGAAAGCAGGATGTCTGATGGATAATGTTCTCTGATCTAAAGGACTCAATCTCAAGAAATCAGAGCAAGGCCCAATACTGCAGGACAAAAAATACTATACGAACCTTTTATTTTAGAGGACCAAGAACTAGAAGTCCCTGGAGCAAAGGCTATAATAACAGTTCACCATCTCCTTCTCTTGGATAACTGTAGCAGAGTGGCTTGTGGCTTGGGAAGAGGTCTTGTGTGAGGTATGTGTGTTTCTATATGAAGTGTTGAATTATGGAAGCACTCTTGAGTCTTCCCTGGATGGGGGCTGTCTGGATAATGCTGACTTCTGTTCTGGCTCCCTGAGATGGGCTTTTATTTTCTACTTCTGAACCAAACCAGTCAGCCCCAATTTTATGAAATCTCACTTTTTCCTGATAGAAAAGCTACAGGAAACAGGCACCTCATGTTCCTTAGCGGGTTTTAATCTTGTAAAGAGCCAAATGTGCCTCTATGGTGTCCTTCTGGGGTGTTCTTTTTGGAAAACTGTTAACCTGTATGTCCAACAGGTTCCCTGGGGAAATTCCAACACATTTTAGACTGGTCAGAATATTTTTCTAAATTTCTGTCTATTTTTTCTAAGTAGTTCTTGGTGACTCAGGCAAGAGAGGAAGGATGTGGCTGATCAGATGTTAGTACTGTTACTAGGAAAAGGCTGGCCTTAAAAGTGTATAACAAGGTATAACAAGGATGCCTGTTTCACCAAGCACTATAAAATGATCACCACAAAGCAGAGATAAAGAAATAGTAAGATTAAAATCTCTTTGGTGAGGTGTAAAGTTGGAAGACCTGGGTCTATCTAGTTTTAGCACTTTCCTAGTACATGTTATGCTGACCTAGAGACCAAATTTAGAAAATATCTAGGTACAAATCCTCACTTTGAGCCGGCCATAGTGGCATACACTGGTGATCCCAGTACTTGGGAGGCTGAGACAAGTGGATTGCAGGTTCTAAGCCAGCTTCAGCAGTGAGACCCTCAGCAACTTAGCAAGAATCTGTTTTGAAATAAAAAAATACAATACGGTTGTGGATATAGCTTGGAGACAGAATGCCCTGGACTCAATACCCAGTGCCAACCCCAAGCTTATATGTTGTCTTTCCTTTGGCATGTTTTGTGACCCACATTCTTCCATATTATTGTATTTAGATTAAAAGGATAAGACCTTCACATGCTATTAGAACTCCCAGTTTCTTTCTTTCTTTTTTCTTTTTTTTCTTTTCTTTTCTTTTTTTTTTTTTTTCAGTACTGGGGATGAAACCCAGGGGCATTCTACCTCTGAGCTACACCTCAGCCCTATTTTTATTCTCTTTATTTTGAAACAGGGTGTCACTGAATTGCAAAAATATCAATAAATAAAATCCTTACTTTCCTGGTAGAATTAGTGTCGGTATGATATGGGGATAATCATACAGACTTTACTAGGTTGATAAAAGAATTAAGGAGAATAATACACACACACACACACACACACACACACACACACACCCTTATTGAAAGTGCCTAGCCAGGTGTGGTGGCGCACGCTTGTAATCCCAGCACTTGGGAGGCAGAGACAGGAGGATCGCGCAGGTTCGAAACCAGCCGCACGCGCTGGCTTAGGAGACCCTGTTTCCAAATAAAAATGTAAAAATAGGTCTGGGAGTGTAGCCCGGAGATAGAAGGGCTTCCAGGAACCCCAGTACCACCAAAAAAAAAAAAAAAAAAAAAAAAAAAGAAAGTGCCTAGAACTCAGTGAGCTTTGGTGAACACAGATGTCCATTGCTATTACTAACTAAGCCATTCAGCCTCTCAAGATCTCAATTTCATTATCTATGCAGCAGGGAAACTAGGAAAGGAGGCAAGCCCCAGTTTGTTAATGCGGTAAACATTCAAAAGCCTTTTCAGTACTGGTGACCATAGGAAGAAATGAAATACATACAAAAATAAAGGTTCCTGTCTTCAAAAACCGCACAGTTTTCTGTATGTATAGGAGAAAGAAGAGAAGAAACAGGCATAGAAACTGGAAGTTCTGCCGAGTGTGGTGCCTCACACTTGTGACCCCAGCATTTGGGAGGCTGAGCCAGGAGGATCGCAGTTTGTAGCCAGCCTCAGCTACTTAGTAAGGTCCTTGCAATTCAGTAACACCCTGTTTCAAAATAAAGAGAATAAAAAATAGGGCTGAGGTGTAGCTCAGAGGTAGAATGTCTCTGGGTTTCATCCCCAGTACTGCAAAAAAAAAAAAAAAAAAAAAAAAAAAAAAAAGAAAAGAAAAGAAAGAAAGAAACTGGGAGTTCTAATAGCATGTGAAGGTCCTATCCTTTTAATCTAAATACAATAATATGGAAGAATGTGGGTCACAAAACATGCCAAAGGAAAGACAACATATAAGCTTGGGGTTGGAGAATATGCCAGCATTTTCCAGGTGGAAGGGTTGGGTGTGTCAGTGTTGCTTGGCAGAAGAAAGAATCTGGTAAAAGTGAAGTCCTGGTAAATGCTGTTCCCTGCCCTCAATTCCATCAGTGGGTTTCTGATCCACTCCCAAGGAGGAAAAATATTCCAGGAATATCCTGGTCCCTCTTACTGGCTGTGGGTATTTCTTCCCATAGAGAAAATTTGATTTGCCTAGTCGGTCAGTTTTGGAAAAGAACACTGGTTCCGTGCATTCAGCCCCTTCTTGGCTTTCTCTGGGCTCATTCTCTTCCACTGCTGCTGTGCAGTGTGGTAAGCAAACTGGGTCCCTCTCTTGGGGTTTGATGGAGGCCATTTCCAGGCAGCTCTCTGACTGTGGCAGATTGCCAGTTGCCCCTGAGAACATTGACTCTTCTCTTCGCCCTTGGTACCAGAATACCAGTCTTGAGGTGAGGACATTAACTGTGCAGACAAAACCATTTCTAAGTCTCTCTCAAAGACAGGTACAATATGTGAAATGTTCTAGCCAATCACATGGCCAAAGGAACTTATGAGGAGGCTTCTTATAACTCTTGTTCCTGCTACTGAGAATGCAAATGAAATAGCTGGAGTACTGGTAGCTATCTGGACTAAAGGATAACCCCAAGGATGGAAGCCAAGTGCTAAGCACAATAAAGCAGAAATATTTAGGAGCATAAGTACCTGTTATCACTGAGGAGAGATCTATAATGCCTACATATTTATTTATTTATTTATTTATTTTTTAGTTTTATTTTGGTGGTACTCGGGTTCCTGGAAGCCCTTCTACCTTCGGGCTACACTCCCAGACCTATTTTATTTTTAGAAACATGGTCTCTTACGCCAGCGCGGCTGGCTTCGAACCTGCGCGATCCTCCTGTCTCCGCCTCCCAAGCGCCAGGATTACAAGCGTGCGCCGCCAGGCCCGGCTGCCTACATATTTATGATTTATCACTGTACTGTTAAGCTATTCAGCTGATCTGAACCCAATTGGTTATCAGTCATGTTACAATTTGCTTTATAAGATCAAACTTCTCCCTCATTTAAGCTCTAATGTCAAGTCTTGGGTTAGGAGTAGAGAAACAATCCTTATTCTGAAGGTTTGCTTAAATAGTGAGTTCAGAATATATGGCATAAAGAGTACTGCATGACTAAGAACTCTGTGGGTTCGAAAGGACCTCTGACTTTGGCCTGTAGTAACAGAGAACTGGCAAAAGAGGTGTGTTTGGGGTTTTGTTTGTTATAAGGGAGTGCTGGGATGAGATTTGGCTTTACTAGATTCATTGATAGAAGTGTGAGATAAGATGCTTGAAATAAGAAGCTACATGGGGAAGTGGTTGCAATATTTCAGGCATGGTATAATGAAGGCAGTGTCAGCGGGAAGGGTGGTAGAATGAGGAAGACGCCGGGTCCTGAGAACACCACGGGGACCTGCCTGCCCCACGCTCAGTATGACAATATGAGAAAATAACGAATCCCCGGCATGTTTAAAAGCCATCGTTTGGGTTTCTGTGTCTATATATGTTATTATTTTTGTATTGTAATTACACAATACGGTGAGATTAAGTGCTACAAGCATTGCTTAGTGCATTTCCTTTCATAGCCCAGCTGGCTCTCCTCTCCTCCATCCCTGTACATGCTAGTGAGACAGGCAGTGATAACTTTATATATGGATGTGACATATTTGGGTTTTCTTTTTACAAGCAGCTGAACTCAATCCCTAGATGATGCAGGTGAAGAATGATACATGATTTGAAATGAGAAATACCTGAGGAAAATTAGGTTTGTCCAAAGGTAAGATGGTTGTATCGTTAACAGGCCCTGAGGAATATTCCTTCACCTCAGGAGTCAAGCTTCAAAGCCAGGGAAGGAAGGAGATAATTGGGAAAGCCCAGGTGTAAGAAAAATCAACTGCCAGAAATATTATTAAACTGTGTTTTTGTTGAGTGGCATCATAAGCACATGGAATTAAAATGCATGTATGTCAATGAAAATTACATTTTAGATTAAAAATTGATAATAAACAAATCAAAAACAAATAATTTACAAAATATGCCTTCAGTAATTGCTACTTGGGTTTAGAACTGGAAATTTTTATAGTTTTATTTTCCTTCTTTATTATCTGATTTTCAATATATGGTTTTACACTTTTGTCATAATATAAGTTATTAAAATTTAGTCTAGATTCCTTTCACTGAGAATAAAATTTAGTTTTAATTATTTACATAAAGAAAAAGAGATACTGACAAATGTAGGTATTTCTGCAAGCAGATAGAATCTTGGTATGATGCTTTTTATTTTTAGGGTAAGCAAACCTTAGATATTTGCAAAATTGTGACACTCTAGCTTAGTAATTGGTTTTCTCTATTAATGTGGAGTTAACATCTTCTATTTATATCTTTTAGATTATACTCAGTCTTAAAGAAAAAAAGTAGACTAAACAGTGTTGGCTCACAGTCAGAAAGTTCAAAATCAGAGGCTGGTTTTGGAATTTATGATTTGGGGGCTGTAGCTCTTGCTGTTACTTTCATTTCTGGAAACCAATTTTAGTATAGGAAAGTGAGCCAGATAATTTTCAACTAAATTTGTTTTCCAAAGACACAGATTTGTTAAGCATGAGAAAATCAGAGGTTGAGACAAGAGGCTCACAGGTTCACCCCAGTGAGATCCTGTTTTAAAATAAAATTAAAAAAAAAATAGAAAAAGGCCGGGTTTCAGCTTAGAGGTAAAATGCCCTTGGTTTAATGCACAATATTGTGTGTGTGTGTGTGGGGGGGGGTGAGATAGAGAAAGAGAGAGAAAATGAGTCAAATCAAATGTTTGTGTTACTATTTTAATTGTTCTTGCCAAGAAATACTCCATATATTTAGACGAGCTCTGCTTTAAAAATGGCAGAAATAAAAGATAATTGTATCTTCTCTTAGAAATCACCTCAAAATAAAAACTGATGATGAACAACAAGATCCAAACTCCAGCATTTCCATAATCTCAGACCATAAGGAATTAAAAAAAAAAAGCCATATCCAGTGAAAGTCGTAGAGGCAGTGGACGCTGGGGTTTTGATGAGAAGCAGCTGAGAGAAGACACTGATGGCCAGAGATTGCAGAGAGGACCCAGGTACCCCTGGCAGACACCAAGGCCTGGTAGGAACTGGAGTGCACTGCAGGGGCGAGTGGTGGGAAGTGCCTGCCTCATTTGGCATCAGGACAGTCGGGGAGGTGGGCTGAGGGACAACCAGTGAGGCAGGTGGTCACAAGGAATTCTGCATGGTGAGCGGTGCAGCTACTGTTCACTGCCAGCTGGGAAAGGATTCTCTCACGTGTGCAACACTGACATGGGCTAAGTTCTGCTAGTCTGTAACTGGCAACGTGGGCTCATCTTTCTCAGGACCTCCAGCAAACTTCCAACTCAGGAAGAACTCACTAAATAAAATGATGAACAATAATTGTAAGGACTGGCACATGATGTATGCCAAGTTAACATCTTTACAAAAGGAGCAAAAAATAGAAAAATAAAGCAGCAGCAAGTGAGGAATACTGATGAGAAAAGGCCGGCTGTGAAGTAAATGATAAGTATGACCCAAGATATCATCACAAAGTAAACAAAACAAAACAAAACACCAGAAAACATAGGAAGCCATCATTCTTTTACAAGCAAGAGTTCAGAGCAGAAATATAAGGACTCGGGAGAAACTGGGAAAGGACGGATGATAAGAGGAAAAGAAATAAGTGTAAACAAAAAATAAACCTCAGCCGGGCGTGGTGGCGCACGCTTGTAATCCCCGTGCTTGGGAGGCAGAGACAGGAGGATCGCGCAGGTTCGAAGCCAGCCGCGCGCGCTGGCTTAGGAGACCCTGTTTCCAAATAAAAAATGCAAAAATAGGTCTGGGAGTGTAGCCCAGAGGTAGAAGGGCTTCCAGGAACCCCAGTGCCACCAAAAAAAAAAAAAAAAAAATAGGTCTGGGAGTGTAGCCCAGAGGTAGAAGGGCTTCCAGGAACCCCAGTATCACACACACACAAAAAAAATTAACCTCATCAATGGGGAGGATACTGTTGAATCCATGCTCTCGGCTGCTCTCTGTAGTGTGTGGTATACTTTACTACGTTTAAAGGATGTTGGGCTCTGACTGTACACCTAGTCATCTTTTATCATTCTTCTGATAATTACAATAAAGCATGGAAATAAATTAATTATGTCTCCAATTCAAGCCAGAAAGTGTCAAGATCTAAGAGAAACTGAATGAAAGAACTGGACAAAAAGCCACATTTTATGTAAAAAAGACCCAGAATACTTCTTCTTTTGAGAAGTGTCTATTTAGTTCAATCGTCCATTTTAAAATTGGAATTACATATGTATAAATATACTTTTCAATGATGTTAAGTTTTTAAAGTTTTTTAAAATATATTCTAACTCTAGTTAGAATGGCAAACATTAAGAATATAAACAATAGTAAATGCTGGTGAGGATATGGGAAAATAGAAACTCTTACACACTGTTGGTGCGAATGTCAACTAGTACAATCACTATGAAGATAAGTATGGAGGTTCCTTAAAAGACTGGAATAGAGCAACCACATTATCCATCTCTACCACTCCTCACTATCTTTCTAAAAGAACTGAAGTCAGAATACTACATCAATACATGCATATCCATGTTTATAATACCACAATTCACAATAGCCAAATTATGGAACCAACCTAGTTGTCTGTCAACAGGTGAATGGGTAAAGAAAATGCAGTATATACACAGTGGAATCTAACTCAGCCATAAAGGACAAAATTATGTCATCTGCAAGCAAATGGATGGGGCTAGGGAAT
>NC_137797.1:54264993-54323505 GCF_963383645.1 Muscardinus avellanarius | reverse complement strand
TAAAGACAAGAGCTCAAGGATCTGTCTTTCTTGATTTTAAAGTCTTTGGTACAACTCACAGAATAATAAGCCATGTAATGGCACTCATTTATATTATGTATTACTTTTTTTTTTGGCAGGTCTGGAGATGGAACCCAGAGGCATTTGACCTTCAAGCTACACCCCCTGCCCAATTTTTATTCTTTATTTTGAAACAGGGTCTCACTCCGTTGCAGAGGGCCTCACTAAGTAGCTGAGGCTGTCCGCAAACCGGGATCCTCCGGTCTCAGCCTCCTGAATGCTGGGATTACAAGCGTGTGCCACCACACCTGGCTCATGTATTACCTCTTTTTCCTCATATTTTGCCGGGATCTCTTGAGGAAGGCAACTCTGTCCCAAACATCTCTTTTTCTCCTTAAAGAGTAGCAAAATATTTTTATAAGTAAATTAAGTAAAAATAAAGGACAAGAAGAATGTGTGTTTAATTATCTAATATCTAGGACAATATTATATAAAAATGAAAAATATTTTTATGGAACATATAATGAGTAGGAACCTTCCAAAACTTCATTTCTTTTCTTAAAAAACATAAGAAGTAGTATTAGCCACCACCAATGTTTAATCACTTTCATTATTGTGTATCTACTACATAATATGTCTAACCAATAATTTCTATCTCCCTTCAAAGCATCCTTAAAAATGCATCCCTTAGGAGAGGTTTCAGTCAATTACGGACAAACACCTGAACTATATTCTTCTATAAATGTCCACGTTAGCTCTGCACACATTTACATTGGTCTGTCTCTTCACCTGTATCGGTTCTCATGAAGAGCATTTTACAGGTCATGAGGACCAGTCCAAACACTGTTGAAAGAATTAGTTACGATTGCCCTCAGTATTCTGGCTTGTAGATTTAATCTGGCTTGTGATTACACTCTGAATTTTGCACGGGTTCATGATATAGGGTTTAGCAAATACAGATGCCAGTTTCAATTTGAATTTTAGGTATGACAATGAATTCTGTCTTAGTATAGGATGCCCCACAAAATATTATGTAGGATATTCTTATTCTAAATACTATTCATTATTTATCTCAAATTTAACTGGGTGTTCTGCATTTAATCTAGCAACTTCTAGGGATGTAAATCAGATTTCTCATGTTTCTGGAACCATCTTCACTAAGCACTTATGTCAGACCGCCTGAACCCAGGCTTTTGTAAAGTACTTCCTGGCTAATCCAATCACCCTGTCTCTTATTCTACTTGCTTATCCTAGCTCTCTTCCTACTGGACATTTTTGAAATGAGTACTGATTGTCTGTTCAGATTTTGCTCAGCTCAGCTCTTCGCTTTAAAAGAGTGAAGTCTCCACCAGTGTTTCCACACATAAATTATACCCAGAGCTTGTGATCTATCTAAATTCTCTTCTGCAGGCTCCAGGAGTGAACGAGAGAAGGAAAAAGAATATCAAGATACATGCACAGTCACTGAAGAGGGAGGGAACAGATGTGAGACAACAAGCATCTTCTGTGTGTCGCTGAGTTTGGAGACCATTGATCAGCGCATTCAATCAGTGTAGACCAAGAGAGACAAGCCGACAGACCCAGGTGTATGGTATTTGGCCCACAAAGTTTGATTATACTTTGCGGGTTTTTTAAAGTTTTCAATTAAATACCCAAACTTCACCATCACGACATGATGTAAAGCTTTTTTCTGTGGTTTCTCTTGGCAAAGACTATAAGCAACTCGGTGCCTGCCTTCTGTAGGGTAAGTAGAAGCTGGATCTGAACGGCAACTATCACCATGGTAGAGTACAGGTGTGTCCTTGCAAGACCCCAAACGCCCCACACGGGCCCTTCCCTTGCTTGCATCCCACAGCACACAGAGAAGCTTTGGAGTTTGTGACCCTCTCATATCAACCTTTATCTTTGCACAAGTCTCCACAACCAGCCAGCGTGGCTCCTCCTTTCCATCTGTAGAGGTTTCATGAGCCGATGAGGCATGTCACACACACTGGGTGTCTCAACCCTTCATTATTCCTACTCAGTGTTCATGTATTATCCTACCTAGACAGATGAGTATGCTCCCTCAGTTGTAAAATAAAGCTGAATCCAGCACAACTTCTAGTGTTTTACCCACAAAATGAGGGGGGGGGACATCCTGAGGAAAACAGGCACTGAGCTATAAATCAAGAAAAAAATGTGAGTTTTAGAATCCCAGTAGTACACATTAAATGAACAATATTAAATTCAAACTCAACAGGAACAAATGCAGCACTCTTGCTGTTATTAGAGCACTGATGGATGCAACCAATTCTCTTTATTCAAAAGAAGTGTAATACACCTATTTTTTCATGCCTAAAACATAGAGTTTGTGAATTGTACAATCTGTCTAAAATTGAAGTCAACCCGAAGCAAAGCATTTAAATCAGCAAATCTTCATTTTGAAATTCACTGACCTAAATATTAAAGGATGTAAATGAGCCACTGCCACAAATTATACCAAGAAAATAAGCGGTAAACACTGCACATCAGTATCAGAACACACTGGGACACAGGATGCTGGTGTACTACATTACCTCACATTCATCTGGCAACATCCTCAACCTCTCACAAAGGTTCTGTTGTTAAAGGTGCTAACCTGGGGTGGGGGGGTGGCCTTTTTCACAAGACAATTCACACAACAAAGTAAATTAAAATTCTCTAATCTGCTCAAAGAAACAAAACCAATTATTTCTTTTTATCCTAACAGCCACATATGATTAATTGGGTTCATGATTCGGGATACAGCGCATGTATCTACTTTCTTCTCCCATTTCTAGCCATGTCCTTTAGAACTATATCAGAATCATAGTTTTCTTCTTTCCTTTCCTTTACTAGTTTCTTCCTCCTCTTATTTCTGTCCTTTCCTATGTTTCTCATTTTAACTTCAGAGAATTCATTAAGCAAAAAGTCCCTACCAGAGTTAAATCAGCTTTCTGCTCAATGGGGAGGAAGCCAATGTCACTTATGCCTGATCTCTGCCCATCAGCACCTTGGTTTTTCCTGACTGTTGGCTTTCTGTTCTCCTTGGCCAAATCAAAACAGATGCCAGGTTCCTCTGCGCAGTATGTACTACGAGGAAACAGCAGCAGTGGCTGGGGTTAGAAAAGCTCCTGCCTTCTTTCCCCATAGGACTAAGCCCCTACATATGCAATCAATTTAAAGTCCTTTTTTTTTTTTTTTTTTTTGGTGATACTAGGGTTCCTGGAAACCCTTCTACCTCTGGGCTACACTCCCAGACCTCCTTTGTGCTTTTTTTTAAATTTGGAAACAGGGTCTCTTAAGCCAGCGCGGCTGGCTTCGAACCTGCATGATCCTCCTGTCTCCGCCTCCCAAGCGCGGGGATTACAAATGTGCACCACCATGTCCAGCTAAAGTCTAATCACCATCCTTCAGCAACTTTTATATCATCTCGGCCTCTTTTCCTTGCCTCCTTTCGGCCCCAACACATTCTAAAATTGCTTTCACATTCCAAGTGTCAAACAACGGCTAAAAGAGGGGTAAATGTGCCATACTTAGATTACTACACTTTGCTATTTATATGAACACCATTCCAATTAAAGTCTTCATTATGTATTTCTATACTGTTTATTTTAAAATAAACATTGCAGTCTCACAAATAACCCCTACTATTTTATCTTCCTTCCCTCTCATTTTCTTTTTCTTCCTTTCTTTCTTTTTTCTATTTTTTTAACAGTACTGGGGATAGAACCCAGGGGCATTCTACCTCCAAGTTACAACCCCAGCCCTATTTTTTATTCTTTATTTGGAAACAGTCTCATTGAGTTGCAAAGGGCCTCACTAAGTAGCTTAGGTTGTCTAAGAACTGTGATCCTCCTGTCTCAGCCTCCTGAATGCTGGGATTACAAGCATGTGCCACCACGCCTAGCTTTCTCATTTTCTTCTGAAGTGAAAATATGGAGAGAAAGAGGAAGAGAAATTCACATTGTTAAGTCAAATATAGAATGTTTCCTAAAGAGCTCATGGTTGACATAGTTAAGCCATGAGGGTTTTGATCTCATCAGTCGATAAACCCATTGTGATAGATTTATCTGGGTGGTGATCATCTAGGTCAGCAGGATGTAGCTGGAGAAGGTTTGGTCCTTAGGATGTGGTCTTGGGGATTATATTTGGTCCCTGATCTTGTTGCTTGTGCGCACGCACGACTCTCACTCTCTCTCTCTCTCTCTCTCTCTCTCTCTCTCTCTCTCCTTCTCACTGCCATGCCCTGAGCTTTAGATCCTGGCCTTGCATGGACAGAGTCTGAAGCCAAGAAACTGAGAACAAATATATCTTCCTTCCTCTAAATTGTATAGTCAGTTGCTTTGTATCCTATGAGTGTGAATGTTAATAGAGATACTCATTTCATGAAGTTACTATAACAAATCACCACAAATGTGGTGTCTAAAAACGACAGAAATTTATTCTCTCACAGTTTTAGGGACTAGAAGTCTGAAATCAAGCAGGGCCAGAACCCCTCCACAGGCCCTAAGAGGAACCTTCCAGTCCCCAAAAGCTGGCCCGGTCCTCCTGGGTTTGGGGTTCACCAGTCTAACCTGTGCCTCCATCTTCGCATCACCTTCTCTGTTGTGTACAATTCTTCTCTGATCCTCTCATAAGGACAATTGTGAGGGCAGCAGGTATCAGTAAACTGTTTCATTTCAAAACCCTTACTGTAATTATACCTATTAATTAGAATTTACTCAGAAAAGTAATATTCAAAATATGTTACTAGTAGATACAACCTACAATTTTCAATAATCTGTCATTTTAAATCCAACATTTAAAAATGTTAAAATCTCTTCCAATAATTTTAATAATCCACTGCAATTTTAATAATGCACTGTATTTCATATATGGGCAAAGAAAAACAATGCAAAGAGATACCTTCTCCAAAGAAAAGAAGAATGAGGCAAATAAAATAAAAAAGGTATGGATTGATGAGATATTGGCCTCTAGACTTTGAATGTAATTGTTTTCATAAATGTAGACTTTTCAAAATCTTATTATACAAATGAATTCATGCCATGTTCTTTGTTCCTCTTGCTAATTGTAACAGTCATCTGTCATTTATTTTCAGTGCCATCCCCACTAACAAACATCCCTGACACCACAAAAAAATTAAGGCCATTGTATGAAAGTAGTCTTACCATGTGCATCAAGGAATTTTCTTGCACAATCTATGCTTTGATATCTCTACTATCAACTCAGGGAATTTAACTGCAGTCAACAATCATTAAATTTTACAAACAGCTGTGTTCTTGGCCTCCAGCATGCATCAACATCTCAGAAATAATATTGCCTATATAAGGATAAATTCAACAAAAAACCAAATCATAGCATATTCAGCTGAGAAAAATGAAATAGGAACCCACAGAGTTTTTTCAGAAATAACTCATGAATAAAACATCTGCATAGTATAGTGCTTCTGAAGGAATCAATCATAATAAAGGCTTCTATGACATAGGATAATATGCATGTATTTAAACTTTTCTTTTTGACAAATGATTGAATATCATCAAATCCTTCCATATTCATTGAAAAGTTACTGCCAGTCTAAATGCCGACAACACTCACTGCATCTTCCTATGTGCGGTAAAGAATGGAAGGATAAAGGGTACTGCCCTATGAATGCTCAAAATACAGTTTTGCACACAGAAAAATGAAAGAAAACTTGCAGAAACAGACAACCCTTTGGAGGGAAAATGTGAAGCTGAGATACACAAGTCTGAAGACCATTGACCAAAATGCACATAAAGACTCATCTCAATGACTTCCAACAATATGCTATGCATTCATTTTAACAGAAGGCCACTCAATACATCATTATTTACATTCCACTTATTTTCCAAAAGGAATTCAATTCAATGTACAATAAAAAAAATACATCAAATTAGAGCTGATAACACAGCAGTTGGGCACAGTAGTTAACAAGCCCAGACTTTGGTCTGAAATATTTTAAGAGCAAGAACAAGACCAGCTGGCTACTTTTCATCATAATTTCTATTTTTAAAAACTGCATCTTCTTGTGTTTCCAGATTGAATTAGCTATGATTGTTTCTCTTAAGAATCAAGTGGGGGAAATGTAATTTATTTGATATTGTATGCCTAATTGCTAGAAATTTTGACAGAGGGTATTACTCTGCTTTCTTTTTGAGAGTAATTAGCCACTGGTTTCACCTGTTTTGCTAACAACATGGAGAAAGATGCTTATCTTTCAATTAACTTTGACAGGAGGGCATACAAGCAGCTCATCTAAAAGCTATTGAGTTATTTGGTGCAGTTAAAGACAAAAATGCTAGAAGACAGTACTGTCTCCTGCTATTCAAGAATGGAGTTTGTTGTACAAAGAGGGTATTCATACTCACTATCAGTCTTGGTGATTTTATGTGATGCAGCCCTTAGGAAGCTGTGATGCCGACTTTAAGCTGTGATATGTTTTAAGAAGCTGTGATACAGGCTGAATTATAGTTGGCCTTAAAATGGTTGCTGTTGGTGGATTCAAAGACTAGTATGGACAGATTGATCAATGCTGTGCAAGTCTTCCATTGCTCCAGAATAACAATGGACTGCAACCTGTTGATCCTCATCCAAAATAGACTGAAGGACACAGTGAAGGCTGATCAGTGAAGAGTGTACACTTTTGAAAGAGTACCTAGGAAACAGGTTGATATACAGGAAGTAGAATGCTACTCTCTTTGAAAATAGGCTACATTTTGAGTCCATGCTGAAGAAACTTTAGCTAAGAAACAAATGGGGCAGCATTTCAATAGTTCTTTTAATGCCCAGGTCATTGCTCTTACGACTTTCAAGTAACATCTCTACCTTAAGCTTTTACTAAAGAGAAAGGTGTAATAAATGTTTCTAGGCAAAAGACTGCTATCTCAGAGGGTATTTTTTTTATTGACTTGGCATCAGCCTAGACAATTTCTGTGAGGATGCCATCTCCAAGCACTCTTTTTAATAGGTGTTTATCAGTGATTCAGGTGAACATGAAAGATTGCATATTTATAAGACTTGGGAATAATAGAAAGCTAAAACTATAGGTAGCAAAAACAATTCTTAAGACAATAACAAATTAGAATAATGAGTCCAAACATAGAAGATTCAACTTAATTCTTCATGCCTAGGTTCAAAAAAACTGGCCACATGAGGGTAAGGTTTGACCTAATAGCAATCTATTCTTTAAAAAGGCATAGGTATTTTAGTTGCCTTTAAGGTAAATATGAGTCAATTGCATTACAACTTTCTCCCAAAGCTAAAGCACCCTGAAATTACATTTAAAAAGAATAACGTATAAAGCAAAAAAAAAAAAAAAAAGAAACCGTAATAGTCCTTTTCTATTCTGTACAGCCATAACCATACCACAAATTGGTAAGCTCAGAAATGGGTGCCACAGTACATTTCAGGTCATTGACAAGCTGAATATTCCCGGGAAGGTGGAAAGAATGTTAAGGTGTTTCAAAGCAAAACATGAGAAAGAACTAAAGGAAATCCAGATGACTAACTAGCAAGAGGAAAAAAATCTTAGGAAGAACAGACTAACAGTATTTTTTCATCGCATCATCATAACTAACCCAACACCTGTCACCAAGAGCTGAGTGCAGAAATGGGCACTCCCACTCTGATTCCTGAGCCTTTTATCCAGGCCATAGCTGAACTCTATTATGTCCAATTTAGGGTCACTCTCTTCTAGGAGAACACTAAGACACTAAGACCAAACTCAATGGTTTGCCTTACAGCCTATGCTTCCAGGGTTACTCCTAAATGCTGGCCTCGCTACTAAAAGATGACTTCGGTTATCTACTGCTTCTAACATACTATCCCAAAACTTAGAGGCTGAAAACATCTCCCTCTCCATCTCTTAGACAATCTGGGCTAAGCAGAGCAGGACAGTTCAGTTAGCCTTGCTGATGGCCACTTAGTGTGGAATCTACTAAGAGGCATGGGATTCTCTTTCCACCAGATCCCCTTGTCTCTCTCCATGTAAACTCGGAGGGTCTCCCCATTCACAAGGACTCACTATGTATCTCCATGCAATCTCTCCAGCAGGGGAGTCAGATACCTCTAATGGCATCTAAGGGCTTGCTAAAGAGTACAGGCTTAATCTTAGACTGGTACTGGCCAGGTTCTATTGGTTAGAGCCAAAAACAGACAAGATGAAATGCAATCATACAAATATATGATCCAGGAGGGTATGGCTCACTTAAGTCATTAAAGGTGCAGATGACCACCACTGTCATTTCCCTAGCTACTCAAAAGATGCACCCTGCTTCACCTGTGGCCACTTACCCTACTTCCTACGTTCTTCAATTGTGACTGCTGGATCTGCAGGGACCACTGAACTCCCCTATTTCCTCAGGCTTTTTTCTCAACAGTTTCACTCCCCACCTTTGCCCTGAACTTATCTGGGTGCGCAACAGCTGCATAGCTCTCCTACTGCTTACTGCAGGGCCAGTAAAACAAGTCTCCTAGGGCCCCTTGGCACCACTGCTCCTCCAAGGTGCATATCCAGTTTCTCTTCTTTCTTTTTGCTATCAATAAACCTCATTTACTCAAGAATTAAGGATTCCTTTACAGTCTTGTATCAGTATATCATCCTACAAAGACCGAAAACCCTGATATCCGGATTCAATGATTTCACCTTCAGTAACCATCACAAAACCAGAGATTAGTTCACACCAAAATATAATCATTAACTTCAACTGATAAGCAGCGCTATTGCTGTCTTTCTCCAATTAACATGCTCTCCTTCAGGCAGCAAGAAAGTACATACTGGATTTTCTTTTGCTGTGTGTGTGTGTGTGTGTGTGTGTGTGTGTGTGTGTGTGTGTGTGTGTTTGAACCCTGGGCCTCTCTCATACGAAGTAGGAACTCTACCACTGAGCTATACCCCAGGCCTTTGCAGTTTCTTGTATTCTTTCTGACATCTTTCCTTTTCCTACTTTCAGTAGGTGACCTGTTTTCATATTTCACAGAGAAAAGAGAAGCCCCCATGGAGATTCCCTCAACTTCCCACCAGTGTATGGGCAAGCTGGCTTCCATCTTGACTGCTCTCCCTCCTGTTACAACAGAGGTGTGCCCCTCCTAGGGGAAGCCTGTCCTTCCCTTGGGCTCAAGATTCGCCCCTCTGGTATTCTCAGAGGCTTCATCTGTGATCCTTTAATTCTGTCTTAACTCTCCCCATCCTATTCTTCTCTTCCCACCTCCACTCCAGTAACATGTAAAAGTGACTCTACTTAAAAACAAGCAAAACAACTTCTCTGAGTCTCCTCTTCTCTCTAGCTAGATTTTCCTCTCCTTGATCCTTCACAGCCAAATGTTTTGAAGAACACTGTTCACTTATCTTCACTTTTCCTCGAGTGCCTCTAGCCTAAGTTGTTCTGGTTTCTTCCCTCACCCCTCAGCTGAATCTGCTCTTGCAAGGTCATCACCGTGGGCTTCATGTCTCCTCTCTACGGAGCATTCATTCAATCTTTGCCTGGCATTGGTATCAGGGCACCAGCCCTCCTTGAAACACCATCTCTTTAGCACAGGGACACCAATTCTCCAAGGTTTCTTCCTACTTGGCTGCTGCTCTTTCTCAGTCTCCTCTGCTGGCTCCTCCCACCCTCCACCTGAACTATGAACATCTGAGTCCTGGGACTCAAGCCCAGTACTCTTCTCCATGCAGTTCTCAACATGGGAGTGGTTCAGAAAATGCCACGTCAAAATATGCCACTTTGTACTTCAAAATAAAAGCACCTGGGGAACAATAAATGCAATGAGGGATGTTCTCTCAATTGTCTTAGGTGCCTAGAGACAGAGCCTCCAAAAAAGCAACTGTCATGAGTCCCCTCGCTGGGAATCCATCAACCAAAGAAGATTAGTGTATGCCAATGGGAGAGGACACTCGAGTTTGACACCAAACCCAGAAGACTTTGTCACAGATGGCCACCTAATCTTCTGAGGCCATTCATCTTCCCCAAAGTTCTCCCCTAAATTTCCTACATTCCTTCTCCCCTTAAAAAAAGCGATATAAATTTTTAGATTTCATTTGGCTTCCGTGTACTCTTTTTCTTTCATGGGATGCTTCTGAACACATGATAAACTTATAAATCTTTTCTCCTGTTAATCTCTCTGCTGTCAGTTTATTTCACAGACTCAATTACAGAACTCTCAGAGGTAGAGGGAAAGTTTTCCCTCCTCACTCTCTTGCAAGCCATTAGATGCCATTCAGGGATTCCCCAGAGCTTTGGAGAAACACTCTAAAATGACTTTTGATGGGAAATTCCCTCCCCTATAAATTTAGGACTAGGAGATAAATCCCTCAAAAGGTAATTTGCATCAAATTCATTATAGGGCTCTGATGGAATGATGAATAAATGTGTATCTCAAAGCAGTCATTTTTTAAAAAATAATTTTCCTTGGAGATATGCTGAATAAATGTAACAGCTTTGTAAGTAGAAAATAATTTATGCCTAAGAGAAATATTTTCACCTTTGTGAAAAAGCCTATTATTTTTCAATTTGTGTTTCATAGAAGGGAAACAGGTAGCTGAAGTATTAGTCAGGCAATATTATAAATTATTAAATCAAATAATTTGGGCAACATTTGTTGGGGAAATATAGGGTACAGCACAGAATAAATATTGGTTTTTTTCTCTTTTTAATATACTTTTATTAGAGCGTTGTAGTCATACATCATATTGAGGTTTAGTGTGATAGAAGCTATATGTGTGCATAGCACCCAGTGCAATTCCCTCCAGATCCTGCCCCGCTTCCTCTCCTTCCCCACTCATAATATTGAAATTGGTAGTGAGAGACTCACAAATGTACATAGGATTGTTTGAACTGTTTTTTTCATCAAGTCTTCTCCCTCCCCAAGTCTCTTTCCACTTTTCTACTGGTCTCACCTCTCATTATTTGAAGTCCCTTTTGTTTCCCAGTTTCTTTCTAACTTCCACATATGAGAGAAAACATATGATCTTTCACTTTCTGAGGTTGGCTAATTTCACAGTATTCTTTATTTCCATCCATTTTCCTGAAGATGACATCATTTTGTGCTTTATGGCTGAGTAAAATTCCATTGTGTCAATGTGCCATCGTTCACAACCCATTCATCTGTGTATGGACACTCACACTGGTCCTGTGGTATGTCTATTGTGTTGCTATAAGCATGGATATTCTGACCTCAGTTCCTTTAGAAAGATAAATATTGCTGATTTTCAGATTTTTAAGACAAAGTAGACTTCCCAATTTTTTTACATAAGTGCTTATATAAAAACAGGCAATTTTTTTCTTTGAGGAAAAAAAGCTTAAAAATCTGCTTTTTATGTCAGAGCCAGGAAATTAGAAACTCTTTTTGTTGTTTTCAGTGGCTTATTTTATCTTTTTAAACTTTAATGAACATGTTGCCTGTTTAATAAAAAGGTCAAAACCAGTATGATCATAGCTCTTCCCCTCTTCCTCTCTTTCCTTCTCTTTTTTTTTTTTTCAGTGTTACAGATCTAAGCCAGAAACTTGAGCATCTTAAGCAAGCTTTACTACCCCTAAACTGCATCCTCAGCCTGGGGCTGTATTTCTTAATATTTTATCAGGAATTTATTGGTCAAATCCTTCTTAATTAGTCCATCTGTCTTCTGCTACTTTATTTGGCCTCATCTACCTAGAACACAACTGAGAATTAAAAAGAAAGCAAAAAATAAAAACCTCTGAATGCCCAAACAGATGTGGCAACTCCAGCATGTGTGCACATTCATTACAGGAGGGCCTTCTCCTTTACACTCAGTACTTTACAAGGAATTCTAATACACTTGGATAGCTGGTTGCCAAGTCGCCTACTGAGCAGAAGACACAATTAAGAAGGAATGTCTATTAGACAATATGGTTGTCTCCCCCATATCCATTCTATCCAGGCTCCAGTGTGTAATAGCCATTCCATCCTGGTAGAAATGAGACTCAGTTCCAGGGATATTCTCTGCCAACAATGGAAATAATCACACCTTCCTTCCTCACTAGTTGCTACAACATCTCAAAATCAATAAGCACTTGAAATTTGTTAGTATTGGGAACTGGTTTAGAAGTTTATCCATCTAGTTCCACTCAGGATTTGTTGTTGTTGGTGGTGGTGGTGGTGTTGGTGGTGGTGGTGGTGGTGGTGGTGGTGGTGGTGGTGGTGGTGGTACTGTGGTTTCTGGAAGCCCTTCTACCTCCGGGCTACACTCCCAGACCTATTTTTATTTTTGGAAACAGGGTCTCCTAAACCCAGCGCGGCTGGCTGTGAACCTGTGCGATCCTCCTGTCTCCGCCTCCCAAGCGCGGGGATTACAAGCGTGCGCCACCACGCCCGGCCCCACTCAGGATTTGTAAGAATTCTGGGACAAAGATGTTCTCTATCTTGGTGACAAATTATACAGCCTAGATGACAAGATGTAATCTGAAAATATTGCAATCGCTTTGCACCATGACAGAGCCCAGCCCAAAGGCAACACTTCTTACCCATGGAGCCAGGAAAATGAAGCCTGACCCCTGATCACCACACCAGGAGCCATCCCAGCCTTGGAGGTACCCAGATGCTTCCACCATGGGTGGTAGCTTGCTTTTAGATTTTTATGTTAGCCATAATGATTCTACTTTGCCTTGGAGAGTCACCATTTACAACTACAGCCCCAGTATAACTATTAACAAAGTTCCCTTTCATTTCCAAAAGTATTATAATTTGGGTGATAAATTACAGAAGCTCTCATATAATTGAAAATGCAGTGAAGAAAGGGTCAAAGAGGAGTTGCCAATACTCTCAAAATGACAAAAAAGCAAAAGAAGAGGAGGAAAAAGGAAGAAAAGAAGGAAGGGAGGGAGGGGAGGAAAAAGGAAGGAAGGAAAGAGCAAGTAGAGCTTAGTGGTACATGCTGATAACTCCATTACTTGGGAGTCTGAAACAGGAGGATCACAGGTTCAAAGTCAGCCTTGGCAACTTAGAGAGGCTCTCAGAAATGTAGTGAGACCTTGTTTCTAAACAAGAAATAAAATCAGGATGGGGGTGTATCTTGCAAGTAGAATGTCTCTGGGTTCAATCCCTAGGACCAAAAAAATAAAAACAATGAAGGAAGGAAAAAAGGCAAGCAGGCAACACTATGCAGAATATATATATATGGTGGTACTGGAGATGGAACACAGGGGCCTTCTACCTCCAGGCTACACTCCCAGACCAATTTTATATTTTATTTGGAAACAGGGTCTCTTAAGCCAGCTGAGGCTTTGAATCTGTGCAATCCTCCTGTCTCAGCCTCCCAAGATCAAAGATGCTACAAGCATGTGCCACCATGCCCGGCCAGAAAATATATTTTTAAAGGAAGCAAAAATTCTTGAGAACATCTTGAGATCATGACTCTGGTCCATGATATTTGAAAAACATGCTATTCTATAACCTCTAGATAAAACAAACATTACCCTGGTAAAGCCACAGAGCAACCCTGAAAAAAAGGAAAATTGCCTAAATTTTTTTTACCCAGTATTTATCCAATTCACTTGATCACAGGGAAAAAGGTAGATAATAGTATGCAGCCAGTAACTATTCTGCTGATAGCAATTTGGAAAAAGCTGCAGTCATTAACTAACAACTTTACATCATCAAAAAAATCAAATTACATTATAGTGTCTTTGGTTTAAAAGGGGGTTGAAAAGTAATGTATTCTACAAAGATTTCTACCCCAAATGGTTAAATAGGTGAACGAAAAAACAAAACTCACCTTCCTTAATGACTAATTAAATAAGTTAGGTAGAGCAGAAACAATCCCTACTGCATATGTAAAATAGCACCTTTATAGGCTCTTTGACTTTTTGAAGGGTATAAATCCTATTACCTAGGAGAGAGAAAAAGCAAGGAGGACATGAATCCATACATGCAAGTAATTACATCTAAGTGGAGTTCTACACTGATCAAAAAGTGTGCAGGCTGATATTCTCCAGCCCTTTAAGACATGCACGATCCCAGAGGTCACATCAACCATAATGACTACAGGAGACTTGAGAAATTGCAACCTTTGCTATATAAATTCTTAGCAAGCTAAGAGGGCCCTTTCTTGCTGAAATATAAACATGTGCTCAGGAGAAATGTGCCAGGGCATATTTCACTGTCCCCATGGGGAATTTTCTTGACTATGAGTAGAATAAAACAAAAAGCTTCAGAGATGCCCTAAAATAAATCCTGCTCACGGCAGACAGACTGGCATCTTTGCTACAACTTGGGTCTGGCGAATACTTATAATTTAAGAAGTCCTCCGAGCTTTGGAGAAACACTCTAAAAAGATTTTGACAGGAATTCCACGTTGGGCATCTCAAATTGAGGGAGTGAGATTGGAAGAGAAATGCTGGGCTTGTCCAGGGCATCAAATGCCCCAAACCACACAAGGAAGCAACAATCCTGGAAGGCGTGTGGAGTGTAAACAATCAGGGCTTCAACGATCTTGTGAGGGGAAGAAAAACATTTCCCTCAACTTCTACAGGAGGAAGGATGCATGAGACATGTTCAGAAGGGTTCTCAACAGCTGCCAACGGAACAATTGACAAAATTTCAGCAAGTGTTGTAAAGCCCCCAAAATAGTATTGTCGCACCTGAGAGGCAAAAAACAAAATTCCATAGGATAGACTATGGAATAGAAATGACCCTGAGCATGGTTTACTGATGGCCCAACACCAGCACCATCATGACTGGCACCTGCTGCTGCAGACTTCTCAGGGGGCCAAGGAAGGCTTTAAGGACACCATAGTTTAAATCTGATACCAGGTAACTCTGAGTCACAGGTATGTTTGAGATCCTTTATGTCATTTGTATTGCATGAGTTTTAATTGCCCATATATTTTCTTTTCTTTTTTTTTTTTTTTGGCACTGGGGATGAAACCCAGGGGCATTCTACAACCAAGCTACACTCCCAGCCCTAGTTTTTTATTCTTTATTTTGAAACAGAATCTCACTAAGTTGTAGAAGGCCTCACTAAGTAACTGAGGCTGTATGCAAGCCTCAAATCCTTCTGTCTCTGCCTCCCAAGTACTGGGAGTATAAGCATGTGCCACCATGCCCACCCTCCCAGATATTTTCTTAAGATGTGCATGATACTATCCTTTGAGAGAGAAAGGAAAATAAAACTATGCTTCATAATCTGTGTTTGTGTAACTGTAGCAATTAGATTGAAATACTTTATCTAACGGAGAGAGAAAAATAGCCAAATACTTGAGGAAATAGAGCATTGAAACACTGAAAAATTTCAACCATTTAATAACTCCCAATTCTTTCTTTCATCCCTTCTTACTTTCTTTGTGTGCTATCTGCTTTTAAAAAATATTTGTGTGATAACCATCTAATAACTCCAAACTTTATCTATTTTTCTATTCCTCTATTTTCTATTCCTCTATTTTTGTATTTTATCTATCTTTTAGATATCTATCTGTCTTGGTGTGACACACCAAGGCAGACAGATAGACACAGACAGAAAATAAAATATCAGTCAGGAAGCTGTAGAACAAAAACAAAGAAGTATTCTGAGGCAAATCTTCGCAGCCTGAAAAGTAAGATCTAGAGAAAAAAAATTAAAATGCTAATCCTCTGTTTCCCTCATTTCAGAAGGATTTTTCACATGCATTTAATTTGAGCCTCACTCTATTCCCTTGGATAAAGTGTTATCGGATAGGTTTTATTTCATTTTACAGATTCAGAAACAGACTCAAAGAAGCTAAATGACTTGCTCACATGCTCAGCAACAGATGGGAATGGCCAGACAGGGACTTATATCTGGCCACTCCTGACCTACTATCTCTTCCACCTGATCTTAAATAGAGTTAAGAATTGTGGGTAAAGGGAATATTGCCTCATATATGTTGAGGCACTCTCACATGTAATATTTCAAGTATTTGTGCATACATCATTTTGTTTAGCCTTTACAATGTCGCTGAAAATTATGTGGCATAGGCAAAATTTCCCCCATTTTTGAGATAAATGAATTGAGATGCTTAGATATTAAACCACTAGCACATCATCATATAAAAAATTAGTAAAGAAGGCAGAATTGCTAGATTTTATCTGTGTGTGGTGGCACATGCTTGTAATCTCAGTACTTGGGAGGCTGAAACAGGAGGATGGAAAATTCAAAGCCAGCCTCAGCAATTTAGTGAGGCTGTCAGCAACTTAGTTCAATCCTGTTTCTAAATAAAAAATAAAAAGGGCTGAGGATATAGTTCCCTTGGGTTCAATCCACAGTACACACACACACACACACACACACACACACACACACACACACTGCTCGACCTTACCTGGGATGGATGGTGGGTATTCAATTCTATATGGCACTTTGAATGACCTAAGAGTATCAGTAGTGGTATTTTTCTATCTTCTACCCTTTACACCTCTCAATAGACTGTTTACTGTGTGCACAGTTCTGTGCCAAAAGCTCTGGGAAAGGCCAACAAGACAATGGATCTGCTTCCTAGGAATCCACAAATTTCTCTGGCAGCTATTTGCACTCAAAATACAAGGAAGATTGAATTGTGTCCCATCAGAGATAGCAACAAATTCAGCGGAAGGGAAAGATCACTGATGAATGGAAACATCAGAAGCTCATGAATAGGGATTATATGTCTTCATTTGCCAGGAAAACTCCCAGTTTATGCCTGTCATCCTTTTAGTGGCCCCTTTCACTCTCTAAGTGTCCCAATTTGCATGTGAAATCACATGATCAGTTGTTTCATGAAGAAGATTGGGCTTTCAAGGATGGGGTATATTTTGAAGGGTGGAGATTGAGGCACAGGCTGTTGGTAGATGAAGAGGAACATGAAAACCAAAGAAAGAGTGGGGGGAGAAAGCATGGTAAATTAAATATGGTAGATAATCTACTGCCATTGATTCTCCCCATCCAGTTGTGTGCATATTGATCCGCACATCAAGACCTTTTCTCTTTCACCCATCAAGACCTCTTTTCTCTTTCCCTTGAATCAGGGCTGGCCCTGCAACTGCCTTGACCAACAGAATATACTAGAAGTAATGTGGTGCCAACTCCAGGCTGGCCCTCTAATAGGCTAGGAAGCTTTGGGTTTCATTCTTGAAAGAATAACCAAGGAAGCCACAGACAGTTGTAGGAGAGAAGTCACCCAGCAGCCTGCAGCTGCTCCCACTAACCTCCCTAAGGGCCAGTGAGAGAAGCCCAGAAACCACCAGGGTGATTTCAGCCCCAGCAAACCCCATGTAGAGCAAAGAAACTGCCCAGACTGCCCAGGGTGCAGAACTAAGAAATGATAAGGCCACTAAAGCCTGAGTTGGGTTTGCCACACTATAATAGATGGTGGGAAAACTAAGTAAGCAGAGCAGGAGGATTAAGCTTAGTTAAGGTGTGCTTAGCAACACGGGTGTCCACTGATGTTCTGGTCCAACCATGGTCTCAGGAAAGTGTGCAATCCCTGTGCCTCAGGAGCAGGTTTTCTCAGTGATCGTGCCATGAGTCTGGATCCAAGACAACTTATTCCTCTCCTCCAGGATTATGCCACCAAGAGAGAATTTCTGAAGTCTCCTTCTCTAGCCCTGTTTTGTGAGCTCTCAGGGAAGGCTGTGGAGGAGAGTCTCAGTAGCTGGAAAACCACTGAGTCACAGTATGGTTTCAGAAGCACCAAGTGAATACTCCCTTCCCCCAACTGCACCCCCAACTCATTTCTAGAGCCAAAAATCCACCCAAGGAAAGAATAAGCTTCTCACACCATACTCAGAAAGAAAATTACAGGCACCTCAAGGGGGAGTTGACTTGAATTCACATTCAACAAGGCAGATAACAGAGTTTTGTTTTGTTTTGTTTTGTTTTGTTTTGTTTTCAAATAAAGACTTAGTAAGGAGAACAGAGCACAGAAACTGTGAGCATAAAAAGGGGTAGGGGCTCAAGAGTGCAGGTCAGTGTTAAAGTGTGTACAGCATGCTGAGGCTGTGTTCAATCCTGAGCACTGAGACAGAGCAGGGGGAGTAAAAACAGAAAATAAGGCACTTGGTTGGGGACAGAGACCTGATTTTAAATATGATGGTACAGGTACTAAAGGCAATTCACAATTATGCTTAGAGCTGGTACTCATACAAATACATATATCTACAGGAGAAGCAGGCAGTCCAAGAATTCCCACGACTGTGGCTGCTACACAATGCAAACAAGCAGTCAGTACCTCAGGAGGCTGAGGGATGGTGAGATGTAAATACAGACACTTCCTTCTCAGCCAGCTAGCCTGGGAGCTGCAGGTGGCTCCGCACCTTGTCTGGCCCTGATGATACAGAGCCATAACACAAAGGAAGAGAGGGAAATATGTTAACGACACACATCATGAAAACTGGTCACTGCGAAGCCACAGTGATAGATAAGTGCTTCTCCAAAAAGTACCTTCAGTTCCCATGTTTTGCATGGATCATCCAAGGCAGATCTTCACAGTCAGAGAAGTAATATCGGAGGGAGGGGGATCACATTGCTAAACATTGCAGCTATATCTTGAAGTGAGGGTGGTTAGTCCAGGAACAGTATTACAAGTTTTCAAATCAGGCTTTGGATAAGTTTGCTCAAAATCAAAATAATGAGGAATTAAACTCTTCTATAATCCTCCGAGTTGTTACTAAATGAAGACATACAGATAGTTCACATATACATATATGTATATATATATGTATATATGTATGTGTATACATAAAAAATCACTGTAAATTCCTCAAACAAGAGAAAATGTATTATGTTCTGCCAAAGAAATTAGGATCTCTCCATTAGAACCTTAAAAGTTAAATATTACTACTAGCATGGCTTGATGTCATAAAGAGGTTCTTTGTTATTACCTTGATCATGTATATAAATTTCATATTTACAAACAAAAATATGAACTCCTCTAGAAGTCAATTCCTCTTTTGCTACTTCTTATTTTGCATTTCATATGTTAAGTGAAAAAAATGAGGAGGAAGGAATGAATACATACAGAAAACACAGTTTTCAGCAGAAGTACAAAGCACAACATTGCTTTGTACTTTTTATAATGTTGTCCAAAGCAAGTTACGATTTAATAAATGATTACCTGTTATCCCAGTCAGTAGTTCTCCCACTAGCTATGTTCATAAAAACTTATTTCAATTTAGAGAAATCATGATGTTTTTCTCACTGCCATTTGCTTTTCATCAATTAAGTACAGGGGATCCCTCCAAAAGAATGTGACTGAGAACCTATGCCAATTTTTGGAAAAGCCCATCCCTACTAACCATTACAAAACATAAAATACCTTTTTATAAGAATAAGACAAGAAAACAATAATAGCCTGTCAATAAAATTTTGCAATTCAGAAAACAGGAGGCTGATATTTTAAAAATTAGAAAACAAGGAAATTCAAATTTACATTGCCTCTTCTAGGCAAGCTTACCCATTGGCCTTCTATTTTTATAGGAATAAAGGAATAAATAAATGGGCAATACAAAGTCAGTCCTAGCCCTTTCGATGTTCCTTACTTCCGATGCATTGTAATTATACAACATAATGGGGTTGAAAGTGATTCAAACATTCATGCACAAATCACTGGGTATATTTCCTTCTGCATTCCACCCCCACTCCTCCCTACCTGTAAATATGAGATTTGGTGGTGATACCCTCATATATAAACACAACATTATGTGAAGTGTTCCCTTCCTGAAGGTTCATTTATTTCCCCTCCTCACCTTTGTCCCCCAATCCTCTTCCACTATTCTATGCGTCTCTCTCCTCATTCAACGGAAGATGGACTTGAATTTCCAAGGCAGGGCCATCATGGAAGATTTATTTCTCCCACAGGCTTAACCTGCATATTCTATACCTGCCACCTAAGATATTAGGTCACAATGCAGGTTCAGCTCATCTGTAGATACATGATTCAGGAATTACACACATTTGTTAAAACTGCAACTATAAGTTATTCACTAACTCAATATAATTATCATGTATAACACTGCCCTTTTAGCACTTTAAATTCTCAAAACACTCTTGACTAGCCAGTGCCATTCTTTTTCGGTGAGGTTTTGTTTTGCGTTGGGCTTCCCAGTTGGAAGAGTGATGGGTACAGTCACAGGCTCCTTCAGCAGATGCATCTCTCTGTGCCATTTTTCCAGGGAAGAGGTTTACTGCCTACCTGGCTGACTTCACTCTGCTAACTCTCTGAACACTGCTTCTAATGCAATTCAATCTCATTGACTTACTTAAGATTATTAATAGAAAACTTTTGGGACTATCAACTAGGTTCTTTATTAAATGAATAATTATTTTTAAAAGCTCTATTTTTTTGGTCATAAGGAATTGAAATTTTAGAACAGGTGCTTTCTATCTCTGAGTCATACCTCCAGCCCTTTTTATCTTTTGTTTTTTAAATTGGGTCTTATTAGGTTGCTGACAGTCTCACTAAGTTGCCAAGGCTGGTCTCAAATCTCTGTTTTTCTTGTCTTAGCCCCCAAGTATAAAAGTTCTAGTTAAGATATTAAAAATTACAAAAAAGAAAATAAAAACTACACCTCACCTCACCACCCAAAACTGGTTCCATTAAAAACTACAATAATTTTTCCTATATTTCTCATGCTCAGCATGTTCATATCTTTTGTTTGGAAACTCCTTTTATCAAGATTATTTTCTATTTCACTATTTTTAATATTCTACAATGCTCCATTTTCTATTCAATTCTCTCAAAAATTTTCTAAATGAGGTTAATAGTAGTATCTCCCTCAGAAGGCTATTGTTAAGATGAAATGGGCAGAAAGATGCAGGCTCCCAGTAGGGGTTTAGTAAACCTGAGCTCTCTTTACCCCCACCTAGGCTCGCACTGCGCTTTTCATCTCTGAGTAATCCTTCCTCCTCTTCCTTCTCTTGATGGCTTGCTTAGCAGGCCACAGTTTCACATGTGCACCATCCCCACAAGTGTTGCCGAAAGCAATACAACATATATTTTCTGAGATTGTCTCATTTCTTCTGGTCAATTTATTACTCCTCTGAAGCCTTAGGAAAGAGGCGATTCCTTCCTTTTAGACACTATTTTAATAGAACCCAAGAGAGAACCTTATTTTCTGATAAAAATCATTTCCTAATAAGAGTTAAGCTGCTCTCTGGAAGAATTTATGTGGATTCCCATCCAAATCATTCTTAGAGACACATCCTTGTCCAGACTGAAAGGGAAATTTTCAAGTGATGGGTGAGGAGGGAAGGGAGGTAGGGTTATTTTTTAGTAAGGATGCCAGCAGGCTGTGGGGACAGTAAAGGTACCATAGTGAACATCTCCGGACCTCCATTGTGAATCCTATTATTTGGGAAATGCTCCATTTTCTAAAACTTCTATTCGATATAGCAGACACACTGAGGGTACACTGCAGAGCTTTCCTGTCAGCATAGCAGTCCTTTGCTTGCAGTAGATTTCTTTATAGGAAGCAAACATCAGGGGCACCCAGTATTAATCCCAGTGCTGCCATTCATCAATCCATCCACCCATCCCATAAATACTGAAAATGTATATATTTGCCAAAGGTTATGCAAAAGGCTAAGGCTATGATGGTGTAAAAAATCAGATACTGCCGGGCGTGGTGGCGCACGCTTGTAATCCCCGCGCTTGGGAGGCAGAGACAGGAGGATCGCGCAGGTTCGAAGCTAGCCCCGCGCTCTGGCTTAGGAGACCCTGTTTCCAAATAAAAATGCAAAAATAGGTCTGGGAGTGTAGCCCGGAGATAGAAGGGCTTCCAGAAACCCCAGTACCACCAAAAAAATAAAAAAATAAAAAATCAGATACTACTTGGTCCTTGTATAGCTGAGTCAAATAGGAGAGAGAGATACTAAGAAAAGAATCATGACTGTATGACTAGACGACCTTGAGAGCAGATCTCTGATGATTCTGAAGGAAGTAGCAATGCAACCATGTTCTGAAGGATGATTAGGAATGAGCTCCGAAGGAAGAGCAAGAAGACTGCCCAAGCTGTGGAGCAAACTCAGTGCCTGAGCAAGGACTCAGAGAGCCAACTGTATGCTGTAGTCCACGTGAGCAGCAGCCTAAAGGGCATGACATGACGTGGGTCCAGAGAGATAGGCAGGGTCCGTGTTCTGAATGTTTGTCTTAATCCTGAAAGCATTCTAAATCCCTGCAAGTATTTAAGTAAAGGGATAACTTTTCCAGATCTGCCTCTTAGGAAGGCAGTTGAAGTCTTCCAATTGGAAGAAGGCAAGATGATTGCTGAGACACACAGGGAGGCCACATCAATCCGAACATCCCAGCCACACACTATCACCTGCCCTTCATCTACCCTCACCTCTGACACTGCAACTCCCAGGTCACTGGGCACTGGATTATTTCCTGGGCTCACACATCTCTTAGAAAGAAAGGTGCAACTAGATGCCCGTTCATCTGGATCCATGGAGAAGCTTCCTCACTTCTGGCCTCAGGGGCTGTATGCATCCTGTTTCTTCTAGGAATGCAGGGAGAACAAAATTCTGAAGTTTTAAATATAAATTTCCTTCTTAAAATACATCATTAGGGCCAGGGATGAAGCTTAGTGGTAGATTGTTTGCCTAGCATGGGCAAGGCCCTGGGACTGGTCCCCAGTACCAAAAAATAAAAAATAAAAATAAAATAAAATTCTAAAAGCCTGAACATTAACATTAAAGAACTATACCTGAATAGAATGCTTAAGAACATGTAATTTTATTTTAGTTTTTTAATTTATTTTTTATTTTTATGTGGAACATATTAAAAATAGCACACATTCAGACTATGCTTGGTGCTCTCTTGCTCTCCCCTGCTTTCCCTTTCCCACCTCCCAATAATGAATGTCCAGGTTAACCATGCTATATTCATACTTTTACACATATTCGGAAGTAGCTCCTCCATTAATTAACCTCACTTCCTTCTTCTCCTATCCTTCCATTCTAGCGTTGCTGGTTTCCCCTCCATTATCTGGAGTCCCTCTGGTATTCCTAATACTCCTTAGTTTGGGCATATTAGAGAAAACATATGTCCCTTCTCTTTCTGTGCCTGGCTGATCACACTTCACATAACGTTCTCCAGGTTTTCCATCTTCCTGTGAATGACATGATTTTCTTCTTTATAACTGAGTAGAATTCCATTGTGTGTATGTCCCATAATTTTACAACTCATTCATCTGTTGATGGAAACCTATGTTGATTCTACATTTTGGCTACCGTGAATTGTGCTGCTATGAACATGGATATGAATATGTTACTGTAGTTCTCTGAATTCAGCCCCTTTGGACAAATATCCAGGAGTGGTATAGCCAGATCCTATGGTGGATCTATTCTCAGTTTCTAAGGAATCTCCACACTGATCTCCATAGCGGCTAAACTAGTTTGCACTCCCACCAACAGTGTAAAAGAGTTCCTCTTTCCTCACATTCACACCAACAATTTTTGTTATTTGATTTCTTTATGCTTGCCACTCTGATTGGGGTTAAATGGAATCTCAGCATAGTTTTTATTTGCATCTCTGATGGCTAATGATGTGAAACATCTTTCATGTATCTATTGGCCATTTGTATCTCTTCTTTTGTAAAGCATCTATTCAGTTCAGTTACCCATTTCTTGATTGGGTTATTTGTTTTGCTAGTGTAGAGTCTTTTGAATTCTTTGTATATTCTGGATATTAGCCCTCTATCAGAGTGGTGGCTGATAAAGATCTCCTATTCTGTAGGCTTTCTCTTTAGGTTCTTGATGGTTTCCTTTGATGAGACGAAACATTTTAGTTTGATGCCATCCCACTTGTTAATTCTAGCTTTAACTTCCTGCACTTTGGAGGTCTTGTTGAGAAACTTACTGCAGTCTCTGGTCAAATTTCTAAGTCTTTGATCCATCTTGAGTTGATTCCTGTGTGCAGTGAGAGGTAAGGATTTAGTTCCATCTTTCTACAAATGGATAGCCAGTTCTCCCAGCACCATTTGTTGAAAAGGATGTCTTTTCTCCAGCAGATGAGTTTGGCTCCCTTATCAAAGATCAATTGACTATATGTGTGTGGGTTTGCTTCTGTATCTTCTATTCTGTCCACTGGTCAGTATGCCTCTTGTTGTGCCAATACCATGCTGTTTTTACTATTGCTCTATAGTATAATGTAAAGTCTGGGATGGTGACGCCTCTTGCCTGGTTCTTATTGATGAGGATTGCTTTGGCTATTCTGGGTCTTTTCTTTCTCCATATAAAATTCATGACTGATTTTTCTAGTTCTATGAAGAATGTTATTGATATTCTAATAGAAATTGCATTGAATCTATAGATCACTATTGGCAGAATGGCCATTTTGATGATATTTATTCTGCCCTATCCATGATCAAAGGAGATCTTTCCATCTTCCCAGGTCTTCTTCAATTTCTTTCTTTAATGTTTTATAGTTTTCGTGTAGAGGTCTTTTAAGTCTTGTCTTAGGTTTACTCCTAGGTAATTTATTGGTTTTTAGGTTTTAATAAATTGAATTGGGTTTTTTATTTCTTTCATTGTGGATTCATTGTTGGCATAAAGAAAAGCCACTGATTTCTTTAGATTGATTTTGTATCCTGAAACTTTGCTGAATTCGTTAATCAGCTCCAATAGTTGTTTGGTTGAGTTCTTTGGGTCTTCAAAATAAAGGATTATGTCACCTGCAAATAAAGATAGTTTTAATTTCTCTCTTCCTATTTGAATTCCTTTTATTTCCTTCTCTTGTCTTATTGCTATGGCAAGAGCCGTGAGGACAATATTGAAAAGGAGTGGTGATAGTGGGCATCCATCTTATTCCTGATTTTAGAGGAACTTTTTGTAGTTTTTCCCCATTCAATATGATGTTGGCTTTGGATTTATTGTATATTACCTTAATGATGTTGAAATACATTCCTTTCTTTTCCAATTTTCTGCAGTGTTTTTACCATGAATGGGTGTTGGATTTTGTCATATGCATTTTCAGCATCTATTGATATGATCATATGGTTTTTGTTCTCAGTTCTATTTATGTGGTGAATAACATGTATTGACTTGTGTTTATTGAACTAGCCTTGCTTCTCTGGAATGAAACCAATTTGGTCATGGTGTACAATTCACTTGATATGGTCTTGAATATGTATAGCTAGTATTTTGTTTTAGAATTTTTGTATCTATGTTCATCAAGGATATTGGTCTGTAATTTTCCTTTCTTGAGGAATCTTTATTTAGATTGGGGATTAATGAGATACTGACCTCATAGAAGGAATTTGGGAGACTTTCATCTCTTTCAATTTCCCAGATCAAGTTGTGAAGTATTGAGATTAGTTATTCACTGAAGGTTTTGTAGAATTCAGCTGGAAACCACCTCAGGGCCTGGGCTTCTCTTTGATGGCAGAATTTTTACTGCTGTTTCTATTTATTTGCTTGCTATTGGTTGGTTTAGGCTTGCTATGTCCTCTTGGTTCAATTTAGGTAGGTTAACTGTGCTTAGAAATCTATCAATTTCTTCCATGTTTTCTAGTCTATTGGAGTATAAATTTTCAAAATAGTTTCTGATAATTCTTTGAATTTCCCCTCTGTCTGTGGTGACATCTCCTTTTTCATTTCTGATTTTAATAATTTGAGTTGATTCTCTCTTTCTTTTGGTTAGGTTGGCCAAGGGTTTGTAAATCTTATTAAACTTTTCAAAGAGCCAGTTTTTTGTTTTGTTGATTCTTTTAATTGTTTTTTCTTCTCTATTTTATTTATTTCTGCTCTGATTTTAATAATTTCCTGCCTTATGCTAACTTTGCAATTAGAATGTTGAGTCTTTCTAGGTCCTTGAGATGTGCCATTAGGTTGCTTACTTCGTGACTCTGCTTTCTTATGTGGGCACTCAATCCTATAAACTTTCCTCTTAATACCACCTTCAAAGTGTCCCTAGATTTTAGTAAGTTGTGTCTCTAATTTCATATAATTCCAGAAATTTCTTTATTTCTCCTTATTTCTGATCTTACCCAATCATCATTCAATAGTGTATTATTCAATCTCCATGTATTAAAAGAGTTTATTTTGATTTTCCTGTTGTTGATTTCTACTTTCATTACATTATGGTCTGAAAAGATGCACAAAATTATATTGCATCTTTTGAATTTACTGGTGCTTGCTCTGTGGCCCAGGATGTGATCTATTTTGGAGAAGGTTCCATGGGCTGCTGAGAAGAATCTGTATTCTGCTGTTTCTGGTTTAAATATTCTGTATATGTCTATTAGGTTCATTTGACTTATAGTTTTCTTTAGTTCTGAAGAGTCTTTACTCATCTTTTACCTTGAAGATCAATCTAGTGATGTAAGTGGTGTGTTGAAGTTTTCTAATATTATTGTTTTGGGATTTATTTAAGATCTAATGTCCAGAAGGGTTTGTTTTAAAAATGTGGCTGCACCAATATTTGGGGCATAAACATTTATCATCATTATATCATCTTGGTGGATTGTTCCTTTTAATAAACGGTAGTGCCCAGCTTTATTGCTTCTGATGTATTTTAGCTTAATGTCTGTTTTGTTGGATATCAGCATTGTTATTCCTGCCTGTTTTTGGTCTCCATTAGCATGATATATCTTTTTCAATCCTTTCACTTTCAGTCTATGAATGTCTTTAGCTGTAAGGTGAGTTTCTTGCAAACTGCATATATTTGGATTATGTTTTTTAATCTACATTGCCAGGCTATGTCTTTTCATTGGTGAGTTAAGTCCTTTGACATTCAGAGTTATTATTGATTTTTTTGAGATTCTGCTTATCTTGAAACACTGTTTCTCCATCAATTTTGAATAATAATTTTGCTGGATATAGCAGTTTTGGTTGGAAGTTGTTTCCTTCCAGGTTCTGGATCATATCATACCAGTCTCTCCCATCATTTATGATTTGGGTTATATAGTCTGGGGTGATTTTTATTGTTTTGACCATATATATAACCTGTTCTTTTGTTCTCACTGCTTTCAAAATTCTTTCCTTAGCCTGTATGTTGGTCATTATGACTATTACATGGCATGGGGAGGTCCTTCTTTGATCTTGTCTTAATGGTACTCTGTATGTCTCCTGAACGTGTAAGTCCAAGTCTTGTTCCATGTTTGGAAAATACTCTGAAATTATTTCTCTAAAGAGATTAAGAATGCCCTTGGTCTGAACCTCTATCCCTTGTTCAATACCTTTTATCCATAAGTTAGGATGTTTCATATTTTCCCATAGTTGTTGGATTTTTATATTTTGTTGCTGTAACAACTTCTGTGTGCTGTTGACTATGCTTTCAGTTTTGAATGAACTGTCTTCTAATAGTGATATTCTATTTTCCATTTCATCTAATCTTCCAGAATGTCTTTCTATTGCCATATTCATTTCATTTATTGACTCATTTTATTCCAGACCTTTCTGTTTCTTTCTTAGTGTCTCCATTTCCTCTTTCATTTTCTGTACACTTATTTTGAGGCCTTTCATCAACATGTAGATCAGGATTTGGAATTCTCCTTCTTGAACTTCTTCTAGGTCAGTATTTGTGATTTCCATTATTTCTTCACTGTTTCTAGTTCTCATATTTTCAAGGATCCCAAGCTTATTTTGCTGATGTATTGGCGTCTTTTGTGGATATTAGATCTAATCCAATCTTAGTAGTAGGAATTTAGAGGTGTCAGCAGGTAAACAGTGCTTTTTCCAATGGTAAAGTTTGAGTAATCGGAGAGGAATTGGAATGATGGGTACAGAAGTTGGGTAAGGTGGAGGGGATATGATTCGGTTAAGTAAGAATTTAAGTATAATAAAGTAGAATCTGGTTGAGAATGAGAGAAGGTTACATAGAGGACTCTTGTAGTTACTAGAGTATTTAAGTATGGAGATATGACATACCTTGAATACTACTCAAGGAGATACAGTAAGGGGAAAAAGTTTTGAGAGAAGAGAGTAGATAGGCTTGAGTGAGGAAGTTTGTAAATGGAATGAGGGGAAGGAGCAAATAAACATGAATAAAGTAACAAAACAAGATACAAATGCTAACAATTATACATTAAAGATAAAAAAAAACCAAAAGAAAAAAGGAATAAGAAAAAGAGAAAACAATATAGGACAAAAATAAAATAAAATAAAAAGAACTAGCGACAGTGTGAGACAACAAAACACATTAAAAAAAAACCCAAATAAAAGAAATTAAAAAAAAAAAAGCAAAAAGCAATAGTCCTACTAATTTGCGAGTTTAGGGCTGGGGCCATACAATATCTGTATGTCTGATCACTGTGGTAGATTCTGGAGTATATTCCAATGTCTCTTATTTGCTCTGTACCCTATTATCATCTATTGCACCCACTCTCTGAGTGTATGTGCCCGTCTCTCACCTCTGAAAGTTTTGTTTAGGTGTCAGGGTGTGGGGTGTCACTGTTAATGAGTTCTGTGTAAGTCCAGGATTCTGCATTTTTCCAGCCTGTAGTCCAGGCCCTTGGCCTCTGAACTCTCCACCCGAGACTCAGGCCTGCACTTCCCTACCCACACTGTGCCTGCACTTCCCTACCCACTAGGGCAGAGGACGTCCAATGTAGTTGAACCCCTGTGACCCTGTGCGGGTACCATGCCTTGAGCATCTTTCCTGTGTCTCTAAAGGTTCTAACTGGACTAGCTCGCCATGTCCCACGGCTTCTCTGGGTGGTCCTCTTCCGAATACCAAGTAACACAAGCAGTTACCTGGCTGCCCTGCTCCAGGTCTCTGGAGGGCTTACTGTGCCACTGCAGGTGCCACCTTTGGTGAGCACAAGGGATTTTGCTTCATCCCTGAAGCATGATGCTGGGCACTGCTCGTCACTGAAGATGTTGGAGTTCTGTGGCCGTGTTCAAGCTCTTGGATTATTTTTCTGGATTTTTTGGTCTGCCACACCAGTGTTGGCCAGAGCTGGGACTTGTGGATTGAGCCCACAGCCTTTGGGGCATTGGCAGCCAGACTGCGTCAGCAGCAGATCCATTACGCTTGTACTTTTTGTAGTGAATCTTGCAGTTCAGAGTACTGGATTCCTTCCACTATGGTTTCTGGTTCTGTTTTGGTTCATGAGCTATATTTATTTTGTTAAGATGCTGCCTTCTCAGTAGTTGAACTTCATTTGTTTCAGGTACTGAGATGTGCTTCGTCCTACAGTCACCATTTTGAATCTCCTCTAAGTACATATAATTTTAATACTTTCTTCATGTGCATATTTCAGATTGTACTGTTTTTTTGTACCAATTTTTAGTATATGTAGAAATTGTGACATGATTTCTGGAAAAGAAAACATCATTCACATTCCCACTATCTACTGTAATGCAGAATACGGATAGCAAGGCCAATAAACATTTGTAAATAACTTTTAATAATTCTTTTAGCTGGATGTAGAAATACATGCCTGTAATCCCAGTATCAGAAGTACGAGACAGATAGGTCACAGATTCGAGACAAGCCTCAGTAATAAGTGAGACTCTCAGCAACCTAGCCAGATACTGTTTGAAAGAAAGAAAGAAAGAAAGAAAGAAAGAAAGAAAGAAAGAGGAAGAAAGAAAGAAAGAGAGAAAGAAAGAAAGAAAGAAAGAAAGAAAGAAAGAAAGAAAGAAAGAAAGAAAGAAAGAAAGAAAGAAAAGCAAGCAATAGAGCCTGGCATGGTGGCCCACACTTGTAATCCCAGTACTTGGGAGCCTGAGACAAGAAGATCACAGATTCAGGGCCAGGCTCAGCTACTTAGTAAGACTCTCCACAACTTAGTGAGACCTTGTTTCAAAATAAAGAATAAAAAATAAGGCTGGGGGTATACCTCAGTGGTAGCATGTCCCTGGGTTCAATCCCCTGTTCCACAGGAGAATGAATGAATGAATGAATGAATGAATGAATGAATGAAAGAAAGGGAGGAGGAGGAGGAGGAGGAGGAGGAGGAGAGGGAGGGAGCGAGAGAGAGAGAGAGAGAGAGAGAGAGAGAGAGAGAGAGAGAGAGAACAGAGCTGGGGGTATAGCACAGAGGTAGAATTAGCCTCTGGGTTCAATCTCCAGTCACACACACACACACCACACACACACACACACACACACACACACACACACCTCTTTTAATTCACTAGTTTGCATATCTTCCAATATTTTTCATTAATAGGATTAAATGCTATGAATCCCTCCCTTTTATCTTCAAATCATGCTTTTAATGTCAATGATTTCAGAATATTTTATAAAAGCAGAGAGTCCTCAGAGTAATCACTGTGGCAATAGTTTCTATAGTTCTAATAAATATACTTCTTATATTCTACTGTGCCAGTGCTCTACAAATCAATATTTAAATTAATTAGCTAACAGCATTTGTAGAGAACATTTGTTATAGAATTTCTCAAATCTTAATAATTATTTTTCCAGAACCTAAGATAACACTGGATTCTTAATCAGCATGAAGTTGATAATGTGATTCATTGGTATTCTCATTTTACAAACATGGAAACTCAGGTTTAAATATTAAATAGGCTTACATTAAATTTAATCCAGGCCAAATAATAAAACTTTGACAAATTCAGGAAATAAAATTGATATATTTTTATTACCATAAACTGAAATTCTGGCAGTCGCATAACACTGCTTTGACTTTTCCATCTATTTTTAGAACAAAAGGTTTCTCAAAAGCCGTCACTGATGTATGTCAGTCATGCAGACTAAAACTTTAACTGTTCCTACTGTTGGAGATATCAGCAATAGTTCCTATTTTGGTTTCAAATTTTTGTACTTTATTCAAGTTCATGAAATGCAAATTGTTTACTGGTTTTATTTATTTACTTCCAATAATAATTTTAAAAAACCAAAATCCTACTTACAGTAAGCTTCCCCTAAAACATCAAAAGATGATTGCTGTAGAGAAATCAAAGTTGTCACCATAACAAGATTACCGCTGTAGGGAAATCAAAGTTGTCATCAATAATGACATGCACAGAAACATAAGCATTAGGGTAAAGTGTAAATACATCCTCATCCAGCCCGGACTGAGAAGCAGCCATCTCTTTGTGGTACTGTAACTGGTACCATGAGATATGTATAGGAAAGAACACAAATAGGTATTTAACATGGTATTTAATACTCAGATGGCAGAAAATTTCCAATATTGAAATGTACTTTAAAGTATTATTTTCCTTCTAATTCATAAAAAAATTCAGCTATTTTTCCCATATTCCCTCAGCAACAAATATTAAAATAGGGCAGTTAAACCTTAGATTTTACCAAACCCTCTGAAAACAATAGACAAAATTTAAAAATTAAACTACTTGCTTCTAACTATAAAAAAAAGTCATCAATGCTAGGGTGAACTTATTTAGTTTTAACTCCCCATTGTTTCTCCTTTATTTGTCTTACCAGAAACATTCTCTTTAGCCTAATGTGCAAACAGGAAGGCAGATTTAGACATGATTTCTTATTCAAGATATCAGCCCTTGAAAGTCACAGATTTAAAAGAGGAGAAAAATGAGTAACAAAAAAATCACTTAGTTTTAAGCCTAATTACTAAAACTTTCCACCTGACATATTTTGTTAGTTCTGTCTTCCTGAACCCAGAAGTAAAGACAATAAAGATTGTCTGACTATTTTCCATACACACCTAACCACCCACCTCATGGTAAATAAAGAAAAAAAAATGAATTGATGCTCAAAGAACATCTACTGAAGAAATGAAAGACCCAAAAGAAAGACTGTCACAAAATTAATGCTGATCTCCCAGGTGAGGCTTCTTGGAAGTCTTGGTCCACAGGAAGCCGCTTATCCACCCTTTCCTTCCTCACCATCTACTTTCCACCACTGTTACTAGAAGCTACCATTACCTTTCCTGTGGTGAAATCCAAGGACTGAGCATTCTGTCGGCTTCCTCCTTCACTGTACTTTCTACCATGATGGCACATCACCAATGGAAATTTCTCAGAGCATCTCAGTCCTCTTTCTGAGTCTTCTGATATACCTTTTAGCTCACTGACTTCTCTTCCTTTTATCATCTAATGATGGTCACACCTATGGGAGTATCCCAGGCCTCTCACTCAATGCTGCCACTGTTCTTGGAGTAATGATCACCACTTGAGATGGCTCCGCACTTTCTACTTATTGTCTATCTCTAGTCCTTACCACTCTAAGCTTCCAGATCTGATTTCCAGAGGCCTCAACCTCTCCACCTCCTGGATAACTTCATACTACCTCAAAAGCAACAAGGCAATTCTGATTTCATCATTTTTCCATTATTGCCATAATTCCATCCTCCTGGTCTCTTTATTCCTATTAGTGTCCCTCAGGATCCAAGCTTAAACCTCCAGGATTATCATTAATTCTTTCCTTTATTTACATGGAACCCATTGCCTAGAATTAACACACTGTGTCCCTCTCATGTCTCCGTTTTTTCACCTCACCAATCTGCTATAAATAACCTCAGTCTTACTGGTTTCATTTGTTTTCTTTTGTTTAGCATCTTCATTTTGTAATCTCATTTCCAACTGCTGGCCACTGGAATTTGAGTCATTAAATATTCCCAAACTCGCCTCCTTACCTCCTTCCTCTCAGCCTCTCCCCATGTTTTCCCTCGGTTTTGTTTATTTTTATACCATCTCCATGGACCGCCACCCTGACCATCTTTAGGACATAGAACTCTCCCTTTGAAGTCTTTCATGACTTCCCCAAGTAAACATGATACACTTTCCTTTGAAACCCATAAGGTTTTGTTCTTGTTTCTCCCACATTTCGCTTCACACGCTGCCTTACAAGAAAATGTTCTTCTCATGCTACCCACTACTAGCCTATAGGCTTATTGAAAGGCAGGAATTAAATATTATTTGCTTTTTGCCTTCCTTGTTGAATCTTTGCATACAGTCAGAATTCAATATTTGCATTTGTCTGTATATATGTATTTATTCTTCCTTCATCTTGTTCCAAAAGTGGTGTGCAATCACTCAATAAATATTTGTTGAAAATACTAAGAAAACTTGTTGCTTTTATGCTTCTACCTTATCCAGCTCAAATTTATTGCTACTGCCTATAATAATAGCCTTTTATCAATGCTGCTCAATGCTAACTCATTCTAATATTTCAAATTAAACTAACCTAAAAGCAGTTTGGTTTGCAATTTTTTTCTCCACTCCCCTAAGCCCACCTTGTATTCCTATGCCCAGGCTCAGATGGTCTTGGGGAGCACTGTGAACCAGGAGTGGAAAGAGAGGGGAGGAGGGGGAAGTCAGGTAGGAGCAGGCAGGGACTTGCTCCCTCCACTGTAGGGCAGGGGGTGGAAACCTCACTGACTCAGCCACACTTCCCACCTAAGCACTGGCTATTGACATGTTAAGCCATATCATTCTTAGTTAATGAGAATGGGACTGTCCTATCCATTGTCAGATAACCAAAAGCACCTCCATTTCTGACTACTAGATGTACCACTGGCCTCAACCAGGATATACAGAAGTTGAATGAAAGTTACAAACAAAAGAAACATATGTAGATTTAAATATTATAAGGCACATTAAAAATAGAAAAAGAAACAAGCCAGGCATAGGGACACTCATCTGTAGTTCCAGCTACTTGAAAATCCGAGGCAGAAGGATCACTTGGGGATTGAGGCCAGCCTGAATGGCACAGTGAGATCCCCTTCCCACCATCTCAAAATTTTAATCAAACATATGGCTGAAATGATTATTATTATTTTGCAGTACTGGGAGTGGAACCCAGGAACATTCTACAACCAAGCTACACTCCCAGCCCTATATTTTAATCTTTATTTTGAAACAGGGTCTCACTGAGTTGCAAAGGGCCTCACCGAGTAGCTGAGGCTACGCACCTCAATCCTCCTGTCTAAGTCCCCTAAATACTGAGCTCACAAGCGTGCACTACCACGTCCAGCAAGATGAAATTATCTTAACGATGTATTTAATTTAACCCAACATGTCTAAAATATTCTCATTTCCACTTGTAACCAATGTAAAAATGATTAATGAAATAATTTACATTCTTTTTTCCTTACTAGTATTTGAGATCCAGTGGATCTTTTGTAGGTACAGCACTCGTTGCCTTTCAGCATCTTTGCTACATATGGCTGGTGGCTACTAGGTTAGACTGCTCAGCTCTAGAGAGCTTTCCCCAGGCTGAGAACTCACTTCTCAAGAAGAATAAAGAAACCTTCTCTTTTCTTGTCCCCTAATTATTCATACCTATCATCAAATATAGAGAAGTTCAGGATCAAACAAATTCAGAAAATTTCAAAGGAGACAGATGATAGGGGTCTAGGATGGGAAAGTAGATGTGAAAAAATATGAAGAAATGCAAGAAGGGGCTGTAAGAGAGTTCTTCTACACTAACTCAAAAATCATTAGCTCATATAGAGATGCCAGTTTTTACTTGATGTTCACAACCAAAATTTCTACCCCAGGAGCAATACACATCTGTCTATGTGTCTAACCATCTTATAAAAGGAGCGTTCACATTGTGCACAAAAACAAACCCATGTTCATTACATATTGGTCTCAGTGAAATTTCTCCTAGCTTGTGCATTATAGAAACAGGAGAGAAACATATCCCAAATATTTGCATTTCAACCCCTTTAGTCTACAAGTGAAAAAACTGGAGTCCAGACAAGATTAGAATTTTCCCTGAAATTTCAGAGCTTACTGATGGATAAAGCCAAATCCAAAATATCCTGCCAGCTCATCCAGGCTGTGCAGCTTTAAGTGAGTAACTTCACCTGTTGAAATATCATTTTCCTCATATCTACAACAGAAATAATGCTACCTATATTTTTGAAAGCATTATCTTTAGGAAATTAATATGTAAATAGATGTTTGTTGAATGCGAAAAGGCAAATAATAGAATCAAAAGAAGGTAAGAAGCAACTTGGAGATTTATTTTAATCCATCCTTATACCGTAAGAGTATTATGCCTAATCTATCACAGCTTATGAAAATTTAAATTGTTATTTAATGGCTTTGAAGAAAGGATCGTAAGACTACTCTCAACAATACATTCTAAGCAGGGACAAGCCATGATTCAAAAGTTTTTCTCTAGGCCTACATCTCTTACTCCAGCTTCAAGAACCAACAAAGAGCTGAATTATTTGCTCTAACCCACCTGGCCAAATGGAATCTGCCTGAGTCCACATCATTCCTGCAGGGAGAACTTCCTACTATTTGACTTGGTTAGAGGCACAGCCTAACTGGCACACCTTTACTGGGATCAATGTGCTTTCAACGAAAAGCACAACAGGAGCATGTCAGCAAATAGAGCATGCTGTTGTTGTCCATGGAAGAGCAAACAGGATCCCTTCAAATGTATAAAAAGCATTAAGTTATTTCTAGCTTTATATGCTTGAGAACTTTATATATTAACTTTCTGGGTACTGTAAAAAGGTTTAATAACTATGCCAACATTTCGTTGTATTTTGATCTCATTTGAATTTAGTCTACTTCTGGATGAGATGAAGTGTGGGGGTGCGCGGACACACACACACACACACACACACACACACACACACACTATCACGTTTCCTTCATACAGTCCCCTGAATCTCACGTCTCATGAGAGCTTTTTCATTTAAGGACACCCTTTGCATTAGATACTTCACGCCCATGCGTCCCCTCGGCATGGTGATCTTGGAGGAGGGTGGTGTCTGCAGTTTGAAATTCAGGCCCTGGAGTTAGAGAACAAAGTCTGAAACTGCTTGTCCTTCAGGACACAATGAAACAGCCAGCTGTTTGCTTAGACATTTGTCTGAGTAGTACTTTATCAGGCTATTATTAGTTTTAATGTTGTAATTAGATGTGCAAATGTACCCTGAGGTATGTTTGGATGGGAACATCATACAAATCAGAATTGACAATGATGAACACAGCTGCATTTCTGCCAATGATTAGGCATTTAAGTAAGTGATTGTGGAGTATTTGTTGAAGAATGTGATCCCACAGAGTGGGGAGGTTAGCCGTGACGTGAGGCTGCCAAGAGGGCACCAAAATATCAGAAAAAACAGCGTGAACCAATTGAAATTCTTGGAAACTGGAAACTAACTTTCCTAAGCAAAATGTCTAAAATCGCTCTTCCTGTTACTTTACTTCATCCTCATTTTCTACAAACTGCATATCTCCATACAGTTTTTTTTTTTTTTTAATGTGTGGTGTCTCCTTTCTCTATAGACCACGAGCTCTAAATCAGGAGAGAAAATGTTATATCCTCAACACCAGAAGAGTGGCCAGTTTCCCCAAACAATGGGTTCTCAAATAGCAGTTGCTTAATAAATAAACACATTGAATAAATGAGTTGCAATATACACTGAAGGCAGTTGACGTACATATGACTCCTCTCCATCTGAAATTTTCATAAAAGTCACTTGATACCCTCAAGTGGGATGACATCGAGTTCAGCACCATCATGGCACTATTGAAGTTGGAGGCCTAAGTCAGCTAAGTGACTACTCAAAGGCTTATACTTAATTAGCCCGGACTCAGACCAAAAGAAAAACTTGGTAGTCAAGTTTACATTTCATTATACCATTAGCTTCTGTGAGAGCAACCCTCCTGAAAGCAGTGCTCTTTCCTACTTACCTCACGTTCTACAAAATGAGTATAATTATCATAATGAAGAACACAGGTGTCAACACTTTTGTACCTTTCTGGCACTCCTGGCTGTGGCATCATAATTTCTTTTGCCCTCTCCTGGCCTTCGAAACTCCCTCCTTCCCATACATCTTCATATTGCCAAACCTGCAAATCCAGGCTTTTACTTATATTTTCAGTCCCGAGACCTGATTTCCTGACAAAGTTTTTAGGCTCCCTCTGACCTCCTACTTCTATACTTCCTCCAACTCACAAAAATGTGAATCCAAATCTATAAAGGCACTAAATCAACATTCGATCTATTTCTGGAAGCATGAAAACTCTGCAGAATCTTTGACAAGTGTGTATGCTGGTATGGTTTGGAGAATATGAGTGCATATTTAAATACTGTACTGATGTTCTGTGAAGAAAATGGCCTAATGTTGATATTGTACCAACATAATGCAATCTTCCTGGGGAGATTCAGAAGCCAGTTCTTGCAGTGCCTACAGGGCACTGTTTTGAACACTTGTTCTCTAGATACACTATCATAAAAAAGAAAACATGATTACTTAAGCACTTGGATTCTGAATAAATGAAACTTTATAGCATTTTGGCAAAAAGGAATTATGATGTTTGTCACAGTGCGGCAAAAACAGATGTAAAAAGAATGAGCTCTATTTGCAGCAAAAACAGTTAAATAAAATATTTATAATTTCTTTATACATAAAAAGAGGAAATCGAGGTCCTAAATCATCAAAAGTATAATGGCAATTATTATGGGTTATAACCAGAAAAGGTTATACACAAATACAAGTTTAAAGTTTTTTTAAAAACCAGGACTTCCAAAGAAAGTCATTACAGAGGCTTACAGAGGAGAAAGGAAAGAATCTGAACAGAGACATAAAGAAAAGCAGAACTAGAGACACAGGGAGATGGTTCTAAAGGATTTCCAGACAATTTTTGTTACTCACTCCTAGTCTCTCCTTTATGCTCCCTGATATGTCTCTCAACCTTTATAATACTCTTTTAAACTTAATTCAAATTGGTGTCTATGGTTTGAAGTAAAGATCATTAACTGCTAAAAAACAAAAACAAAAAAAACTATCTTTAGAGTTTCAAAATGTGCCTTGATATAAAATCATGAGAACACTAAAAGTTTTGAAATTCAATACACAGGGAGAACTTTTTTTTTCTGTTTGTATAATGTCTACCAACACCCTTTGAGTTGGTGCTCCACAGAGCCCATCCTGAAATTCATCATGTATATATTAGTATAAACTTATGCGGTGTGTTTTCTCACCTAAAGCATTTGGCCTAAAAACATAACTGTGAGAGAGAAAGCTGGAGGAGGAAATCCCAGGAATTGTATCCCTCAGGCATCTGTCCATTCCCTCTTAGCAAAGGCAGATTCTGAGCATATCAAAATGGCGCTTTCCCCCCCTTGAAATTAGCTCAATTGCCACAAATACACATTTTATCTTAGGTGATCCAGTATTGACTTTTTAAAATATGATCAATCAATACTCTAATATAACTTGACTCTGTCCTCTCTGCAGATCGATACTACATGCAGACTCTGAAGGACTAGCCTGAGTTTTCATAGGAACCACAGCAACAGAGCAAACGCACGCCCAGAACTCTGCAAATATGCAACGAGAAATAGCCACAAACCATACACACATGCACACTCACCACTTATTCCCAAAACAATTTTAAAATGAGAAAACAGAGGCCCTGAAAACTCAAAGGAATAAATAACCTTATTGAAAGTCAGGACTTAGACCTAACAGCTTTATATTTGGGGTCAGGTGGAAATATTACTTTTTGACTGGGAAGTTCCCTCAAGCATGGCTGATAAATACATAGTTTGAATCCAGTTACAGTTTAAATACCATGCTTACTTTCAAGCATCTGAGAAATTCAGATAAAGGGAAACCGGCCTGGGGTTTTTTAATTTTTCTTACATTTCACATACTACCAGAAATGGACACATACACACAGAAAATAGGCTCTAAATAGTGACTCTCTGATTAAAAGTATATAAAAATAAATGTGTTTCAGGCAGGATAAAAGGCAGTCAGTGTAGCTGTGTAGTCAGTAGGAATTTCAGCTTTAACACTGGAAATGAATTCTGCACAGCTGGGTTCTCTAACTCTATTTAAGCTGCAGCCAGTGTGGGTGCTAGACAAAAATCAAGTAAGACCAAAATCTCCATTTTCAAAAGAGCCCTGCAACACTTGCCCTGTCTGTACCAAAGCCAGAACCTCAGAAAGGTCTCATGATACTTATTGTTTAATAACAGCACCTAGGCCGGGCATGGTGGCACACGCTTGTAATCCCTGCACTTGGGAAGCAGAGACAGGAGATTGCGCAGGTTCAAAGCCAGCCTTGCTGGCTTAAGAGACCCTGTTTCCAAATAAAAAAGTATTATAAATAGGTCTGGGAGTGTAGCCTGGTGTTAGAAGGGTTTCCAGGAAACCCAGTACCACCAAAATCAATCAATCAATCAATCAATCAATCAATACACCTATCCACCTCAGAAGCCTGAAACATTATGGAGAAAGATCTTCCTAGATGAATGAAGGCTTTTTTTTTTTTTAAGCACTAAAACATCTTATTTTCCAACCAATCCCTCTAGAATATACTGCACAGTTCTAGGCCTTCTTAACTATAGTGCTCAAAATCTGATCCAAACTCCTGGGTGATCCTTCTGAATGACATTTACGAGATGTGTCAGATGGTCTTTGGTGTTATAAGATGTTTCAACTGATGCTAAATGGACTTTAGTTGTAGTTTATTTGGGGTTTGTGTTTGCTTCTCTTCTTTCTTTTTTCTTTTCTTTGTTTTTCTGTTTTATACTGGGGTTTGAATCCAGGAGCATTCTTCTTCTGAACTACACCCCTATACCCCAGACCTTTTTATTTTTCAAAATTTAAATTAGTAGATTTGGGAGGGAATGAGGTGGGAACTGGGTGGGGGCTGGCTGGGTGATGTGTGCATTTATGTCTACACAAGTTTTTTACCCCATTATGATGTATAAATACAATGCACTAATAAAAATATATTAAAAAATAAAAAAATAAATTGGTAGACTTTAGGTAAAGCAGTTACCAACCATAATGTGAATGGGCCTCATCCAATCAGTTGATGGTTAGTAGAACAAAGACTGACCTTCCCAAAACAAGAGAGAATTCTGCTAACATTCTGCCTTTGGCCCCAGTCTGCAGCATCTCCTTGAGCATCCAGCCCGCCAGCTTGCTCTGCAGACTTTGGACTCCGCAAGTTTCTGCAACCCATTCTGTGTGTCTATTCCTTAAAATCAGTCAATCTCATCTCTTCCCTTCTTTTTCCTCCTTCTCTCTCTCTCTCTCTCTCTCTCTCTCTCTCTCTCTCTCTCTCTTTCACACACACACACACACACACACAATTCTCCCTCCCTACTCCTCTTCCTCCCTCTCTCTCTCTTTCTTTTTCCCTCACTCTCTCTCTTTCCCCATATACCTTTTTGCTTCTACTACTCTGGAGAACTATAATACAGGCACTTTTATTATCATTATTATCATTATCATCATCATCATCATCATCATCATCAGTATTATACTACTAAATGCAATGCATTGGTCTTTTTAAAATTTCAACTGCAAAGGAGAGAGAAAGAAAAGCACTCTTTCCTTCAATCAAAAAAGAAGTGGGTGAACCTCAGCAAAAGAAAACACCTAAGTAGATGCCCCCAGAATAGCTCACCTGGCAAACAAGCAAGTTTGGAGATCAAGACATCAGTCTAATCCCATTCCTACCTATTGTGAATAAACTTGACAATTTTTCATTTTTGTCTCATTTTTAGAAAAGCATTAGGGCCATAACAAAAAGAGCTACAGTTAGTAAACTTCTTGTTTTATATGTTTTGTTTTGTTTTTGTGTTTTGTTTTGTTTTGGCAGTACTGGAGATTGAACTCAAAGGCATTCTACTTCTGAGCTACACTCCCAGACCTATTTTTTATTCTTTATTTTGAAACAGGGTTTCACTCAGTTGTAAAGGGCCTAAGTAGATGAGGTTGCCCTCAAACCCATGACCCTCCTGTCTCAGCCTCCCAAATGCTGGGATTACAAGTGTACACCACCCACCACGCCTCACTGTTTTATGTGTTTTAATGCCATATTTCTGCTGGACTGCAAGCTCCTTGCGGACATTTACAAGACCTACAACTTCCCAGCAAAACCTGCAGCAATGTTACCCACAGATTATTCATTTATTGCCAACTGACTTTCTAAGCATATGAAACCATCCTAAAATGAAATTCCTTTTTCCATGTAAGGTAATAAAGTAGCTTCCCAACTTGAACGTGTGAAATTTTCCACAGTCTCTTTTCATATTTTTTTCTTTAGCAGAAGGTCAAACAAAGATAACAAAACCTAGTAATTTCATTCTATTTCAAATCACAAGATATAAATATCTTTATTTCTCTGACAGGCATTTTCTTTCTTTACTTATTCATGCCTTAAAGCTTACGTGTTCTAAATGTCTAGTCCCTTACCTGGCATTTGGTTTTCAGTATCTCTACTTCTTCCCTCATCAGAAACAGAGCTCTGTGAGCAGGCCAGGTTCCAAGTGATCCGGGTGCCAGGAGCGAGGACAGTTTAGTTATGAGAACAATTAAAACAGCATCAGACCCTCAGCAAAAACGAAGGGTCAGTTCTGATGGGCAGCGGAGACAGGGAGCTGGGACAGAAGACACATGAGCAGAATATGTCTTTCACTCAAGTTGCAAAAAAGGAGGCAGAGAAATGCCTACCATGCGACAAATGGACCTATCCATATGACAGCACAGTTTGGAATGACAAAGGTTCCCAGGGCAGCGCCATCTGCCTGCTGTCCTGGCGTTAAATGGCCTGGCCGGTGTAGATAGAAGGGCTGGCAGGTGTGCGCTGCTCACTGACCGGGGCCAGGCCGGCTCTGCAGGTGCCGGAGACTACAGCTGAGAGCCAGGCCCCTGGGGGAGCTTTCCCAGTTCTGTTGCCATTGCTGAGATCCATACAGCACACACTCTCCCTTTGGTTCTCATCCTTTTAAGAGTCACATTTATTTGTCTTTATTGCGTAGAATTCTCTTCTTCAGTCTGCTGAAGGGAGAAAGAGCAAAACTCTGGAAAAAGTCCTAAATTCTCCTATGAGGACTCGGTAAGAATCTGAAAATCTTCCCAGTTTTCCTAAAACTAAAACTGTCCAGTTCCCAATCATTTTCTTTCTTCTCAGAGAACAAGAGACAGTGATCCCGAGTTCTTAAATGCAAACTATGTCAGCCCCTCCTTGTGATACAACTAAAAGGCTTGAGGTAGAAAGTCAAACATGTTTTCTCACCATTTATTCAAAGGTCAAGAAAGAAGGCTTCAGCCAGGCATGGTGGTGCACACCTGTAATCCCAGTACTTGGGAGGCTGAGACAGGAGGATCACAGGTTTGAGAACAACCTCAACAATGAAGCAATACTCTCAGCAACCTAGCAAGACTCTGTTTCAAAAAAAAAAATTAAATCCACCTATCTGGAGGTAGAATGCCCCTGGGTTCAATCCCTAGAACTAGAAGAAAAAAAGGAAGGAAGGAAGGGAGGGAGGAAGGGAGGAGAGAGAAAAGAAAAGAACAAGAAGGCTTAGCTTAGAGCAAAAGAAATACCTCAAACTGGCTTCCGGTCACCTGGCTTTTCCTTTCCAGCCTCCATTCTCACTACAGAGGCATCTCCTCCTCCTTCTATCAGTCCTTCTCCCAGCAACCCAGAATCATGGTGCTCTCCTCTTCATCAATAGCATTTCAAGCCAAACAAAAACCCAGTAATCTACAAAACAGTTTATAAACTCATTAACCTATTACTGTAAGTCACTGTACATGACTAATGTATTCATAAACATGTTTGTGCTAAACTATTCCTGGGATACTTTTATTTATATGGAAGATTTGAAACCTGAAGTTCATTAACAAGAGAAAAAGAGGGAGGGAGGGAGGGAGGGAGGGGGAGAGAGAGAGAGAGAGAGAGAGAGAGAAAGAGAGAGAGAGAGAATAGCTGTAAGGTATAATTTCAAACAGTGAAGAGATAAAGAAGCTATTTGGAGGAAATTCAAAGGCATTTCTTAGCTGCTGAATTGAAATCACTCATTTAGGGCCCGCTCCACCCACCGGCAGAGCTGACCCTCACGGAACCTTTTATAATAGAGCAGTGAGTCTTAATCTTTAGAGATTTGCCTATTAGCTCTGAATATTCAACTCTAAAGGAACTAGAAAAACACACTAATGCTTAGAGAAAAGCTAATGATGCTTCCAATTTCTCCCAGGGGCTCCTTCCATCCCCTCGTTCCTGGGGGATGGGATGGGAACGTGTGCGTGTGTGTGGTAGGGGCATTTCTTCTGCTCGTAAAATATTTCTGCAGAAGGAAATAAAAAGCATGCCATGATCACCTAAGTGATTGAATCCAAAGAACTTTTCCCTAAATTTCACATGCAAATCACTCCCATCTTGAGAGAACTAGGATTTGTAGATACAAAGAAGCAAATCAGAAATTAAGCTGCTTGGATTTGCCACTTATTGATCTGGTTTTATCCCCTGGGGAAGCTACTCGACCATTTCCTTGCTCACTTTCACCTTCTATAGAAAATAAAAGTGATAAAAATGGTTTTTTCTTACATATTTTTTCTAAGTGGTTATATGTTTCCCTTGAAAATCTTTGAAATAAATGCTACTGTGAAAATCTAGTATAACTGTTGTCATAATTACTGTAAAATTCCTGTTGATTCCCAGGGTGTGTTGGGTATCAAAACTGCTCTTTTTCTCATCCTCCTGTGCTCAGGCTGACACCAGCTACTCTTAATTCTTCTCTAGTGACTGTCATAATGTTTCTGTTTTAGAATTTAAACAGATTCTAAACCAGAGTCATGCAATGAACTATTCTTCAACAAGCAAGTAAAAATACTCAGAGAATCGTACAACAAAACCCATGCCCTGAGAATATTATCTTTCGTTGCGTTTTGTATTTTATTAACCCAGGAAGAAGAGACTAAGTTAGCCAGCATCTTGAATAATTCATATCGAATACTTAACTACATACTATGAGTTTTGTATGTTAGTCATTTTAATCCTCAAAATAATCCAGTGAGGAAGGTATGATAATTATCTTATTAGCAAACATTAGCAAACTGAGGAACAGAGTCATTTCAAGACTTCCTTAATGGCTGGGTCTGGAATTGGATGAAAGCAGGCTATCTCCAGAGTCCACGCTCACAACCCTGCCTGAATGATGCTTGAGAAATGGCACAGTACAGATGAGATTTAAAATCATATAATTTAGCACAAATTACCAAGATGTGTTAAATGCACTTAAAAGAGCCAAGTGTAGTGGCACACACCTGTAATCCCAGAACCTGGAAGGCTAAAACAGGGAGATCACAGGTTCATGGCCAGCCTCAGAGACTTAGTAAAACCCTTACCAACTTAGTAAAATGCTCTTTCTAAACAACAACAACAACAAAAATAAAACTAAAAGGTTCTGGAGTATATCTGTGAGGTAGAATGCTCCTGGATTCAATCTCCAGTATAACACACACACATACACACACACACACACACACACACACACACACACACACACACACTATGCTGGGAAGTATGGTTTACTATAAACCCTTGTCTTTTTTTCTTTAAATTAATTAACAAATGCTGCTGACTACATGTCAAGGAAGAGAAAAGGAAGAGAAATAAAGATAGCAAAGAGAAATAAAGATAGTAATAGAGACGGAGAGAGAAAAGGACAGAGATAGAGATCCTATAATTGACTTTTGCTAATTTTTTTTTTTCTTTTGCAGTACTGGGGATGAAACCCAGGGGCATTCTACCACCGAGCTACACCCCCAGCCCTATTTTGAATTCTTTATTTTGAAATAGGGTCTCACTGAGTTGCAAAGGGCCTCACTAAGTAGCTGAGGCTGTCTGCGAACTGCCATCCTCCTGTTTCAGCCTCCCAAATGCTGAGATTACAAGTGTGCGCCACCACACCCGACAGACTTTTGCTAAATTTTAAGGCAGCAAAAAATCCTGATTGACATATTACTTGGAGATTCAGTAAGGTAATCTAAAATACTATATTACTTGGGCAAATTTTCTTTCTGCCGCATTGTTCTTCTATCCCAACAGCCTGTCTGTTACAGTTCACAGCCTTCCTGGGGGGCCTTCATGAAGGTCATATTCTCTCATTTTATCTCTTGGAGGAGAAAGGGAGTCACTTGCACACTGAGTCTGAGGAAGACACTTCATACCCTGGGAGTAAACATCAGGGTAAGTCAGGTTGAGACCTACAGGAATTCTGAACACACTAAAGAATCAGTCTCAAGTTTCAACTTTCAGTTGTACCTACATAAAGAAAAAGCCTTCCAGGTATAATGGTGCACACCCATAATCCCAGCACTCGAGAGGTTGAGACAAGAGGATCACAGAGACCAGGCCAGTCTCAGCAATTTAGTGAGGCCCTGTTTCAAAATAAAAAATAAATTGGTTTGGGGTCTAGCTCTGAGGTAGAATGTCCCTGGGTTCAATCTCCAGTATGAAAGAAAGAGAGAAAGAGGAAGGAAGGAAGGAAGGAAGGAAAGAAGGAAGGAAGAGAGAAAGAGAGAAAGAAAGTCCACATGGCAGAGGGACAGGGTCAATGCTGGAGTCTACCATGCAGGGGCTGTCAGCACCTCCAAGCATGCCATGACAAGGATCAGACCCACAACAACTAGACGGCAAATGCACTTGCACTGGCTGGCTTAGAGAGATGGGCTCCACAGAAGGGAAGATGAACCTGAAACACATACAGCCACCCTGCCGATTCTGTGATATTCGTTTTGATGTGGGAAGTACAGCCAGTGACGAGACTGTCTTCACTTAGCACTGTGAAGAGAAGAAAGAGTGCCGCAGGGAGAAGAGAAGAGGGTGCAGGCAGCTGCCACTGCATCTTCTGATAGAACAGGAATAAATCGGCCTGCTTCCTCTTCCCTGGACCTCCACTTCCTAACTAGGTTCTGCCTCAAAGTCAAAGCCAGGAGGTCTTCACCCTTCTCCCTCTGGCAGTGTCAGAAATGTGCATGGTGTGGTGCAAAGAGCAGCTGAGGAGGCAGGTTGTTCTTCTCCTAGTTTTCTCCTTTGCCTGAAACCTGACTTTGCAAAATCCAAGGATCCCTGCAATCAAATACCATGTGAAAGCAATTCTGACCTTATCTAATTCATGCGGGTCATGCCTTGTGCAAGGTATTTGACACGACCTTAGTTCTCTACCTGGGTTTTTCTAGCCATTTCTCTAGCTGGGCTTTTGTGTGTGTGTGTGGGGGGGGGGGGGTACTGGGGTTCCTGGAAGCCCTTCTACCTCTGGGCTACACTCCCAGACCTATTTTATACTTTTTTATTTTTGGAAACAGGGTCTTTTAAGGCAGAGCGGCTGGCTTCGAACCTGTGCGGCAATTCTCCTGTCTCTGCCGCCCAAGCGCGGGGATTACAAGCGTTCGCCACCACGCCCGGCCTAACTGGGCTTTTTGCTTTACTAGTTGTAACTTTGACATGACTGAATTCTATGCAAATTGTAGTACTTTTAAGCCTTGAATTTTAAATCTCATCAGTGCATTTACACAGGACATCATTACCCACAATACAACCCAAGCATGAAATTTTCTGACCTATGTTCAACATTTTCAGCTGTTAAAAAAATGTTATGACTTTAATGGCTGGGCGTGGTGGCGCACGCTTGTAATCCCCGCGCTTGGGAGGCAGAGACAGGAGGATCGCGCAGGTTCGAAGCCAGCCGCGCACGCTGGCTTAGGAGACCCTGTTTCCAAACAAAAATGTAAAAGTAGGTCTGGGAGTGTAGCCCGGAGGTAGAAGGGCTTCCAGGAACCCCAGTACCACCACAAAAAAAAAAAAAAAATGTTATGACTTTAAATTAAATTTAAAATATCTATTTCTAATTCAAACCAGTTTTCCAACACAAAGTATGAAAATAATTTCTAAATTTAAAGAAATCTATCTAAAAGATCTCAAAACACAACCCAATTACACCAAATAAATTTACACATAAGTATGGAACATAATTAAAGTTTACTTAAAATCACAGTAGTGGGATCCTTCACTGTAGGAAATAATGCTTGAGTGGAAATTTAAATTCCCTTGTCTTATTTTAATAGAAGAAAAGGGGGGAAAATCATTATCCTAAATAGCTATTTTTTGGAATTGTAATTATATTATGGCTCTCTTTATGGCATGTAAAATAAGAAGTCTAAGAAATTACTAGGCTATTAAATTTGCATTTGCCTAATCAAACTGACACTGTTTTGGACTTTCTGATCTGTTGAATGTAAGTTTTTATCTATTCAATACACAATTACCATTTACTACAGCAGTGTTTTAATGGAAGCAGTAACTTCAAGGCTTTGAATATATCAGTAAAAGCAAAGACGTTATAGGAGCTCAATAAAATTACAAATTCTGATAGTTTTGATTATATCTATTAAATTCTCATCATTGCTCAGACATAAGTTCCATTTTCATATGTAAAGAGAATGTTTCAAACATTTAACAAATAGTAGCAACTAAGCTGCATGTTTATCTTTTAGCTCAAAAGAGCAACTCATTTTTATTATGAATAAATTAAGAGCCAGACATGATGGAGCATGCTTGTAATCCCAGCATTCCGGAGGTTAAGACAGGAGGATCGCAGTTCTCAGACAGCCTCAGCTACTTAGTGAGGCCCTTTGCAGCTCAGTGAGATCCTGTTTCAAAATAAAGAATACAAAATCGGGCTGGGGGTATAGCTCAGAGGTAGAATACCCCTGGGTTCCATTCCCAGTACCACAAAAGATAAATTAATTAATTAAGGACATAGCAGAAATTTTTTTTAAATTCACCCATGATCCAATAGCAAGATAATATTTTATGTACTTCTCCTCAAGCTTTTTTTTTTTCCTATATTTCACTCAGTTGAGGTCAATATGTATACAATTTAAATATTTTACACCCAACTGTTTTTTTGGTGAAACTGGGGTTCCTGGAAACCTTTCTACCTCTAGGCTACACTCCCAGACCTATTTTATACTTTTATTTGGAAACAGGGTCTCTTAAGCCAGTGCAGCTGGCTTTGAACCTGCGCAATCCTCCTGTCTCCACCTCCCAAGCGCGGGGATTACAAGCGTGCACCACCATGCCCGGCCTACACCCAGCATTCTAAACGCATTGGTCAGGAAATGCAAATCCTCTTGAAAAAATCATCTGGGGAAGAGATTTGTGTCCATTTTGCTCACTGCTGCCATCTTAGCCCTCTAAGCAACACGTGCATAGTAGAGGTGCCTGAGAAATATGTGCTGAGCAAGCCATCAATCAGTGACTTAGCCTATCACTTCTTACCCCGTGACTAGCACAGCATACTTGCTTTTGATTGTGCCCAGGTATAGTCAATATTACATATCTTTATGAATAAGGCTTAATTTTTACTATTTAGGAATATTTATGTGAGATTAAGTTCCAGAAATTGAATTCCTGAGACAAGTTTTGTACAAATAATTGTTATGACCTCTGATAGCTATCATCCACTTGCTTTATTAGTAGAGGACCTGTTCTAGTATACCCTATGGAAACACTAGAAAGACTCCTAAAAAAAAAAAAAAAAAGCTTTTCTAATCACATAGATGGAAAATGCTTATTTCATGATGTTTTATTTAACAATGAGTATTTCTCCACATACTTATTAAACATTTGTATTTTCTGTGTTCTGAGTTGTCTGGTCATATCATTTACAACTGTCCTCATTGACTCTGTATTCCTTGCACCTGCAGCACGTATCATTGTATCCTCTGGGTGTGCTTACCTATCAATTTCAAAATATTTTATCATGTTCCCTCCCTCCCCCCCCCATCTCTCTGTCCTGTCTCTCTGTCTCTGTCTCTCTGTCACTGTCTCTTGTCTCTCTCTGTCTCTGTCTCTCTGTCTCTCTGTCACACACACACACACACACACACACACACACACACACACAAACACACCTTTGATAAAAATGGTAAAACCCAGATGTGGTGGCGCGCATGCTTGTAATCCCCACACTTGCGAGGTGGAGACAGGAGGATCACGCTGGTTCGAAGACAACCACACTGGCTTAGGAGACCCTGTTTCCAAATTTAAAAAGTTTAAAAAATAGGTGTCTGGGAGTGTAGCCCGGAGGTCAAAGGGCTTCCAGGAACCCCAGTACCACAAAAAAAATACTAAATTTTCATGCAACTTACTCTGTTTTCTCCTTTTTGCAATGTGCTCTTAAATTCATAAGGGAATTTTTTTTATTATTTGGAGTGGATACTGAATAAAGCCTTGTTAAAGAGGTGCTAGGCCTGAAATGAAGAAACACAAAATAATTGGCTTGATGTAGGACCAGCTGTATAAAGTGCTCATTTTACATTATAATTTGTTTTTCAAGGGCAGACCTAGCATATTTGTAGTTGTGCTTTTGACAAGTAGAACAGCATATGACATGTAGTAGGGTCCTCAATAAATGCTGAATTTGCTCGATTTGAGAAAAAAGAGCTTTCAGGAAGGAAAAAAAGTAACCAAAACTTAGAGTTAAAAGGAAAGATTTTAATTAGAGTGACACGACAGAACCACAAATTCCAAATCACTCTATAGCACTGATATTCTTCTGTTGTTGAGAGAATGACACTTGCTCTTAAATATTTTTCCAAGCCTCAAATATCACTGCCACTCTATTTGGTGGCATTTCTCTGCGTTCTAAGCTACATCCCCCTATAAGATGCCCCAATTGAAAAGAAGTCCTATGACCAAAGAAAGTTGGCAACCACTGCATACTGCTTTACTCTTTCCCCAACTCACCAACATACCCGAGCACTGTCACCATTTGCATAAAAAAAAACTATGAGAAATTCTGCAGGTACCAGTGTAGCTATGCCACCCCCAACTACCAAGGGCTGGGCAGGACTACAACATATGGGGTCCCTGGAATTCTAATCACATGCTTCCCTACATAGGCTGCTTATTCAACATTTATTTACTAATGGCATGGCCAATGCACTCTGTAGAGGGATTTTTTTTATTTTGTTTTTTCCAATTGAGGGTTTAGCCAGTATAATAAAAAGAAATGATGTGTGAAGAATAGTCAACTAATGCCATGATATTGACTGATTTCTGATGAGTACATTCAGACAGACTGGCAGCTGATTCCTTAATCTTACCATAATAGGAACTGAGTACCAAACGGACAGGATCATCAGTGCTGATCTCAATAACAAACCTAGTTCTCCCAACAAGGATCCCCATGCACTTTGTGATGAGAGACTCGGCTGAACTGGACTATACAATGATCATAGTGGAACCAAAGAGATACACTTACTGGTCAATAAATTGGGAAGCAAAGCAGCTCATAACCACTGTAAATAATGCAGGGTTTCAGCAGCACATGCAATCTGAGTTCGCAAAGATACCCTCAGATTCCAGGTTAGCTTTGCTACACCCTCAGCTCAGAGCAAGTTTTGCTGTTGGTTCTATTTTTCTCTTTAAACCATTAAATGAAGTATTGAAACAAAATCTAAATCATTGTAGCTTTGCAGTTTTACTATGCTGAAAGTTCAATAATAGTTTAATTGGTATTTGTGTTGTCTTAGTTTAAAATATATTGAAAGCCCTGCTTTGCAAAACGCTATTCTTTAAATAAAGGCATTACAGGAAAAGAACTGGAAAACTGATTCAAGAGCTAAATGTCAAGCTGAACCACAAGTCAGCAACGAGACAAATATAGGCACATGGCTTTAAAATCAGTCATTGCATCCAAGTATGTATAATTCTATAATAAGTTTGAAGCCCTTAAGTCTGACACAAATTAGCCTAGATAAGTTTCTGGGTTATGTTCATAATTATTTTTTAATTTTGTTTAACCAATGGTTACTATGTTATCAGGTATTTATTTTAGTAAGAGTAATTTGCAAATACTTCTCTGCCGTACTCCTCACAAAATACAAGGATCTCCAAACATCTTGAAACCCACCTTCCATGCAATCCCCAGGTAATTGCATCACCAAAATAACCTGAAAACCCTGCCCACACAGGGTACATGAGCTTGCAATTAATGGTCTCTTACTGACATCTCACTGTCCTATATTTAGATACCATTACACAGGGCCTACCTCTGACAGGCATTTGTATCAATACTGGCCTATTAAAATCTTTAATACAACCTTAAAGAGTATTATTATTACAGTCCTTTTACAAGGGAAGAAATCCAGAGATCAAAGAGTTGTTCAAAGCCACAGAGCCAGTTGGTACTGAAGTTACTATTCACCTATGAATACCTGTAATCTCAGTACTAGGGAGGCTGAGACAGGAGGACCATAGGTTCAATGACATCCTTAGCAAGTAGTAAGATGCTATCATTCTACTAGGACTCTGTTTCCAACTAAAAAATATTGGACTACGGGAGTAGCTCAAAGGTAGAATGTCTCTGGGTTCAATCCTGAGTACCACAAAAGAAAAACATATTCAATTCTGATTTCTAATTACAAAAGCCCACATCTCAAGCTACCACTATAGCTCAGTGGTATAGCACTTTTCTACCATTCATGAGGGCCTGGGTTTAATCCCCAACACTTCAAATAAATAATCAAATAAATACCCCTATCCAAATCTCTATCTTATAGCCAAGCCAAATTTCTAGAGTGTTTTCCCATAATAGAGAGTAAAATCTTGATCAGTGAATATTCACTCCTCATCCACTGCATACATTCTAAATCTAAATGACTAGTTACAGAAGGAAGAGTCCATGGGAGACCTTTGGCTCATTCGAGAGTCATTCTTGTGTTAACAGTCTGCAGGAGAGATAGAAGATTAGATCAATCAATCAACAGGCATCTACTGAATGCTTAAAATTTACTGTGATAAGCTGGGAGTGGTGGTGCACACCTGTAATCCCAGCATTTGGGAGGCTGAGACAGGAGGATAGTGGTTTGTGGACAGCCTCAGCTACTTAGTAATGCCCATTGCAACTCAGTGAGATCCTGTTTCAAAATAAAGAATAAAAAATAGTGCTAGGGGTGTAGCTCGGAGGTAGAATGCCCCTGGTTTCCATCCCTAATTCCGAAAAAAAAAAAATTACTGTGATAGGCATCACCAAGAAAATATAGTGGAGAAGTAGAATTGATTGTTATTCTAATGTTTCTAATGTTCCACAACATGGAAACATGGGGCTTGGAGATGAAAAAAACAGCAAATACCTTGGGAATTTAGAAAGAAATAGGATAGGGAACTGGAAGGAAGAGGGTTGGGGTCCTGTGAGGGTAACAAACCATCACAGACAAGAGAATGATAGCTTACATGTACTAAGAACCTGGGGAAATTAGCTGCTAAAGATGTGCTCTGAGGGGAAAAACTATTCCATTAAACCAACTGTGTTAATCTAAGTATGATTTATAGTTATGCTGAAATTTGAGATTATCCCCTATGCAATGCAGTGCTACTAAAGAAAAAATATGTGTCTGAGAGAGCATATAAATATGAAACATACCATTAAGGGAATTTGACAATGCTCTCTAATAACATTCTAAATGTTTTTCATGTATATGTATGCATGCATTTCCTAATGGGTTTGCACTAAACTATGCTGTCCTTTGGTTTCATAATAAGCAAGGAAATTTATTAAGTACTTATTTCCTGTGCTTGATAGTCAGGAAAAATGGCACAATAAATTGTTCAATTAAAGGCCACCTTTTTATTTTACTCCATTAGAGTACAATGAATTGGCTTATGAAAAACATGGTGAAAAATACTAATCTTTATTTTTCTGGCATGTTATTATACACTGGTAAAACCAATCTGGAAGCCAGAAGGAGGCTGTTAGACAATGCTTCAGTTCTTTTCTAAGAATTAATGAAGAAACAAAAAAGTCTAGATAAGAAAACAGGTACACTACTCAGATTTGTTTTTAAAATCACCTTCACTCCGTATAATATGCATCATGTAAATAAGAATCATTTTCACCTTAACCAAATGTATCGTATCGCAGTTGTCTTGTTTGTGTCTACATAGCCAACCATGGTGCAAGGCAGAGTTCAGATGCTCCATCTTTGCTAAGTGAATTTTAAAAAATAAGATAAAATGAGTTGGCATTATAAACAATAACAGCAGGAAAGAAGCAAGTCTATCTTCTCCCCTGTATCTAGAGGTGGGTAAAATATATTACATCCTGAAATGAGAACATCTCAATGAATTGTATTATAGAAGCTCTGTGTAATTCATGGTAGAAACAATGAACCAAGAAAGAAACAGAAAAACTAGATAGGAAACTAATACAAGAATCCAGGTAAATATAGATGAGGCTTTGAACTGAGTTGGAAATGGCAGAGGCAGGTAATGATGATCAGATACTAGCTATATTTTTTAGGTGAGGTCAATGGGATTGGTGGCAGAGTAAATGCAGAGGGTGAGAAAATGAAGGAGGAGATGAAGGGCGTTGACATCAACAGCTGGAAAGATAGAGGTACTATTTACAAAGGTGGGGAACACTAGAGAGGAGAGGGAGAAAATCAAGAGCTTAATGTAAGACAACTAGGTATTAAACACCTGCCTGTTGGATATTCAACTGGAGTTCAGGAAAGGGACTAGGCTGCAGATAAAAATGTGGGAGGCATTGACATATTGATGAGACTGGAAAAGAATAGGAAAGAAAAGAAATACCAAGACCAAACTCTGATGTACTTCAATGTTTAGACATCAGGGACATGTGAAAACAAGACCAGAAGAGACCAAAATAGAGTTGCAAGAGGAAGAAGAGGGGGGAAAAAGAATAACATGATAGAATAGGGGTAAGTGAACAGTGTTTCCATGAGGGGCTTAATGATCTCAAGTGCTACTTGACTAGCTGTGTGACTGAGAATTGGCTACTCGATTATCAATATAGAACCCACTGATTTTGTGGGGAGAAAGAGAGATAAACCCAATTGAACTAGGCTAAGAATAAATGGTATCTATAGAGTAAGCCTAGACCACTCTTCCAATATATTTTGCTGTTAAGGGAAGCAGGAAGTAAGGTGGTAACTGGAAAAAATATGGACCAAGAGAGGGTTATTTTTTAAAGTACATAAACTATCATGTTTGTATGCTAATGCAAATTAAAAAAGAGAAATATGAGAAAGGGAAACTGAGGATGCTGGAAGGAGAGAAAAATATGCTGGGATTCCAGCCAGCAACATGCAGAAGAAAGTGGTCTCTGTTGCACAAGTGTAGGGCTGGCTTGGATAAAAGCACACAGTTGAGCCAGGTATGGTGGTGCACGATTGTAATCCCAGAATTTGGGAGGCTGAGACAGGAGGATCTGAGTTCGCGGACAGCCTCAGCTACTTAGTGAGACCATTTGCAACCCAATGAGACCCTGTTTCAAAATAAAGAATAAAAAAAATAAAATAGGGCCGGGCGTGGTGGCGCACGCTTGTAATCTCAGCATTCGGGAGGCTGAGACCAGAGGATTGCGGTTCATGGACAGCCTCAGCTACTTAGTGAGGCCCTCCACAACTTAGTGAGACCCTGTTTCAAAATAAAGAATAAAAAATAGGGCAGGGGGTGTAGCTCAGAGGTCAAATGTCCCTGGGTTCCATCCCCAGATCTGCAAAGAATAAAATAAAATAAGATAAAATAAAATAAAATAAAATAAAAATAGGGCTGGAGTTGTAGCTCAGAGGTCGGATGTCCCTGGGTTCCATCCCCAGACCCGCAAAAAATAAAATAAAATAAAAATAGGGCTAGAGTTGTAGCTCAGAAGTAGAATGCCCCTGGGTTTCATCTCTAGTACTGAGGGGGAAAAAAAAGAATAAATATAGTGCTGGGGATGTCGCTCAAAAGTAAGAGGTAGAATACCCCTGAGTTCCATCTCCAGTTCCACAAAAAAAAAAAAAAAAAAGCACACAGTTAAACTGTAGTAACAGGCTTCACTAGACAGAGTAAGTGGGCACAGATGTAAGCTGAAATTCTTTTCTAAATGATTCTATTTTCTAAAAAGCAAAGTCTTTAACTGAGAGTGAGAAGAGGAGGTGTTGGAGATTCGAGGAAACAGACGAGAGTGGAAGGAACTCGTCATCCAGGGAAAAAAGCAGACGCATGAATGGCCTGACCAAGAGCATGCAGCTTCAGAACCAGCAACACTAAAGCCCCTTTGAGATGAGTGATCAGAAAGCGCAAGTGAAGTCATCACTGTGGCTGGAATTTTTCTCCAACCTCAGTAATCAGCACAGGCACATGCTCGATAGAGTGGTAGAGCTGGGGCTAACTATGTTTTTTAGGTGGGTCCTACAAAATGAGAGAAAGATGAGGAAATTAAAGGTATACCCAAGAGAATGATTTTATCATAGATGAAGAAATTTAAGCTGGGAAGAAGAGAAATGCAGACATGAAGGAGGTGTGGAACAGTACAAAGGAGGTAGGATCAATAGATTTCAAGTCCCAGTGGGGCTGAAAGTGTATAAGAGTCAATATAACAGAGACTGAGCTACAAAGACAGGTGATGACAGGACAACAAGATGCTTGAAAAAGACAGGACAACAAGATGCTTGACAATGAGACAAAGGACTGTAATCACTAGTAATGACAAGGTTCAGGAGAGTAGTTCTGAAACATTATGGCCTCAGATTGCTTTATATTTTTTAAATTACTTGAGGACCCTCACAATGTTTTAATATGTGAGTTATATCCATCAATATTTACCACAGTAGAAATTAAACTAAAAATTTTTGAAATTCAAGAATATACCAAGTACATGGTCCCTTAGCTGCCAGAATAAAGATATCATCACAAGAACAGACCGAAAGTCCCAAAGATGAGTGTCTTACTCTTATTATGGGAAAAGTTTTTACCTCAAAGACTTGCTGAATGGATCTAAGGGTCCCCCAAAGGCCACTGGGCCACACTTTGAGAACTGCTGGTCTGGAGTGTGGCCACAGAAGTGAGCAGCCTGGATACAGTGGTAGATGTCACAATTGGAAGAGAGGAGGCCACAGAACTGAGGAAACAACAAATTGAAAGAACAAATCTAAGTGTGAATCAAGTTAGTGCAAGAGGGGAAGTTAATGGAGGAGGCTGAGGATATAAAGAATTCTGCTAATAGCAGACAATGAGTTACCAAGAGTACAATATAAGAGGGACACTGGGGTTAGAATGTGTGTATCCCTCCAAAATTTGTGTTTTAGAACCTAAAACCCAATATATTAAGAGGAGGGGCCTTTTGGTAAATGATTAAGTCTTGAGGGTTTTGCCTATGTGAATGGATTAGTGCTCCTATAAAAGATATCAAAGGGAGCCCTGAATGCCTTTGCCTTCCCACCTTCCTCTGCACCATCACACATCAATGAGGTGCCATCTTGGATGCGGAGAGCATCCCTCACCTGACACTAAATCTGTAGGTGCCTCGGTCCTGTACTTCCCAGCCTCCAGAACCATAAAAAATAAATGTCTATTGTTTATCTCAGGCTAATATGTTTTGTTATAGCAGCATGAATTGACTGAGGAATAAATATAAGGAAGCTAAAAGGGAGCCATCCAATATCTGTTCCAGTTACTATTGCTGTGTAAATAATTACACCAAAACTGAGTTGTCTTTTAAGAACCATTTCATAGATTCATTCCATAGTTCAGGAATTCACGTAGTACACAGTGGAAATGGTTTATATCCATTTCATGATGTCTAGCAACTCAGCTATGAAGGCCTGGAGTGACTCAACGACAGGGGGTGGAAATCATCTGAAGGTTCATTTACTCCCCACTTGGTGCCTGGGCTAGAAAGACTAGGAGGCCAGAATTTCCAACCACAGCACCTACCCACACCTCTCCAGGTGACCTGGCTTCCTTGCAACATGGTGGCCTCAGGGGAGTTGGAAGTAGCAGAGCCACATGGTAACTCAGGATTCTAAGCACAAGTGTCCAACTAACAAGAGGGGCAGGGGAGCTGCATAGACATGTGCATCCCAACCTCACAAGTCACACAGTATCACTTCTAGAGCACTTTGTTAAAGTAGCCATAGGCCTGCCCAGATCCAAATAGAGGGGACATAGGTACTCAGTGAAAACAACATTTTTTTTTTTAAATGGAGGTTCACAGCGCAGGGCATGGTGGCGCACGCTTGTAATCCCTGCACTTGGGAGGTGGAGATAGGAGGATCATGCAGGTTCGAAGCCAGCCACGTTGGCTTAGAAGACCCTGTTTCCAAATAAAAATATAAAAAATAGATCTGAGAGTGTATCCCAGAGATAAAAGGGTTTCCAGGAACCCCAGTACCACAAAAAAAAAAAATGGAGATCATAATTTACAACCATCCCATCATCTTCTGTTCAAAGGGATAGTTTTCAGACCCTGAAAATAAAATTCATAAGAACAGTAATATAAGCCAATGAATCATCTGTTCTTATTCATTATGCATTCCCCTCAAATTTATATGTATGCCCTAACCCCCACAATGTGACTGTATTTTGGGATGAGAGCTCTAAGAAAACAATCAAGGCTAAATCAAGTTTCAAAGATGGGTCCTGATCCAATATGATCAGTGTCTTGACAAGAAGACACATGCTGGTGTGCTGGTACACATTTGTAATCTCAGTACTCAGGAGGTTGAGAGAGAAGGATTGCAGATTTGAAGCCAGTCTCAGCAACTTAGTGAGGCTCTCATCAACCTAGCAAGATCCTGTTTCCAAATAAAATAGGGCTGGAGGTGTAGCTCAGAGGAGAATGCCCTTGGTTTCAATCCTTAATACTAAAGAAGAAGAAAAACTTGGAGGAGGAGGAGGAGGAGGAGGAGGAGGAGGAGGAGGAGGCGGCGGCGGCGGCGGCGGCGGCGGCGGCGATGATGGCGATGAAGAAGGAAGGAAGGAAGGAAGGAAGGAAGGAAGGAAGGAAGGAAGGAAGGACAGACATAAGAGAGTTTTTGAGATCTGTATCTCTATCTCTATCTCTTTCTCTCCATGTGCCAAGAAAAGTTCATGTGGGCACGCCAAGCATACACACAGAGTGAGAAGGCAGCCACGTGCACGTATGCATATGCAAGAGAGAACCGTTAGCAGAAACTCACTAATGAACTTCTAACCTCCAGAACTGTAAGAAAATTAATTTCTGTTCTTATAGCCACCCAGTCTATGGCATTTTGTTATAGCAGCCTGAGCAGACTAATATACTAACTACCCTTCCTCTTTTTTCAGTATGATTATTAGAGTCTGGGAAGGTAGAGGTTTGGGTAATTGAAGTCACTAATATAGAGATGAGATTCTATCCAGTAATATTTTATGATGGTTGGTAGAATTTAAAAAAACAGGGCTGTATTTTGTGGTAGGGCTCCCATATGTGTATCAGCATTCAAGCTTGCTAACAAAGCCAGATGAGATTCCTTCTCAGCAGATGCAGCACTACAGGTGTCTGATTCTAGCCTGGCAAATTTTCATTCTCATAACTAAAATTATATGAGAAGAAAAATGAATAGTTACAAAGAAACCAAATTTATATTGCCTTATTCAAGGTTTTTATTAATGAAAATGTGTTCCGCATATATTGGAATATTATACATTTAAAAAGAGACACTTGAATTCATCTGAAAAATCTAATTTGGGGGGGGGGGCAGTACTGGGGATTGAACCCAGGGGCATTCTACCTCTGAGCTACACCCCCAGCCCAATATTTTATTCTTTATTTTGAAACAGGGTCTCACAAAGTTGCGGAGGGCCTCACTAAATAGCTGAGGCTGGCAATGACCCTGGATCCTCCTGTCTCAGCCTCCCAAATACTGGAATTATAAGCATGCCCCATGCCCAGCTAAAATCTAATTTTAAATGCTGCTCTCTCATAGTCAATAATCCTGACAGTTCTGAAGAGGGCAATGTAGAAATCCTATGACTAACTTAACTTTGCCTTTAGGAAGAGATTAATGCATGTCTCTCAGTCTTTTTCAATGGAATTTTTGAGTATCAGTAATGGGAGATATAAATAC